>NW_027397083.1:18802361-19025949 GCF_003265705.2 Callorhinus ursinus | reverse complement strand
AGGTAGGAAGGAAGGTAGGAAGGTAGGTAGGAAGGTAGAAGCACTAAAAAGGATATGGGTACATTTTGACAGCTAAACTGCCTGAAGTGAACGGATTTTAGCATGAAAAGTATAGAAAAATGAAGGTACAAGTAAAATAGACTCTTGTCCTGAGATATAGCTAGGGATGTACTGAGGAAATGCAAAACCAAGTAGTTCCCCAGACCAGCCACTAGGCATCCCAGCCTATTCAGTCCCTCGGGGCTACATCTAGGTGACAGGAGATAGGAAGCTATGTCTAGGCAGCCAATCATATTGTGTTATCTGAATACATCCTAACTTGAGGTTTCTTGAACTCAGGGGACTCATCAAAATCATTTTTATGTTCCACAATGTCTGATACACTCTTGGGCACATGGTAGGTACTCAGAAACATGTGCTGAATACACCTTAAATAAACGAACAACCAGCCACTTACATGGTTGTAAAGAGCAAATCTAAACCACTATATTGATAATTTTCCAGATTTTTTCCTTGACATGTTATATGGGTAGTGCTCCTGTGGGTTTCATCATCCCAGTCAACGCTGCAATAAATCTCTGGGCATGTCTAGCCTATGGCACACTCAAGATATTTGCTCAAACCTTTCCTCTATTCCTTTACATAGAAAAGGAAGTAAAAGATGTTAACTATGAGGGTTGATGCAAAAAGTCAAGAGGTAGAATGTTCCAGAAGTGTTCCTGGACTTGAACAACTCGCAAAATTTAACAACCACTCTAGACCGGGTTCCGTGTTCAGCCCAGTGACAGACAATCACTGCCCGAGGGCTCTGAGTGCCCAAGAGGTCACACCGAAACCAATGCAGACAGCTTTTTATCTGCTACTCACTCTCTATTTATTGGCCCCCAAGGCTTTCTACCCTAAGCCATGAGAACATTTTGTAAAAGAGAGTATGATCCTGGAGAATTAACTGGACTCTTCCCTGTGCCCAGATGGTAAATCATGAGCCTGGATGGCCTACAGCTAACTAAGCCTACCAAATTATCAGCCCTGGTCTGAGGCTGTGATGCAAAGAGCAGTAGTTTCTGGGCATAAAATAACAGCCAGACAGAGTAATAGATTTTTAGGACTGGAAATATCCCTACAATAATCCAAGAACAGCAGTTTCCAAGCTGTTTTAGTCATGGAGTCCTGGTTTCAAATAAAAAATTTTTCCGACCTTTAGTATAACTTTGTAAGTAAAAGTTACTCCTGGGGAATGGGTATGGAAGACAATGAAAGCAGAATCTCTAGAGCTTCAGAAAATCATGTTTGAGCACAATCATTCTAATCCACCGCCTGATTTTATACGTGCAGAATGTCTGAGAAATTAATTTGCCTCCACTTTATAGATGAGGATACTGAAGCACAATGCAATTTTTCTTTTGTCATCATTATACAGCTAGTGCATCGGAGTCCCTTTAGAAACCAGATGGCACACCCAAATTCAGATAATTTAAAGAGCTAACAAAGGGACTATTTACAAAGGTGTGGGCAGGGCTTTCAAAACAAATAAGGGATAGTGCAGTACCCTGGAGTTGGAGGTTTGGGCCTGAAAAGAGGAGAGGGAACAGTTACACGTACAGAGAGAATCATGGGCCACCTTAAGGGGAGAAGTAATCTATAGTAGAAAGATACAGGCAGCCCTCCACAAGCCTACGAGAAGGAAACTAGAGGAATACATATGCCATCCTTATTGTCTTCCTCCTTCTCCCTGATTTCCTGCCAGGGCTTCCACTGGCTGAACTGACTAGAAATCAGACAACAGAGTGTCTATCAATGTATTGCATGCAGATCAGCCTCCTGGGGCAAAACAGTAGGATAGAGAAGAGCAGAGAGTCGGACATGAAGGGGCAAACTGAAGTTATCTGCCATAGTCAGACTGTGCCAGAGACAGAATTATTCAAATATCTAATGGCAAAATGTATATTCTTGATCACTATGGTGTTTTATGCTGCAGGAATTTTTTCACCCATATAACTGGTAACAAAGCCAGTATTGAATAGGATTCCTTCTCCTGTGGCTTACACATATATGTCTCATCTCCTATTCTTCTGTAAATCTGTTGAGAATGGTGCTTCCAAATATTCGGCAGTATTTCCAACTTCTTAGGCAACTTAAATCATGTTCTCTTAATATAAATATATAATTATACTTGTCCTAATGTGCTTTACAACATTAAAATGGGAATCTGTGTTTTACTCAATACTGAACTACACTTCAGTTCACTGTGTGACAGTTCGTATTCCCCACATGAAGTGTTAAACATCCTAAAGAACGTTTGGCAAACACATGAGACCCCACTTGCTCCACCTATGCCTGCAGCAGACATCATTCTTTGGTAATGGTCTTCTGTCTTGCTGAGAACAGGTACCAACTCTGGATCCTTCTCAGCATAGTCAACAACTTCCAAATGATCGGTTAGCACATGAGCAGAAGCCCATATTTATCTCAATAGTGAAGAAGAAAAATATAGGAGTACAGAAAAAGTCTGTGAGACTCTAAGAACACAAGACTGAATGCCCCAAGACATTGAATGCCATCTTTCAAGAGCTCTCCTCCTAAGTGAGTTACTTTTAGACCCGGCAAGAGAAAATAAATACATGTTGAAACAAATTAACTGTTTAGAGAACAAATCTACCCTTAGTTAAATCTGAGACTATATAACAAAGTGGGGCAGAGAGTTTTAAATTGTTAAAATATGAATATAATTCCACAATGGGGTAGTTTTAAATTGTTACAATTTCACAATGAAAAACATTTATGAAAATCTGTTGGACGGACTGTTTAACACTTAGGGTTAAACATGAATTCCTTCAGGAGGAAACCTGTGAGGATTTTGATACAAGAAGCTATTTTCCCTTTCAGCAAAGAAAGGTGGGAGAAGGGCGCCTGGGGGGCTCAGTTGGTTAAGCGACTGCCTTCGGCTCAGGTCATGATCCTGGAGTCCCGGGATCGAGTCCCGCATCGGGCTCCCTGCTCGGCGGGGAGTCTGCTTCTCCCTCTCACCCTCTTCCCTCTTGTGCTCTCACTCTCTATCTCAAATAAATAAAATCTTTAAAAAAGGGGGGGGGGAGAAAAGATGTAAACAGAGATGAAAGGAAGAGGAGAGCAGAGGAAAAAGGGTAAGAGTATGAACTTTGCTCAGGAAACAAAACGTGATATGAAGGTTCTATGAAATACGAACAGAAATCCTCTCTAATGCCTCACTTTATTAGATCAAGGATGTTTAGAAATAACCCAATGTCTTTCCTTGATACTTGGAGAATAAAAAAAACTCCTTACCAAGAGCAACAAGATCCTGCAAGGTCAACCCACCGCCTAGTTCTCCCATTTAATTCGTTGCTACTCCCTCCCTTGTTTACCATACTCTCCTATAGTCTACTTGCAGTTCCTTGAATATTCCAAGCTCTTTTCTACCTCAGGATCACTGCATGTTGCTCTCTCCCTGGAATGCTCCCACCATTCCAACTTCGTGACTAGCTCCTACCCATTCTTTAGAAATCAGCTTAAATAAAGACGCTCTCCGAAAACTTTATTTAAAGTAGGTCCCTTCTGTTACTCTCTCCATTTCTTGTGTCTTTTTTTCCTTTGAACTTTATAGTTGGATCTTTTTTATTTATACTCCTATTTGTCTGTCCTTTGCTTGGCTCCTACACTGGGATACAAGTCCTGTAAGAGCACAAACTATCTCAATCTTACTTAATGTTATATCCACAGAGCCTACCACAGTGGCAAACACACACTGAGCATTCTATAAATGTTTGTGAAATAAATGAATGGCAATGCTCAAGAAAGCTATTTTGTTTCTAGCCTACAAATCTTACCTCCAGGACCCACAAGTCAAAAGCATATGAAATTTTGTGGAGATCTGATTAGCAGGTAATAATCACTGAAGTTTATTGAGCACCTATTTGCTATGTCTAGACACAATTCTAAGCAAATATGTACATGCACATATATGTGTACATGAGTGTGTGTCTATGTGTAATTTTAAACCTCACAAAATCCCAATGGATTATTACTGGCACCATTTTACAGATGAAGAAAATGAGGTTCTTATATTTAGCTATTGGAGTGGAAAAAAGTATATTAAAATGGCAAGTTTTAGAAACATCATGATAGGTAATCTTCAAATATACACTTTTAACATATCCAAACAACCATTGTGAACCAGATACATTCTCTGGAGGGTGCCCCTGAGAGACAATTACAACAGAATGAAGAGGAAATGAGCAGAGTCAAGGACACTGGAATCCGATTGCTTCTCTTGCATTTACTGCTTGTATGGCTGTATTAAAATCCTTTCTCTTACCTGACCTCAGATTCCACATCTGTCCAAGGAGGAGTTGGGACTAAATGCTGATTTATGTAACTTAGAAACTTCCTACAAAGTCTAAGAGGTGGCAAATATGTTCTGGCATGCTATCAATTGCCAGGGCCCATGCTTTGTGATAACTGTTCCTTGATGAGTAGTAAGAGATCACAATACTGTGTTTTGACTGTAGGGAATTTAAAAATGATGCTAACAGGAAAGAGGAGTTGCTATCTGGGATTAAAGTGGTAGTAAGAGAGTTGAGAATGGAAAGATTCAGAAATATGTTTGAGTCAACAGAGAACTGAATGAAAAGAAATTTAAATTCACTTTAAATATACCACAGAGGTGTTTGTTTTGCATTTCAAACCACCTGAACTAGGGGGCAAAATGTAATTTTACATCATCAAAAATAAAGATAACATACTAAAAAATAAACTTTGGTATGTTTTCATATGCAACAGCAAGCTATGGATATTTGGGAGAACATATGGGAATGAGAGATTTCCCACCTGTAAAATAAAGGAGCTAGAGAGTATAATGCTAAGTGAAGTAAGTCAGTCAGAGAAAGGAAAATACCATATGATTTCACCCACATGTGGAATTTAAGAAACAAAACAAGAGAACAGGGGGAGGGGGGGAAGAAAAGACAGGCAAACCAAGTAACAGATTCTTAAATATAGAGAACAAACTGGTGGTTAGCGGGGGGGGGGGGGGGGGGGGGGGGGGGGAATAGGGGTGAGGATTAAGAAGTGCACCTGTTGTGATGAGCACTGGGTGTTATATGGAAGTGATGAATCACTAAATTCTACCCCTGAAACTAATATTACATGGTATGTTAACTGGAATTCAAATAAAAACTCAGAAAAAAAATCAAATTCAAAAGAGAAAAAAATAAAAAATAAAAGAGGTTGAAATAGATCATCCTATAGACCTCCTCAGAATGTCTATAGTTCTTTATTCAGAATTTTGTAAGTACTTATTAAACATTTCATATGGACTCCATCTTATCATGGGCAGAGTAAGTCCTACAGAGTAAGAAAACATCATCCCTGCCTTCAAAGAGACACTAATCAAATTATAAAATGACTATAGATCAAACTGATGAAGACACAATATACAATTGCAATATCATACATAATTTCAATTTATCTGTTTCATTATATAAATCAAACATATTAAAAGCCTGATTTTTTGAAATGATGGAAAGTTTTAGAATTAAGACATTAAAAATAGTAACATACTGGGGTTAAAAAAATAGTAACTGAGTAATTATTTTGTTATGTTGACCAGATAAATATAAACAGTGTATTTTAATAGGGGTGGGTTCAGAATGTAATTGGAAAATTACATTTGCAGGAAATAGAGTTCTCTCATGATAGACATTATGACAATGAAAAGAGAATAAATGCCTCTGGTTTAGAAAAGGGGGAAGGGATGCAAGTGTTCCTAGCATTAAAACTTCAATCATTGCCTAAATCAAAATGATTCTCACTATAGTGATACTGACCTGGGATAAGCATCAAATATGAGGGACAAATTGAAAGATAAATTTTCCCCGAATATATACATAGTAAGATGGATAGCAGTAACATGAAAGGCATATTATCCTCATATATTTCCCTTTTCGTGAACTTGTGTTCATAAAATATGAAAATTCTGGTGGAATTTTCAGAGTTCTATTTCTTTTTGTTAATGGGCTGCCCATAAAAAAAATCAAGATTTTGAAAAATAATTAACAAAGAAAGACAAATATTAAGATTTTAAGTATCCTTAGTATCTTTATGGAACTATAATGCACATTTTAAAATTAAATTAAGCTCTTAAAAGATCAAATAGATGAATTATATTAATCAGGATCTAACTTTCAAAATGAGGGAGGAAAAACCTAATCCACTATCATCATAGGACAGGAATTCTCATTGTGAGTAAAACTATTGTTTTTGAGAAAAACTTCCCAGATAATCTTTAAAAAGTATTTTATCCACATTGAGGAAAATTGTAAGATTTCAACAAAGTAGAAATAACTTAGGATTATATATATAATGGAAACAAAAGCATGGAAAATTATTCATGTACTCATTCATTCAATAAATACTTTTAGAGCATGTCTATGTATTAGGTACTATGTCCAGTGATCATATAAGATATAATCTGTATATGGTATGAATTTCAAAATCCCAAGGGACTTACAGTGAGGAATGTGTGGGGGTAGGGCAAATAAATATACAACAAACATTAAGAAGGTAATCCAACTGTATCCCACAATGATAATACAGGTAGTAAAGGTTATAGGAGACATAAGTTAATGATCAGTTCAGATGATTGAAGATAGCTACCAAAACAGGTAGCAAATGAGATCAATACTGAAGGATGTAGGACTTTTCAAATGTATTGGGAGGGATAGAAATAATAAAGATGTGGACATAAGAAACTGACAGAAGAGATTGAAAAGCTATAAAGGGGTCAGGAATTAGAAAACCTTCACGGCTATAGTAAATATTTTATGCCTTAAATTTATAGGCAATCACGAACCACTGTCATTTTTCCAGCATATATATGGCATAAAGTCATAGAATCATAAAACTACTGGAGACTGGTAGGGAGCAAAGGGAGGGATAGGAAGTATTGAGAAGAGCAACATCGTCATTCCCTCCTTCGTTGTCCCTGAAAGAATTCCATAACTAACTGTGGGAGAGCAAGACCTCCGCAGGTAAAAAAAAACAGTAAGAACAGGAACACGCATATATGGCAAAACCGTATGCATATGGCCGAAGCCAACCCTTCCCCCATCATTCAGTACTGACAATAGTACATGCTGAAAACAGCAATGATGGTGGATAAGATGGTTAGGCCTACTGAGGTGGGCTCTCCCATCTCCTGCAGCCCCCTAGTTAATGCCTCCCCAGGACCCCTGCTGATAGTCATGTCCACAGTTCCTTGCAGCCCCTCCCGTGATGGCTTTGTTTTATCCTTGCTTCCGCATACTGTACATTCTACAATAATAAAGCCAAGAGTTCATCCGGACCCGGGCTTCACCTCCACACCTGCACTTCTTTGCGGTCCCTGGTGCAGCCCCTTCCAGGTGCTCTTTGTTCCAGGTTATTGGGCTCAGAGTAATCGTTTCCTTCTCGGCGAACGCGCCATGTGACAATTAACCACTACACTCTCCCCTTGATTCTGTATGTAACTCCAAAATGCCATCTCAACACAGGTATTCCAAGAAACCACTGCCGATCTCACTAAGTTAAATGTGAAGTTGGAATCTTTACCCAGTATTTTGTGTTTACTTTTATTTACTCTTCCACATTTCCTATTCAATCATTTGGCCATAACGAGTTATCAACCCAAACTCCATACGAGGCACTAGTGGAGAAGAAAATAGACCCAAACTTCATCAATAACTGTGCTTAGGACTGTCAGAAAGAGCAGTTTGTATTCACAGAAATGATGTCAGCTTTTGGGGTAAATAATCTTTATACTCTTTTATATAACGTCAGCTTTCCATGTTAGTGTCTGAATTAAGATAATGGCAGTGGGCCTAGAAAGGAAAGCAGAGATGAGATTGAATACAGAGCTATAGCCAAAGGACTCACTGAATTTCTATTATTCACCTTCACCTGCCCTACAATCCAGGCATCTCACAATCTTCCCTGACCATGCCATCTTCCTCATGCCTTTTTATGGATTATTCCCTTTATCTGAAACCCCGTTGCCTCCTTCATTGCTTAGTGAACTGCCTGCCCATCAAACCTAAATCACATGTGCCATCTTCCAGGAAGATTTATTTAACAGTCACTCCTTGCCCCTTCCACATTATTGGATACCTTTATGTCAGCACCTATTAACTATGTTCACTCATTTGACTTTCTGTTCCTTGGGTCCAACAGGATTCTTCAACTTCATACTACCAATATTCAGTATTGTTCCCACCACCCAATAGGGTGTTCAACAGTGTGATTTGATTGAATGAATGCTTAAGTTGAACATCAGAGTACAGGATATGGGGTTTTCACCAAGTTGGTTTTATAATGCTTCTTAATGGTCACATTAAAAGCTTAAACACAAGACATCCACTTGGTCGGGGTTTCTGAAATACTGGATTGGCTAGGAGGAACCCAGGTCAAAATGGCAGATTTCCTGTGACTAATACCCAAAATGAATAATCCTAAAAGGTGATGTATGAGTTTCCGTACTCAAAGGAAGCTTGGAAAGTTGGTGTCTCTCTTGAAAGACAAGTCTCAAACCCATCTTTTAAAAGAACTCTGACCACCCAGAAATCTTGTCTCAATCTCTTTCAACAAATATTGCCTTATATCCTATTGTAATTATTTAAATAGCTTATATCATATACCAGAATACAGGATCTTCGAAGGCAGGTCTGTGGATATTTTTGTATTGCCATACCACCTAAAACAGTGCCTTGAAAATAATAGGTACTTAATAAACAGAAGACTTGAGTTTTTGCTTGCTTTAAATTAGAAATACTAGCTACAGTATGACCTATTCCAGTATTACCTTCTTTTCCTTATAGAGTCAGGGACAACAACCTCATTTTGGAGGAATCAATTCTATGTTACTAAAAAATTCTTTTGATACATGCAAATGTGATATGTCATATGCAATAGGATAACCTTTTACTTAACGTGAGTGCTAGCACCCTAACACCTATTAGGAACAGAACATGTGGTCAAGCTTTACTTCTATGGTTTGTATTATGAGACAATAGCCAATTTTTTTCCAATTATAGAAGTATTGTTTTCAATACTTTCTGAATGTCCCTTATGTTGAAAATCATTCTAGTATTTACAAATACTAAACATTAATGATGATTTTTGCCTTGCCTCTCATCGTACGTGGCCTTATACTTTTTCATCTAGAGCACTTGCAGAAATGAGCTCTTAGCCTATTCATTTGGCCTGGCATAGGCTTCTGATTTTTATTTCCCTTTCATAACATTGCGGCAACAGCAGAATTTAACTAATCACTCTCATGACTAGAGACCCTTTGTGGATTTTATGAATTAGTGATAAAGTGGAACAAATCTGCAAAATAAAGGAAAATCCCTCATCAAATTTATTCATTTATTTTGACAAGAGCAATTTTGCTTTAATTGCTTATGATAGCATCTCAGTAAATGTGCTGTAGCATGTTTTCTCAAATTAATTAAGCCCCCTTTTCCCACCAAGGCACTCTGCTTATACAGGAAGAAGAAAAGGGAGGAAAAAGCACAGATTTCATTGAGACAATCATTGGTTTTCTGGCTTCTTTTAGGAGAATCCATGAACATATTTCAAAAGACATTTTCTGCTCCTTTTGAATATATATTCCATAAGCTCATTTGAAGAGAAAGTTAGGTATTCCTTTTAAAAGATAAATTGGGATAGGAATTGAATTTTGAGCTGAATTTGTTTTTCTATTTGAAAAGTGTTTTGAAACAGGTCCTAAGGAAAAAAAAAAAGTTTCAACTGAACTGTTTTTACTAATTTCTAGACTTATAGGATTAAAAGCAATTTAAAAATGATCACATCTATCCGTAGATGCCATATTTTGTATTTTATGCCCCCTATATCACCTCATGAAAGAAATGAATCCCACCACAGTTTAAATAAAGACTTGTGGTTCTGTTAAAACATACATTTTTAGCCGGTTCTAAATTAATATTATTGGAGGAAGTATAACATATTGGTTAGAAGCAAGGACCCTGGAGGCAGACTAATTGGGGTCATATCCCATTTCTACTATTTCCCATCACATGGCCTCAGACAAGTTCTGAACCTCAGTTTGTAATCTTATTTACAAAATGCAGATAATATATTTCATTATATCGTTCTGAGAATAAAATGACCTAATGCATATAAAGTGCTTTATACACTCTCCAGCACATAATAAACACTAATATATGTTAACTATTTTTAGTAAGTTGATAACCACACACTATTGCCTTGAGGGACAGCTTGATGCAAGCACAGGATTTAGAACAGATTTTTTTACTAACATGAATCCACTCTCTGACGTGGAGCAAATTAAGGAAATCTCCCAGTACACTGATTTTCCCCCCACAAAATGGGGTTTGGTGGCTAACCAAGAAGAGTCTACACTAGAAGAATTTAGGTCAACCATAGATCTCCAGGACTTATCTTACAGCACATAATCACAGTATCCATTACCTTTATTTTGTACAGAGAGTAAAATACATAATCTTCGCTGGTGAATAGTAGCATATTTTAACTCAGTAAAGCCTTTCTCTGACCTTGGAAAAAGATGTTTAAATAACTGAGTTTTATGTTTCAATTAGTGCTGTGGCACTGGTTCAAATCTCCTGCAAAAATTTTTTAAGTAGCACTTAAGCAAACTCAATTAAGATTCATGGCTGAAGTTCCACATTCTAATGTTATTTTCCCATCATTCTCTTGGAACAAACAGAAGACAACCATATTATGGGTTGGCCATAGGCAAGAATTATATATGCATAATAAATTGC
Source organism: Callorhinus ursinus (assembly GCF_003265705.2). Classification (NCBI taxonomy): domain Eukaryota; kingdom Metazoa; phylum Chordata; class Mammalia; order Carnivora; family Otariidae; genus Callorhinus; species Callorhinus ursinus. The sequence continues at coordinate 19,015,132 of NW_027397083.1, read as the reverse complement.
CTGGCATCAAGTTGCAGTGTGGAATACTTCCCATTTATATAAAGTATTACATAATGATACTTGAAACTCAAACTCCCTTCTATTTCTCTTTCAACTTAAAAACTACCATTTTGTTCACAAGTGGTAATGACTTCTGATAAGTGAATGCAGATTCTGAGTGGATAATCCGTTTGTTTTAACCCTAATTTTCAGTGCCGCCTAGGAAACAGCAAGGCTGAGCCCAGAGGAGTGACTCACAAAACAGGAAAAACATAAAGAAATTATGTATCCGTATCTGACCAACTAAAAAAGAATGTTACTGTATTTACTTTTTAAAAGATTTAAAATTCTGAACTCAACCAACATTTTATTACAATAACTGATTTAGCACTTGTGTTGAATAAATTGATACTTTTCATTCTTTCTTTGCTCCTCCCCCACCATAACTAACTTTTGGTTAGCAATTTTTCTTGAATTGTTTCATGTTTCAGACCCTGCTTATTGCTTTTGTCTGACTGTATGCCTGCTTACAGCCCAAAGACAAATAGACATGATTTGGGGATTCCTCAATATACTTGCTTTGCAGAGAGCCCAGTGCAGGGGGTGCAAGGATTGAAATATAAGACATGGTCCCTGCTCTCAAAGAGGATTATCCATCATTCTCTGAGCTCTTCTCCCCCATGCATTAGACGATGTGATTTATATAAAGCCACATGAAAGCAAATACACAAATATAAGAATGTAAGCATAAGATTACAAGTAGCTGACACAAATTTCTCCATTTTTTTCTGCCTGATAATCTACATTTTCATCTTTCCTAATACACAAAGGAGGAAACAATATTCTGTATACATATTTGAATTCGTTTTATTTTCTTCAAATGCAGTATCGTAATTATACAGCAACAGTCGCTGAATTTACAGTAGTACAGTATGACAAATTTAGCACTCTTATATTACATAGCCATGATACATACCTTGTTATATCAGTCAGAGCCAGCCATCGAAATTTACGAAGAGGTGGACACAAGAGTAGCCCAACAGACTATATATACAACTTAGAAATGGAGATAGCTCAGCTAGCTCTCTCCTGACTTTCTACTACCAAGTCAGAAAAGCTCTTATTTGGTTTTATATCGGGAACAAGAAAACAAAACAAAGCCAAACAATACACACCACCGCCAACACAAGAACATATACACAAGAATATGCACAAGTGCCTGGGATATTTTATGTCCCTCTTAAAAAACTATAGTTTATGGTTGAGTAAATCACTGGGTAATTTGAATGTTTCCCCCACACACACTGGCATCCATATTTTGCTGAATCTTTTCTGCTTCAACAAACCAAGTGTAACACATAAAAGAAAAATCCTAATTGTTAATATTGTTAATGCTTTATTACATATAAAACATATATCTTATAATTATATATGTTACATATAATTATAAGGAATATAATAAAATCATGATTCAGACTCAATTTAAAATTTTTGATATGACTAAGGATTAGACTAAAGCTTAACTTTGTAACAAAGAAAGTGTCTCTAATGCAATTGCAGAAAATATGTTTAACCTACTGAAAAGACTTTCCGTAACTACCTCAATTGTTTGAAAATAGAAGTTTTGAATTACAAATAAATCTCTATTAGGAAGAATTCGTTAGCAAGGAATTTGAGGAGTAATCAATCCAAGCACTGAGAAGGGGCTTAAAGGAATAACATTGCACATATTTTTAGCACAATCCAGATATTTCACTGGAATCCTGGCCCAGTTACTCTGAGTACACAGCCTAAAAAGCAATTCTAGTACTAAAAAAATAAAATGGCATTCGAAGCAAATTATTTTTGTAATAGCTTTAGCCAATATTTAAGTATTTGACAATGGATGCTAACCAAAGCACAGGGTGCAAAGACCATCTGCTGACAATGTGGTGTCAGCATAACCTAAAGTTTTATCAGGGATGACAAATAAGCAGCCCAGCTTCTGTGAGGATATTTCCTTTCCCGTGCCCAGCACAGACAATGCTAATCATTTCTGTTGCTTTTTCCCCATCAAGCTCAAACCATAGCCTTGGAAACATCTCTACAAAGATCACTTCAGACTTAGAAGAACAAATAAATGGCATTCACCCAAGAGACAAACCATATTTGTTATTTCAGCCTTAGATTAAATAATTAAAACCTCTTCTGGTAAACTTTCACAGGGAGTCCCTTAAGTCTTTGGCCTAGGCTGGGTGCATGAATGGTGAGATGGGTAAGGAATTAAAGGAGTACGTCTAACTAAGGATTCTGGATGTGCATTTAATATTCAAAGTTATTATTTACAGAACAGAGACTCAAGCTCTCCCACTAGGGACTTCTCAAAAAGCCTTGGAATACTTCAGACACAGCAAGTGTTAATACACATAGCTACTTGCTATTTTACTCTAAATTTATGAGTGAGTGTGTGTGTGTGTGTGTATGTGTGTGTACCCCTCCTAGCCAGGTAAAATTATAAAAAAAACAAACGGAATAATAACTACTTACTCAGCTCCAACTCTCCATCCCGTAATAAAGGCCTCTCTAACCAGCTCACTGCCAAACTCCAAGCAGCAGAAACCATTTAAACATTTTTCACCTGAGAACGCAAAGCATGTTGCATGGGCCAGTAGCATCAATGTCACCTGGGACCTTGTTAGAAATGCAAAATCACTACCCCTGCTGAGACCAACTGAATCAAATTCTGCATACGAACAGAATACCCAGCAAATTTGCATGTACATTAAAGTTCTGGAAGCACTTATCTAGACTCTTTGAAATCCAGCTTCAAGAGATATGTTACAGAATTTTAATAAAAATTGTCAAAATCTCTCTTTTCCAGATTTCTATAAACCATATTGACCAAATTCTGTTCTGTGAAACAAAAAACCAATGAGATGCTTTGCAAAAAAATAAAAGGGGTAGAGGAAGAAAGTTTGTTTTAAAAATGTGAGGAAGTCCACACATCATCCTTTTAGAAATTCACTATGCAGGGCAACTGGATAGCTCAGTAGGTTAAGTGGTTGACTCTTGATTTTGGCTCAGGTCATGATCTCAGGGTCCTAGGATCCAGCTCCGCATTGGTTCTGTGCTCAGCGAGGAGCCTGCTTCAGGATTCTTTCTCTCTCTCTCTGCCCCTCCCCCCACCTTCTCACTCTGTCTCCCTCTCTCTAAAATGAATAAATAAATCTTAGGAAAAAAAAGAAATTCACTATAAGCATTAGCATATTGTAGGCTCTGAGAAGTATCATCACAAAGAAACTAATTTTACTTAACTAAATCTTTCAAAAATGACCTCTTCTATTTCAACTAATAACTATTAATTGCTTATGAGATGCTTTGGGAAAACTGCCATAGACTATCATTTCCTCCAGCCCACAAAAATATGCAGCATATGTAGGCTTCCTACTATTTCACCTTATATTATGCAAACACTGAGGTACAGTGAGGACCTTTTGGTATATCTGGTAAAAACTGAAAAAGTAAATGAAAAATAAAAATCTTGGCTAAGGCCCCCAAAAAACTTGCCTCAAAGTGAATTTCGGCTACATTATGTTCATAAGGTTCCTGTATATTTGCCTAAAGGCAAAGTATAGATAAAGATCTAAAGTTAGAACCTGACTTGTGTCAATAAAGCAGCAGATCTAAAAGCTTGACAACCCAAAAGATTTTGATGTTCTCAGCACCATGCTTTATTTTCTTAAGTTTCTTTTTTTTTTTTTTTTAGTAATTTCTATACCCAATGTGGGACTCAAACTCACAACCCCGAGATCAAGAGCCACATGTGCTTCCAACTGAGCCAGCCAGGCATCAGTCCCACACTTTAGAGAGAGAGAAGTTCGTAGAGTGAGTGACATTGCTCAAGATGATTCACAAATCTGTCCTCACTTGTGAGTATACATAAGTACACAGTTATGTGTATAGATTCACAATATGAACATCATTGCTCCCTGAAAACCCTAATCAATAAATCAGTCAAATGTAAGGTACTACCCAACACCCAATCAGACTAACCATTTAGTGCCACCTGAATCCATATATTTAAAGAAAGCAGAGAGAGCTTCAGATGCACTGAAAAAACAGCGGGATAAGAAAACAGAGTGACAACAGGATGAAGAAAACTATTCCAGGTTTTTACACCCGCCCCCAACACTTCCATCCATACACGTCAAAACCTGGTTATATGATGAATGGATAAAGAAGAAGCGGTATATATAATGGTATATTATGCAGCCATCAAAAAGAATGAAATCTTGCCATTTGCAACAACGTGGATGGAACTAGAGGGTATTATGCTAAGCGAAATAAGTCAGTTAGAGAAAGACAAATATTGTATGATTTCACTCATATGTGGAATTTAAGAAACAAGCAGATGAACACAGGGGAAAGGAAGGAAAACTAAAGTAAGATGAAAATTGAGAGGAAGGCAAACCATAAGAGACAGAGAACTCTAGAAAACAAACTGAGGGTTGCTGGAGGGAGGTGGGTGGGGGCGTAGACTAAATGGGTGATGGGCATTAAAGAGGTACTCGCTGTGATGAGCACTGGGTGTTGTATGTAAGTGATGAATCATTAGTCTCCTAAATTCAGTACTACACTGTATGTTAATTTGAACTTCAGTAAAATCTGGGGAAAAAAAAAATACCTGGTTATATGGACTCATCTATATATATTCATGTCAAGTTCTCAATTTCTGATCTGTTCCAAAAGATATATCAAATGGATCTAAAATTTCACAAAGCCCCAATCTTTTGTCGAGGTTTACTTTTATCTTCTGGACAGTTAGTCTAAGCAAAACTTCAACCTATTCTTGGGAGTAGCGGGGTGGGGGGAGGGGCTACCAGGGAAGTCCTATACTCTGTAACCCATGCATCACCAATCTTCCCACTCAGATGAGCAACACCTGATCATAGCATCAAGTGTAGAGTCCCTTCTCTCCCCACAAATCCTTACTTGTGGGATCCTGAATGCAAAGACAGGAACAAAACAATGCCACAGGCTCTTACCTGGTGGTGGGGGTGGGGGGCAGATATTCCCCTCTGAATCCTCATCACCAAGATCACAGAGACTGTGATTCTTTTTAAGGATGTAGGATGTCCAGCTAACAATGGAAAACCAAGCCACATCAACAAACAACTGTTTTGATCCCAAACGAAAATTAATCGAGCCCTCAGGTACATTTTATTATGAGCCAGGAACAAACAAGCACACAACCATTTATCTGGACATTCCCCCAAATGTAAACACATCCTCCTATATCATTAACAGCTAATAAGAATTAAGAACTCTTAATATCTGTACACAGAGTTGCCCACCTTAGGACCAAAATTTCAGTGCTGCAATTTAAAGATATTAAACTTTTCTCGAGGCCCAGAGAAGAAAAAGGGTCCACTTAATAGTAATAAAGGCATAGCAACCAACCAGGTTTGAGCTATATGCACATGCGCACGCACACACACACACACACACAATTATATTATATACACACATATACAACATTAGGTACATTAGGCCTCCAAATTGGATCCTATATCATACAATATATTCCAACTTTGGATCAGAAAATATGGCCTCTCTAACATTAACAAGAGCAGGAGTATGGGAAATATCTTGAATCAAATTTGGTAAAGATTGCATGATTTAGGTGGTAAATAAGGAGGAAATGTCACATTTGGGGACTCTCCGTCTAGTTCGAGTTGTAAGTCACTAGAAACAGCTCCAAACAGCTGCTCAGTAGCCTGTGCAAAATGAGTCAGTTTTCTAAATCAGGTCTTCAGTGAGCTGCAGAAGCCCATGGAGGTTGTATTGCTTTTGAGAGGGGCTCTGATGCAAGGTCACACAGATGGAACCAGCTATGTGGGCAACTGTCAGAAACAGAGGATTTGCAGCATCACACACCTAAAAGAAAAACAAATCTGACCATTTCTTTTTTTCTCTGAAAGAAAATCTTGATTCCATGGGCCATGAATAATTCCCATCAAGGACTCTCCCTAAAATGAGCCTAGATCTCTGCAAACCAACCACATGAGATTACTTAATTGGATCCATCTCACTACCAGAAGTTATTTCAGGGAGAAAAAGGGACTTGCCTTTTAAAATTTTAATTTTAAAATTAACAAAGTTAGTCTATTTAAATTACATATAACTTTCAGAAGTATAAAAGCATCAACCCAGAGTACCATTTGCAGGAAAGGATATTAATCCTTGGTGATATATGAGTATAGCCAGAAGTTGGATTACAAGAGACAAAACTGAAACACACGAGCACTGAATAATGCACAAGATATGGCACAGAAAGCAAGCCAGAGGGGAGATCATTCAGGAGACAGGAGCATAGATCACAGGGCCTATATCTCTCCATGTCTAAATCCACTTCCTCTTGTAAGGGCCAGCTAAATGCCATGAAAATGCTCCCAAGAAGCCCTCTCTGATCCCCATCACATAGTTCACCTCTGAACTTCAGCGGCTTCCCATCTGGACCTCTCTTCTGCCACTTATCACTTTGCCTTCTACTACAGTTACTCATAGATATCTTTCTTACCAGACTGTGAGCTCTTTGCAAATGGAAACTAACATTTACGAAGCACCTTCTCTGCAGGAGGCACTGCATTTGGTGTTTTCACATGCACTGTCTCAATTTAGTCCTTACAACACACAATATAACCCTTACAGCACAACACAAAATGTGTCTCATTTTCCCCTACTTTTGGAGGTAAGGCAACAGGTTCAAAGCAGTTATGCATTTGCTCACAGTCTGACTTTTACTAAGGGTTTAAAAAGAAAAAAAAAGAATTCTAGGCTGCACAATTTCAACTGGAACCACACTTATAAATTTTATAACCTTCTTGGGAAAGCCTTAAGGTATTTTTCCCTTTAAAAAAAATGTTACAGGGTGCCTGGGTGGCTCAGTCAGTTAAGCATCTGCCTTTGGCTCAAGTTGAGTCTGAAGTTGATGGTTTTCCCATAATAAAAAGTTGTAGCTAATTCATCCTGATACCCCAGCATGCATGGTTCTTTGGACACAGGGAGGCACTCAATAAATCCTTGCTTGTTGGGTTAGATAATTCAGACATGTCTAGTAAATATAAATGACAAGATCAATTGTCTATATTTCAGGCCGTCTTCTGAAATGCAGCCCAGAAAAATAACACAGTATCAAAATGACCACGTGTATCCTCTATAGACTGTAAAAATTCAAACTGCAAAAGGAGTAAAAAAAAAAAGCAAAATGAAATAGAGGCATCAAGCCAGTTTCTAATTTATCCTTGGGTGAGCTCCATAAAAACTACATACATTGAACATAAGAACACACTGTTCTAATTCACTATAGCATCCTGGTATGCTACACAGATGCAACATGGGAATTAGATGGAACCATGAGGTTTCTCAACAGCCCATTAAATAGCCTATCAAAACAAGCAATAGCACAGCTCTCATCATGCCCTCTGTTCATAAAAATCAAAAATGTTTGCCATTTTAATATGGAAATTTCTTAATTGTGGCCTAAATGAGAAGTATTCACAAAGATCATATTCTTCCCCTCTAAGAAGAATTCTAGGCTGCACAATTTCAACTGGAACCACACTTATAAATTTTATAATCTTCTTGGGAAAGCCTTAAGGTATTTTTCCCTTTAAAAAAATGTTACAGGGCGCCTGGGTGGCTCAGTCAGTTAAGCTTCTGCCTTTGGCTCAGGTCATGATCCTGGAGTCCCACATCAGGCTTCCTGCTCAGCGGGGAGTCTGCTTCTCCCTCTGCCCTTTACCCTGCTTGTGCTCTCTCTCTAAACAAATAAATAAATAAAATATTTTTTAAAATATTACAGAGCTAATTTTGAAGTATCCAGCTCTTTTGTAAGTGTGTCCACAAATGAAGTCCAAGAAGCTAGATTGCCTTCAGGTTTCAAAGTGGCCTCAAATTCAGTTTAAAACTACTATTGGGGATTTTATAATGTGGTCTCTAAATCACTAATTAATTGGCCAATGGACACAGTTTTAAGAAATGCTGCATGAAAACAGTGAAAAAGTCATCTGATTAGTGGTACAGGACCTGGGTTTTAGTTCCAGTGGTATAATCCTCTCTGGTATGTTTTTCAGATCCAAAGTTCTGTGATTCTACACAATAAGTAATGGCCATGGCTTCTACTGGACCTTCTTTCAGGCAAAATAATGGGTCTCAAACATACTCACATTCTGATTCCCAGAACTTGTGAGAAGGAATTTGTAGATGTGATTTCATTAAAGATCTTGAAAGAGGAAGATTATCAGGGATTATCCAGGTGGGCCCAAGGCAAGCACAAGGATCCTCACAGGAAAGAGGTATATGGGTCAGAGTCAGAGAAGGAAATGTGAAGTGGAAGTTGGAATGATGTGATTGTTGGCTTCGAAGATGGAAGAGGGTCGGGAGCCTAGGAACATGGGCTGTCCCTAAAAACTGAAAAAGGCAGGGAAACAGATTCTCCAAAAGGAATGCAACTCTGCTGATATCTTGCTCTCTGATCAAAGACCTAATATCCATAACTATAGGATAATAAATTTGTGTTGTTTCAAGCCACTCAAATTGTGGTGTTTTAAAGCAACAACAGGAAACTAACACAGACCTGAATATGTTTCAGTACCATTTGCATCAGATATGCCACCAAAATATGGGGAGATACTGTTATCTTGCTTACATGTATCAATTAGATATAAACAAAGGTGAAAATTGAGTGTTGCCAATGATTATGGGGAATGGTGGTGAAATACTTGAACTATTTAGTTTGACATAATTATGAGACATTCATGTAAAAACAAAGTGGAGTAATGAGAATAATAATCATGATAATAATAAAGAATTGAGCATTTATTATACACTAGGTGCCATTTTCATCACATTGCATGTTATCTTTATTGTGACATGATCTGATGTCACTGATTATGTATCACTGCATTCTTACCTGCTCCACAAGGCAGCATCTGATAGCTGAAGGTGGGGAACCATGGAGTAGGAAGGCAAGGTAAGATTAGTAAGTACTAGGTAATATTCTTCAGAAAGAAGAACGGAGGTCATTTTTTCTGGTTTAATTCAGAGAATACTCATGCTATAATCATGAAATATGAAATCAGCCCTCTCATTAGACTCCATATCAGACCAGACACTAGTCTACAATGTGCCAGACAACCTCTCTTCCATTAGAGATTCAAACAGACAAACACCTTGTCCAAAAGCCATCCCGTGGAAGCCAAGAGCAGAAACTTAAAAGTACGTGCCTACCTACAGAATGGGAGAAGATATTTGCAAATGTCTTAACAGATAAAGGGCTAACATCCAAAATCCATAAAGAACTTATCAAACTCAACACCCCCCCAAAAAAAGCCAAGAAATCCAGTCAAGAAATGGGCAGAAGACATGAACAGACATTTCTCCAAAGACATACAAGTGGGCAACAGACATATGAAAAAATACTCAAATCACTTAGCATCAGGGAAATACAAAACCACAATGAGGTACCATCTCACACGGGTCAAAATGGCTAAAATGAACAACTCAGGAAACAACAGATGTTGGCGAGGATGTAGAGAAAGGAGAACCCTCTTACACTGTTGGTGAGAATGCAAGCTGGTGCAGCCACTCTGGAAAACAGCATGGAGGTTCCTCGAGAAGTTAAAAATAGAGCTACCCTATGATACAGCAATTGCACTATTAGGTATTTAACCAAAGGATACAAACATCATGATCTGAAGGGGCACCTTGCACCCCAATGTTTACAGCAGCAATGTCCACAATAGCCAACTATGAAAAGAGCCCAGATATTCATCGACAGATGAATGGATAAAGATGTGGTATGTGTGTGTGGAATATTACTCAGCCATCAAAAAGAATGAAATCTTGCCATCTGCAACAATGTGGATGGAACTAGAGGATATTATACTAAGTGAAATAAGTCAGTCAGAGAAAGACAAAGGTCATATGATTTCACTCATATGTGGAATTTAAGAGACAAAACAGATGAACATAGGGGAAGGGAAGGAAAAAATAAGATGAAAACAGAGGGAGACAAATCATAAGAGACTCTTAACTCTAGGAAACAAACTGAGGGTTGCTGGTGGGGAGGTACATAGGAGGATAGGGTAATTGGGTGATGGGCATTAAGGAGGGCACTTGATGGAATGAGCATTGGGTGTTATACACAACTGATGAATCACTAAATTCTACCACTGAAACTAATAATACACTATATGTTAATTAAATTGGATTTAAATTTAAAAAATAAATAAATAAATGCCTAATTGAGCTGCTTACCTGAAAATTCCTATGAAAAGAAGTATATTATTATTATTACCTAACTGGGGCCCATTATATTTTATTATATATATTTTATAAAATATATATTTTATAATTATATTACATTCCTCTGTGTGAGTGTGTGTGGGAGAGAGTGAGTGTATGTGTATATGAGAGAGAACACAGCAATGGGTTAGGTGCTTTCTCATTTAATTCATTTACCTAGAAGAGCAAAATTCCATAAATGAAAATTCACTGTTGCAAGGGACAGATGCTGAGAAACAACCAAAGCTGTATCTCTATGAACAATATAATCAGCTGATTAAATAACAAGTTAGTGGTACATGAAGAAATCATGAAAATTAACAAAGATAGACACCCCAGTTGTGAACTCCAATATCCAATTTTAGAATTATATGCAAAGAAAATATATGTATTTGCAAGAATACCTCTGCTTTCACCTGATCCTAAACAATTTCTTCCAGTATCTCTCTAAATATGGGATATGAGATGTTTCTTTCCAATTGGAAACATTATTTCAAAAATAAGTTATAAAATAAAATTAACACTATGAGAGAATATGAAAACTGCAGTTCTAAACATATATTTGCAAGAGTTTAAAATAAAAATAACTATAAGATTAAAATTGTGTGTTTTCCTCTAAATAAGTCTTACTAAAGCAATGGAATGGTTTAGCTGACAAAATTAGTTTTCTTCCCCCCATAAGTTTTCCATAAAGGTCTGGTATAAAAGAAATGCCAAGTCAACAAGGAATTTAAGATTCCCATGGCACTGGGTATGTGTTCTTCTTAGCAATAATTATTATTTCTTCCCAAGTCTGCCTCTCTCACAAGACTGTAAGCTCAAGTGTGAGAATAAGTGTTTTATTGATCTGTATGCATCTCCGTAACATCAGATTTTTGTTGGCTCATAAATGAGTGCCTATAGATACTAAGAGTTTTTTGAATGATAAATTAATAAATTAATGCCAAAGACTTTGACCTGAATATACACTGAAGTCTCATCTATGAGTATGCCTCATCTATGCCTTTGATATAGCACAGGATCATGCATATAAATATAGGTTCACTAAATATTTGTTGAAGACTGAGTTAATGACCAGTTATACGATATGCTATTAGTATTTTTAAATTTTAAGATCAGTGACACTTACCAAACTATATTACAAGACCCTTAACTATCCACTACCCTAGTCTGATGTATTCACTTCCTACTGGAAGAGCCATTGCTATATAAAATAATAAATGGCAATTTTCTTTTATTAATGCTCAAAGGCAACCCATCCCAACCTATCAATACCTCTTCTCTCTACTTCTCTGATTGCTCAACTCACCTATTCACTTAGCCTAATGCAGGGTCCCAGCCTGCATTTCGAAGCACAGTAGAACCGCCTAATTGGCATATTATCATGACTAAAATAAAGAATGCTGTGATTAGTTTAACATGAGATGGAATGAGGTAGAATTCCAGGAGCCTCACTCACTCAGCGCAGTCAAAGCAACTATGGAGTAGGAGGAAGAAAATGTTTCTGGGGTAGAAAAGGAAGGTACCTCCAGGGGCTTAATTAGTTTAGAGATATACGTGTGTGTGTGTTTGTGTGTGTATATGTATATATATGTATATACACACATTTTATTTATATATGTATACAGTTGTAAATAATGTATATATATACATATGTATATACACAAATACATATATATTCAAGTATATACGTACATACACATGTTTGTATTTTCATATACATAATCTTTACACTGATGAAGTGGTCAAGTACTTTGGAAAAACATTCTGAGGAAAGCATTTGGCTGAAATTCTTTTAGGAAAGCAAACGGAAATGATGCTACAAAGATCTTAAGGCAGCTTCTAAAACAGAAATCCCACTGGGACTGGTTCTAGGAGCTTTGCCAGGGTATAGGATACAGAACTCGCTCCAGCAATATCATTGAGATTTCTGTGTTAGGAAAGCAAAATTTCATAGGCAAGATGGTCAAAGCAGAGCTGAAAGAATTTCTTTTGTGGTACTCAGTGCTTCCCTGGAGAATCTTTACAGCTAGAGGGAGAAAGGGAAAAAAGAGAAATGTAAATGCAGATGGAAAACGAAGAAGGAAGAAACTCCAGAGACAGGAGAAGACAGACATGAAGAGGGCTCTAGAGAACTTAAAAATGTGAATGTACTTAGACATTAATATTAGATTTAAGAGTCTACGTCTGGAGATTTAAAAGGAAAGATCTAAAAGAGAGATTTAAAAGAACAGGACTCCTAAATTCACTTGCTCTTAACTTCAGTAGCTATATTAAGTTCGACAGAGATAAAATTGGTCTTCATAAATTTGCCTCAGAAGAGAGGCTGCAGCTCCCCTGGTGAATGCAACTTCCGGTTAAAATGATTGTCACCTAAAAAAAGAAAAAAGAGAGAGAAAAAGAGAACTAATAAAAGTCTCAAAGCTTAATTTCAAATGGGGGACATGGAAAATTCTACACTTCACTTACCAACTTTTATAACTAAAATCCATCTAAATGTCATGTACTGTTTCTTTGAACAACGAAGTGCTCTATCAGCATACTGCTGGTCTATTTTGTATGTCAACATGTATTTCTATAGAAATCCTCATCATTGCTGACATCAAAGTGACAAAATGGCCCAGAGATAAAAGTGACCTCTAGAGAATAAGATTGTGCATTCTTGACTAGAAGCAATTTTATTTGGGAAGTAAATCATTAAGAACTGAATTTTTTAATACTAAGTAATTCCATTTAAATATACATATCCTATTTAAACTTTTAATCATATATTGGTTTCCTGTAGTATACAGAGAAAGTATATATCCAAGTAGTAGAATAAATGACAAAAAATGAAATTTAGCTGGAAGGACATGAAACAATTAGCAGGAGGCACTGAAAACAAGACTTGGTGAAAAACATCAAAACAGGGTTTAGAAAACCTAAATGTCCACCAACAAGTGAATGGACAAACAGAATGTGGCATATCCATACAATGAAACAGTACTCAGTGATAAAAAGAAACCTACTACTGATACATGCCACAAAAGGAAAGACTCAAAAACACTATTCTGAGCATTAAGTAGCCAGAAACCAAAGAGTCCAATGGTTCTATTTACATAAAATTCTAGAAATTCCAAACTACTCTATCATGACAAAAGGCAGATTTAATTGGTTACTATAATCAGGGATCAGATGTCTGCACCTTGATTGTAATGGTGGATTCATGGGTGTATATATTTTTGTACATTTTAAGTGAATACCGTTTATCATGCAAACTTATCATTCAATAGAGATGATTTTAAGGAAAATACAATAAATAGAAAAAAACAGGGTATGGGTCCAATCTTGCCATATTTTCCAAGATAAATTAGCAAAGGTTTTAAATTTACCTAACAGGATTAGTGAGTTGGATTTGCATGACGGGACCTGTTTCCTCAGAGCTTTGAGGATCGGTTCAGCTACTTCATAACCACTGGATAAGTGGGTTGGTCAAAATTCAATGGTCTCCACCATCAGAAGGAAGAAGGTTGAGGCATGGAAGACCCCATGAATAGGACAGCCAGTGCAGATGAAGGCACTATGGCAACACCAAGAAAACAGTTTCTTCTCCCCACTTGCTTTTGGAATGTGATTTTTCAACTTTTACTGTGATATGAAGAGACGTCTGAAAGTACCATCAACGTGGCAAAGGATACAGAAGATAAGTCTAAGTCTGTACCATTGTTTTTGACAAATATTCCGCATTACAAATTCTTCCAGATCCTTCAATACTGGTCCTTGTCACCTCTCTTTTCTGGACATTTTTTCTTTGACTTTTTAATATTAGCAACCACATCACTAGGGGAAGAACACACAAGAAGTGAACTATAAATGTACCATGTGTTCCTTTATGAGAAGCTAAATAAATCTTCTAAAAGAAAACAGAAGGTAAACGTAGGAGGTAACTTTTGACTACTCCTGACTTCTTTCATTAAATACACACTTATATTTTTTGTGGTCTTCCCCAAGAAATCCTTCAAAGTGGAGTAGTCAATGAAGCCACCCTCATCAAGCAGTGGATATGCCCATGTTCCAGCTAACAAGTGTTTAGAAAACCCTACTTATTAGTATCATTAATCAAAATTTAATCTATATGCACCCAGAGAATACTACAAGAGCTCTGTTGCCTTGTATGGGTGAAGAAGTGATAGCTGCAAGAAATATAACTGATGGAGGTATCCACAGGGAAAAAAAAATTGTCTTTAGTTATTAAAGAATCCTAATGTTACCCAAAGCACTGACTTTGCCATCTAATAAATATTTGGAAATGAAAAGGCAATTTTTAGGTATGAAATTTAAACATGGCAAAGGAATCATTTAAAATCCCTTATGGATAGAAACAAAGACTTTTGAGCCAAAGGGGAAAAGATACAATCATATACATGACTATACAACCACCGCAAGGGAGAGAATTAAGCAACTATTAGTATACTATATGGGTAGTCATAATAATTTTCCTGAATAACAGATTTATCTGCTCCACTAATTATACTTTCCAAAGTCCCAAAATATTAATGATTTGCTGATAGAGAAGACCATCACATGCATTTGGAAAGACATTTTTATAGTGTAAGGTGGGGAAAGAGGATAGAAATTTCCAAAGTATTTCCTCACAGATACATTAGAAAAAAATATCAGCTTCGTTATCCTATGACTGCAAGACTTCCACTAAAAATAAAGCAAGAGAAATACCAAGTTTAACATAACCATTATTGATGTCGGTAATTAGCCAATATGAATGCTCTGAAATCACTTGAAAATTTGTTACAAGATTGATAATGCACTTGCCAGATATCAAATTGAGCACATTCCAATACCAGATGTTTCATTGACAGCTGACTAGAATTGATCTACTCTTGATGAAATTCACATGTGCCACATATAAAAAGATCCAAAGTTGGACATGCACTTTCTAATCAAATCTCACAATAGATAAGCTTTAAATTCACAATGGGAAGCATTGTTCTTGGCTCAAAATTCATGGCCACAAAGAAAGAGTTCACATTAATGCAAATATATATTTTTTCAGATTGTTTTAAAGAACTGCTAAAAAGCACTGAGTCACAAGTAAACAAAATGATGTAATCATGCTTAATGTGAAATTCTTGTCTCTGTCTAGCCTGTGGAGTCTATAGATTAGCCAATCACACTGTGTACAGTCCAGTAGACTGGAAAAGAATACCAGAAGAAGCAAAGAATCCTTTATCCCTTTAAACTTATAATTTTCTCAGGAACGGATATTTTTAAAAACCTGATAGAGACAAAAATAACTTTAAAGCACTTTTACAAACTACTACCTTCGCAGACACACATAATACAGAGTCCATCAATGTCCTGAGGTGCACTAGGAATAAGAGAGTTTGATAAGTAGGCTAAATTAAAATATTCTATCTTTTTTTCCATGAGTTCTTTCCAGGAACAGGGACGACTATCTCTAAAATATTTGTTCTGGGGTAGATTCTTTATCAGACCAAATCTGGTCACATGCTGTTGTTAACTGTCTATTGTTTCAAGCCACTAAGCTTTAGAGTAGCTTGATACCTGGAAAATGCTAACCATGTACATGCTAACATATAAGTCAATTTATAATTAAAACTTTTAAGCATTTTACAAATTCCAAATGGGATTTTTATGAATCTGGTTTCATCAAACCCAGGGTGCAGATGAGTAGACTAAGATATAGAAAAAAGTAAATGGACTTACAAGATCTGAAGCAAAAGTTGGTGTCAAAACTAGAAACAGAATCCAGAAATACCAGAACTACTGGCTCTCCTGAAGACTGGTACATATCAGGAAAAATATTCAAAATACACATGCAACTAGTAAAGCATGAATAATTAAGGTAAATCATAGCCTAAGCACTGGTACTAAGTTTTAGAGGTCCCCTCAGGTGCCAGAAGTTTACCTTTAATTCATGGATCCTAAAGACATCTAAGGGGAGGGGGCGAAGACCTTGGAGCACTTACTGGGCACAAGAGCATCAGCTGGCTACTAAGTACAGATGCATTTCAACAATGCCATGCCAGTTTACAAAACTCAGCCCCAAATACAAACAATGAGTTTTCAAAAACAGAAGTATTATTCATAACTTTACTGTCTCACTTAGAGAGTTAAAATATTTTATTTCTTTGTTTGCTTATGTTTTAGAAACCGAGATTTGGCTCCTGGCTTTATTGCCTCTTTATTAAAATGACTAAACTTAAAACCCCATTGTTATAGTTAAGATACCTCTCCCCTCCACCCCACCTCTCTCTCTCTCTCTCTCTCTGAAAAGCAAGGTACAATTAGAAGAAATGCAGTTGGCAAACTGTTCACGATGTATTACAAATTTTCCAAATCTTTAAAAGGAAAAGAAAAAAAAAACAACTTCTTTATTTCTACAATTTCTTCCTAACACAAGAGGTGGTTCCAAGAATAACTGGAAACATCTCTAATTTAATTGGATTGATTCCCCCAAACTAGCATACTCAAAGGTAAGCAGATAATTAGAAAACAGGAAAAGAGTTATGGGCTCAAAATTCAAAATAAGCAAATAAGCAAAGTTTTTCAAAGATTCCAGAAATCCTTTCAGGAAAAAAAAGCTAAAAATATGCTTTTAGCTGCTAAGGAAAAAATAAATAAATAAAAAGTTTAGACACTCTCCCCCCCCCCCCCCTCCCCCAAGCCTCTTTTCACTGAAGCATGGAATTCAGGAAGTTCGGTAAAGAGAGATCATTCTTAGAGAACAAGAATTAGTATTCCTAGGAATAACCTATATTATTGCCAGAGACAACTGCCACAAGAATCTAAGATTTATTTCCATAAGGTTTATGTAGAACTCAATAGTCCATGCAGCTCAATTTTCTTACCAGAAGATGCACTGGTAGGCTTTGACCTAAACCATTTTAAGCTCTTCTAAGGGACCTTCCAGTTCCACACAGGTGAGAAGTGGGCAGAGGGTTTCTCATTTGTAATCTGCCCCTCACCATTAAAACATACTGTCAGTGAAAACCTAGGTATTCAATCCAAAAGAGAGAGAGAGAAGAAAAGAAATTGAGGAGAAGGGAGAACGAAGAAGAGAAAGCAGAGAAACTGGAAATAAAACCTGTATTCTGTTATTAAATATCCCATGATGAAAGTAGCATGAAACCATCTGCAAGCCACACAGAGATTAGGTAGTTCAAGACAGTGTGCTGTCTTATGGACAAATGAAGGGCTTGTGATGGCAAGTTAAGGGAGATGAGAGCTGAAGGCAGGCCCTTCAGGTGAGACAGAGAGAGAGAAAGAGAAAGAATTAGCCTGATCATCGTGAGCCCAAAGAAAAGATACAGGAGTCTGCTTACAATAGGAGAGCAGAGAAGTAAGGTGAACTACTTTGTCATGAGCTGCTCAAGCAACACTTTATCATCTCAAACAATTTGCTATATGAATGGGCAAAGCTGAGGTCAACAAATAGCCATTACATTATTGATATTTAAATGATTAATGTTTGCTAAATGGAAGAGAACAGCAAATGAATTATTTTCAAAATTTATTTCTTGCCCCACTAGATTCATTATTAATATATTGCATTATACTGGAAAAGAATGCAATATCATTTAAAACTAAAATCCCTTTATTTAAAAACAACTTCCTCTGGGAAAATAGCTTTAAAAATAGTAAAAAGATATTTTAAAATATTATATTCATGAAAATATTCATCACAGTTTATTTATAATGAAAAAAATAAAACAATTTAGAAAATATCCATCATACTGGAATGAACAAGAAAACTATGTGCATTGATTCGATAGAATATGGTGCAGACATAAAATCATGACAAAAAAATAAAAATAAAAAACTATGTAGCAACACTAAGAAAAAGGCAGAGATACTATGTTCAAGGAAAAATACAACTCAAATTATAAATATGTTATAATTACAACGAGGTAGGATAAAGATGCTTAGGGGAAAAAGTGTTACAGTTAGGATAACAAAACACCTCCCCCCTCCCTTTTCTCTATTTACATATTGCGAACATAATAAAGTAATATTTTAGTAAAAAAAAATTTTAAGTCCAACTCTCTTCATTATGATCACAAGCCATCATAGTTACATGTGATCATTATATTACACTTTGAAATACTAGCATGCGATAAACACGCTTCAACAGTGCTTTTAAAAATATATATATATACACGAAAGCACATGCACAGCATCCACAAAAGCAAAGAACAGATGATTTGGTCAGCCGCACCAATATAAAGGCACAATTCAAATGCTTCCGGAGCCTCTTACAAACTGCTGGAATTCATGGAGCACACCACACCACCCTGAGTCTCCAATGTCATTATGTAGCGCAAAACAGGCTAAATACAAAGCTTTCTCCCACTAGCAGGAATACAAATGAAGACCCTTCTGTCAGCTGTGTATGAGACTCTTTGAAAACACTTCGCACATATTCAAAGCATATATTAGCCACTTTATCCAATCAAGGAAAAGCATGTATATCTTGATTTGGGTATGCACAAACAACCCAAGTGGCCAAAACTACAAAAACATATTACTGCTTCTCCCAAACACTGTTGCCATATGATCCCTATTTCAAAGATGAATTGGATACACTCTCCTAAAAAATGAAAATGTCCTTAAATAAAATAAAATTAAATACTCCTCTGAGAATCTGAAAAATAAAAACATATGAAAAAAAGCTTTCAGCACAGATAGTTCATTGTACTAGTAGTGATAGACAGTGGCAAATTCTATGACCACATCTCCCCATCTGCTAAATAATAGCTGACTGCAAAGCACACAACCTGAATTTACCACTGAGGTTTCAATGAAAATTAACAAATTACCAAAATAAGATGATATTAGCATGCCAATGATAGAAATTATAAGATAACAGATTGTGTCATAGCCACCAGCACAAACACACAAAGGCAAATTTTGCTTCTTCATGATTAATCTGACTGAACTTCTTGCTCTTGTTATCTGTTAGTTAGAAAACCAAAAACCAATAATTATGACTTGCTTATAGGGGCAACACAAGTGTCAAATTAAAAATTAAAATATTATTTTATTTAATGGCAAAACACTCTATACCTCTACACCTCATCCCCCAATTTTTCATTTGTCCATTCACTAATAATTAACATTTGGCAACTAACGTGATTTTTTTTTTTTAGTTTTTAATGTTGCTACTAGAAAATTTTAAATTATATATGTGATTTGCATTATATTTATACTGGACAATGCTGGTATAACTATCAAAAAAAGGGGGGGGGAATCCACTGAGTAAATAATCTTTTCTAAATAGAGGAAACTGTTGGAGCTATGACAACATTCAACTTGTTAAGTATCTGAACTTTTTTTTTTTTTTTAATGAAACTGAATCACTTAAGTTGTCCATCCAAACTTTCGATTAAATACCCTGGAGCTGCCTATCATACTGTCCTTGAATATCTGCCATAGAACCATCTTTCTGGTGAGAGTTTATTACAAGATGCCTTCAATACTATTCTATGGAGACCAAAAGGTTTACTTCTTTATGCCAAATGGTCAGGTTTAGATAAATAGCATGACAAGGCTGCAATAAATACTTAGTGAAATAATGTGAGTTTGAAATTTTAAAAAGGTAGAAAAACAAGATTACTAAGAAATTGCTTTGCATGACTAATATAGAAAGGAATACCTGTTTTATGTGCTAATTCTCTAGGAGTCAATCTATACAAATTATTAGTCTCCTATTTTTAATGTAAAGTTTTATTTTAATGGAAATAAATAATTAATGATTATTTAATGGCATAGAAGCCATCCATTTGATACCAGAAAAAGTAAAACCTAAAACCAAACTGTAAGATCAAGATCCAAAATAAGGGGCGCCTGGGTGGTTCAGTTGGTTAAGCAACTGCCTTCTGCTCAGGTCATGATCCTGGAGTCCCGGGTTGAGCCCTACATTGGGCTTCCTGCTCAGCAGGGAGTCTGCTTCTCCCTCTGACCCTCCCCCCTCTCATGTGCTCTCTCTCTCTCTCTCTCTCTCATTCTCTATGTCTCAAATAAATAAATAAAAAATCTTTAAAAAAAAAAGATCCAAAATAAAAAAGATAGTTAGGCTAACATATGTATATTCAAATGTGTACATAAAGAGACCTTTTCTTCTGAAAACATACTGCTTTTCTAGGGAGACAGGGTTTCAAATTGTCAAACTCTCTTCTAAGAACATTCACACATAACCTGTTAGGCTATTTAGTATGTTTAAAAAAAAAAAATGGGCCCTAAATGGAGGTAATGTTATATGACATGAATTTATTTAAAATCTCAGAAATGTAATCTACTTAATATAATATCACATTTCTAAATTTTACTCTCTGATTAGGTATAAAGTCTGATATATTTTAAATGCACTTGGCTTCCATTAAAACACTTGTAAATGAACCACACAGAATGTTTTGACATCCATTACCTTCAGTCTCTTACAGAAATTGTAGATAACTCTATGTCCTTCCATTTCCAATCTCCAATGTGTAAAAATATATATATATTTAAGTCAGTTCCTCCTTCATACTATACTAATGAGCAATTAGGCTATTTGCCCAAAAATCTTCAAATATTTGCCCAAAAATCTTCACATATGTGTCTGCTAATTAAGGCTAAAATATACATTTTCAGTTTGCAAATATTTTCATGAAAAATTGTGAAGAAAAAAGATCTTAGTTTTAGGAAATCACATAAATAATAGGTTCACTGCAGAATGTCAAATATCTAAGGCACAAGAGTAGTTAGTTTGCTAAAGTAGGAATAAAAATCCCACAATCTAATGATTTTACTATTAAAGGTATTTCTCTGACAGAATAGCTAGCAATTAAAAACTCCTCAAATTTAAAGAGAATCCAGGATGCGTTTGATAGCAATGGCTTTAATGAAGCAGAATTGAATCTATGACTTCACAGTGCCTTGGCTTTTTTTTTTCTTTCTTTCTTTCTTTCTTTCTTTTTTTCCCTTCACTGACTCGACCAACTGTTTTGGCTTCAAGTAGAAGCAGCTTCAATTAAAGATAATGGTTATTTGGCTTGAATGAAGACTAAAAGCCAGTGTCTCCAATGTATGTTCCGAAACACTCAGAAAACAAACAAGATAGTCCTTAAGATATAATTCATAAGTAAAGTCTGAATTGCTCCTAAGAAGTTAAAGCTAGTTAGAGAGAGCTGGAAATGTTATTGCAACTGCATTTCATATGTGAAAGCCTGAAATCCAAGAAAAAGAAATCAGATATCATCTTGAAAGCAAATGGAAACCTGAGCAAACACCTATGGGATCTGATCAGTGTAGACAGAGGCACCTCAGAAAAATCCCAAAAGTCTGCCTCAATTGCCCTGACTTAACCCTGTAATTGATGCAGTTTCATTTGGCTTGCCTAGTTAGAAATGTCCACAAAAAGAACAAGCCTTTTCACATCTATCCAAAAAAGAAACTCAGGTCTTTATTCAAGTCAAAAATTCAAGTCAAAACTTTCAAATGCACTGTCAATGGTGCACATACCTTTCCCAAGGAGAAAAATATAGGTGGGCTAAAAAAAAAAAAAAAATGGGGGGGCGGGGGTAGGGGCAGAAGAACCATGGTCCTGGAAAAACCTACTTTAGAATAAAAAATATGATTATTGTTTACTGTTTCACAGATGTTTATTATTTCAGTCATATCTGCTTTCTCTCTCTGTTATAATTTAATCACATGCTATTAAATAGAAGAAATATAAATTCTGGGGATTAAAAAAAGTAGATACTCTGTACAATCCCCTCTACTATTTGAAAGCGCTGACTTGTTACTGTTCGTGCAAGAATCATAAAAAATTGGCAAGTTGAATTCAGTCCCATTTACTGTGCAGTTTATACAGAAGCTATTATAGAAAATGAAGCACATTACAGAAGATGTAATTTATAGAAATTGTTATCAAAGCATGATAGCCTGACAATTCACTCTCTAAGGAGAAACTAGACCTAGTCACACACACAGATTCGATGGTGGGGGTGGGAGAAGTGTAAGAATCCTGCTTTTAGAAAAATGAATCTCTCCGTAACTCAAAAATCTTTCTACATGGACTGTGACTCTCTGAAGTGTTCATCCATTTAGAGATTGGGAACATGGGCACAGCCCAGTCATCTAGCATGAGCTTCACAAGCATCTGTTGAAAAAATAATTGGTGAAGGAAAAGAAGTCTACGCACCCTTTTTATTCTAATTTTAGCCCTGGGTGAGGAACCAACAAACAGCACCTGAATTGAATCTGTCCCTTCACAATACCAAACACTTTTCTAAACCTGCAAATCATCATAATAAAACATTGCATTGTCTTTAAATTTCAACCCCTCTAGTCAGAGTTGAAGCTAGTCACAAAGGGACCTACCTAAAAATAGATTCTGGAGAAGGAGAGGACTGGAGTCGGCCGGCTCTGTCAGCTCCTCTTGCCAGCAGTGAATGGAAAACTCAGGTGATGTCTCATTGTGTGTAGACATTTCCCCTTAAGCAAAGAAATTTAACAGCCAAAGCAGAGCTTCGGAAGCCTAAGGAATATCGCAAGAGGCATTTTCAAAGTTGGTAAATCAACTGTTTCACCTAAGAGTGGAAGTGAGTACGCTGTATCTAACAACATGTTTGGAAAGCAAACAATAGTCAAAACTGTTTGCCCTTCATTTTCTTGATTAAATTCCTAATAACCACAGTTGAATAGAGCAAGATTTTTGCTATTATACTCCCAGCTCATTCTACACTGAGATTGTTTCTACACAGTAATAAAGCATCTGAGTGAAAAATGTAAAATACACAACTAATCATCCAGCTGTTTCTAAGATCCCAGCTGTTCGGTAATAGGCAGAAAATACCCAACATAATAACAATATAATAGACTCACATTGCAGGTGATTGTAGAAGCTTTCTGGGTTGGCACTGGCATGACCTGATTTATAAAGTGGGAAAACGTCTCCCTGGATCATACAAAAAAGCTCCCCCTGAGAAATCTGTGAACTTGGGAGAGCAGAAGCCTCCCCAGTCTGGGCTTTCACTGAAATAAAGTGAATGGGGTACAGTGAGGTGTGGGGAAGATGGGGCTGCCAAGCTTTTTCATGTCCACCTCTGCAGTTAAAAAAAAAAAAACAGGTTTAATAACTGAGGGAAAAGATTGAAACAGAAAATCAAAATGAGACCTTCGAACACTTTATTTTGAACAAGTTTGTATTTGGTCAGAACTTCCATTAGAATCTTCTATTTCAATTTCCTTTCCAAATCCTTTCAGGGGTGCAGTAAAATTTTTTTTAAAAGTTGAGTGACTTTCTAATCTCTCTTAAAAAGCTTATAACACAACTACAGCGTTTCACAACTGAAATGAAAACATGTTTCCAGCATGTAATCTTCAGCTTATTTTAACAATGAGGCAGTATTTATTTCATGCTAGACTGATTTCCAACAGTGATACCACAGCCAGACAAAAAGGGGATGGTAATTCCTAAACAGAGCCTCTCCTATCCAAAGATTCAACTCAAGTCCCTTGAGTGAGTAAAAATAGTATGGTGTCACAAGATGATTCACACCTTAAAATCCTGTATGTTGCTTCACCCTTATCTGTCTAATCTAACCCTTTCTTTCCCTACTGTCTCTCACACTGCCTTGATGCCTGAGAACTATGTGGATTCTAATAGTGAAATGACACCTCTTCTCTGGATGGGTAGCAACAGCAGCTAAATCAGCAAGGAGCATATGACAGCAGCAAGGAGTTCTAATTATGTGGCACAGATTTTATGATTCTTCCATTCCTCTAAGAATTGCACACCGGCAATAACCAATATAAACACATCACTCAGCTGTGTTAGTGACATGCCACTCCCAGGGCTTCGGTTGGTTGTTTAATTCTGTCTTAGTTTTAATACACTACCACATTAACATTCTGCATTAGACTAAGGGGGGGGGAGATTATCCCCTATGAAATATAAGTGCCCAAATGGTAATCTCCTAAGAATGTGACTCTTACTCTGAAGGGAAAGGTGAGCTTTATCTTAAGACATGGCTTTAATTCCCAGCAACCATTTTACAGTATGTGAGTGCTCTCAGAATGCCAGCAAAGGGAGTTAGGATATCAATCTAAGTTAGGATATCTACACATACATACACATGCTTACTAAATCTGGTACCAATACTAAGTGATCAGTTTGATTTCCCGGATTAACAAAAATTAATGGCATTACCAAATGAAGCAGTTTTAGACTGACCTACCTATATTCTCAAATTAAAGACTTCATTTAGGCATAACCCCTCACCCCGTGCCTACATCCCTCCCATTCCCCTACGCCCCAAGTAGCTATGATCCTCCTTACATCCTGTTGCCATTCCAGGAAAAAAGCAGTTTACTACCTTCACATTGGCTGGGTCAGATCTGGAGGAAGCAGGTCAAGAATTCTGAGAACACATCTAGGAACCCAGAAGGAAAATCTATTCCTAGTATTCCTCCTCTGTCATCTAGATTCCATTATGGTATATTTGCATTTCCCTAGGTTGTATTCCTTATATACTGAAAAAAATCTGCTGCTAGACTGCTTAATAGCAAATGTTGCAAAAAAGGTATTTTGCCATCCTTTAATCACTTTGTAACTGAGCCTTTCACTTGGTTTGCTAGAAGATAAAACATTCATATCCACCAATTTAAATATAATCCGTATATTTAAATAGAATGTCCAAAAGTCAGGAGATAGGGAAGAAAAACAAAGATTCCATTAACCTCTCAAGAACACTGAATAAATGAATCATTATTTATGGGATAAATCTCCCTCCAAATAAGTGGCCCTAAATATGAATTGCAATATCCAAATCTCATATTAATATCTTAATATACTTAACTAGAGTTACTCCTCAAGCTAGTACAGATAGTGTGGAACTTATGATCTCTATTTTCTTATCAAAAATCATTTTAATATTAGGTAAATCATTCTAAAACTAAAATCCATTCCCCAGCAGTAATGTCAACAGTAACACCAATTAGGAATGGCAAATAAACAAATAAATATAAATTCTACTATATTCCCTAAAAATTCCATCACCTCTTGAAAGATTTCAGTCCAATGGGAGCTTCATTAATTATTTCCTACCCCGCCTGATAGCAAATGAAAGCCCCATTTGGATCATGATCTCTACCAACTGAAGGAGGAAGAAAAAAAAAAAGACTCATTCAGGTGCTATCAACACATTAGGGTTCTCTAGGGGAATCATCAATCTATTCAGGTATGAGTGAATTAAGTTTATAAATAGAATAACATACATCCTCCGTGTTAACTAATGTGGCCCTATCATTGAAAGAGTTCAGGTAATATAGCCCTGGTCTCCAAGAGATGTGAAGGTTTTCTAATTATTTTACAGTTTTGTATGTGAGCACCCTCAGAGGCTGAGATACACTGAAACATTTGCCCAAAACAAAAACAACCTGAGACTTTAATACTGTAATTGAACCTAAGAGAATTAAGGAAGTCACATCAAATAACAACTGCAACAAAAATGCAGAACAATAATGGCTTCAAGTAAATTGATTTCTAGAGAGCACAAAGTAGATCTACAGGATAAATTGATTTCTAGAGAGCACAAAATAGATCTACAGGGCTATATAGTCTAGTTTCCATGCTATTTGCATCCTCTATATAATGGGAATAATGACCACGAAAAATAAGATGAAAATTTTGCAATGTTTCGTAGAACATAAAAATGAATCCTTCCTGGGAATGAAAGCCCATATATCCTATCCCAGGCAGTGTCTCAGAGCTTAGCTTTAATACCACTATGGTTGGTTATATGGCACAAAAATCCAGCCTAGAGTGTAAAGAAAGGTTTTGCAATCCTTAGGTCTCACTATTTCCCCAAACACACAAGAATTATACACTTTTACTTCATTTCAAGAAGTCTCTTCCCATGCCTCAGACAATTCATTTTGCTTATATATCTTTGGCCAGAATAAAGGCAGAATATTAAATATATGATATATAAATATATTAATCTAATTATTTTTAAACAAATATAATTATTTGGCTCAGCATTGGCACAACTTTAGTCAATATCCACAGGGGCTATTTATTTAACTGATTTAAGAGGTGACTGACTGATCCTTCAATACCCAGTAGCTTCATGCTAAAATTCATTTCATACTGAAATGCCTTCATGCTCTGTGGCTTTAAAAATATGCTAGGAGTCATGAAAAATCTACAGAATCATGAATAATTAATCCAATGTACATAACGCCGGTAACTGGAAAAAAGCAGCATATTTTCCAGATTTAGTAGTTATTCCTAATAATTACTATTAAGACCACTTCTAAGGTAAGTTGGCATTTCTATCATTTTCACAGAAAATGTTAACTTGTATAATCTTTCAGTAACTTATGTCTTCTTTATGGCATTCACCGCAATAGTCACATGCTGGTTAACTATGCTGATGATGAGGAGATGTGCCAAAGGTTATTCCTAAATCTTTCCTCTCCGTCCTGATGTACATGACACATTGATTTGAACAGACTTGGTTTTCCAAATAGGTTTTGCTTGGCCTTCTAGTTTCAGTGTATTTGTTGTTTCTTTGTACTATGCTGTTTTCCATTTACAACTTTGCATTTTTGTCGACTGGCTGTTGAAAGGGAGACAATGGTTTTGAGCCTGAGTAAAGCCAGCTCAGATGAGAAACTAGTTGTGGAAAATCTATACAACAGATAATTTGCAAGTCAGGAAGCAAAAGTGGACTATTTGTGGATCACCGATCAAAATCATTTAGTTCCTGGTACTCTGGATACAAATTCTCCTTCTCCTCCATCTCACACCAATGATGGCAAATAAATCAAAAAACTTAACTGCAGGTCAGCAACACCATGACCAGTGAAATGTGGGAACATCCTTTCCTAGACAATAGTAAGACATCCTATTTAGCACATTATCTGCCTGATACATCTATTCTGATACCACTTAGTATTATCGACAGGACTGAACGGGGATATGTTAGAGTCTCACTTAGAGCCATAGCTCATTAAATATGTGCTATGTTTTTCAAAGCAACTCATACCCTGGGATTAATTTATTTATCCATAAATAAAGTAACCATATTTTCTGTACCTCAGATTGGGCCATATGGTCTGATATGTATTAGCATACTTTTTTATGAAGATACTGTAAGAAATTGGGACTGCTATGGAAACAGAGAACCAAGTCAGAAATAAAACTCATATCACAGTCCTAATCTTAATTTACATTTCAGAAGTACACATCCCCATTTACTGCAAAAATAGCTCTGCTTCCTTCAATCATGAACACAAACCACTCCATCAACCTTCTTTCAAATAGGAATACTGATCTCCATATTAGAAAGTAGGATTGTCTTCTAACCTGTATTGGTTACATTGGCTTGGAAGAACCTGTGCTTTGAGTCAAACTTCTTTGCAGGCAGGAAAACTGAGAAGTACCTTTTGTCCACACCAAATGTCCCTTGCAGAATTCAGAATGACTTTTGGGTCAGGAAGTTTTCCTGGAACAGGCCCCTTTGTCACTGAATGACAACCCGTAATCATTCTATACTGTATCAATAAAAAAAAAAACATATAAAGAGGGATGTTATAGTCTGCATCGTGCATATGAGCACATCACATGTTCAGTGAAAAATGTCAACTGAACCTAGGTGTATTTCCCACCTGACCTAGGAATAGCCACAATGTTATGGCTGAAAACGCATCACAATCCTCAAAATCAACAATGGAGAACACCATTTCTGTGTCTGTTGGGCTGTGGGGATACTATGGTTTATGATTCTAATGCAATCAAAAATAACTCTCTGCTGGTTCACGTTAACTTTCTAAAAAATGGATATATAGATATAAATATATCAGAGTACTTTCCATAGAAATGTCTTATTCATATAGTGGATTCTCTTTCAACACATGCTTAATGAAAAGATTTTCACAAAGCTTCAGCGATCCCGATTAAAACAAATTTGACAAGGAAAGCAGTAGCACTTGTGAAATACTACACATGTTTAAGCATAAAATGAATTCCCCAGCACAGGTCGGAACACTCTGTTTACTGACAAGACTGTACTATAACAAAGCAAGAAATCAAAATGTTTACTTACCAACTTTCACCATATGTATTTAACTGGAGACTGAGTTATTATTATTTTTTTTTTTAATTAAGGGAATCCCTTCCTTTAGTTGTTAGAATAAAGAGCTTCAAAAGACACCCTATCCAATCAGCTTACACTCTTAAAACTCAATCTCAAACTCCTGGTTCTTTCATTTAACTCAACGGTGAAATTTTAAAACTCTTCTGCTCTTGCTACTTAACTATAAAATCAAGGCTGGTATGACTTGAATACCTAGAAAATATCAAGCTAGTCTAATACTTCCTTCAACGTCAGAGAATTTTCGTGCTGGAAGGAATCAAGTGATAATGAAGCTCAACAGCCTGATTTTACACTTAAAAAAAAAAAAAACTGAGAATCAAGAAGATGAAATGATGTGCCAATGTCAACAAGCCAGCTCTCCACTCCTAGACCAGCTATCATTCCTCTGGCACCCACTAGCTCTCTCTTTCACAGGAATTCAAAGGAATAGTTAGTGATCCTCTCTTCTCCACGACTGTTATGTTTCCTTTTCAAATACTTGCAAAGAAAGAACAATGTATCCACCCTGGAAAAGACTCTGATTAGGATGACCTTCAGATATTGTACTTTTGGTAACAGGATCGTCTGAAAAGCAACTATAGGATCCCAGATCCCCGAAATTCAAATCTCTAAATGGGACCACTTCTTTTTTATCTTACAGCCAAATGTGTATGGTGGTCTCTGAGAAGATAGTTCCCCAAATCAGTTACAATTACCCTCTGGAAGTATATTTCTCAGTATAAAATTTTACAAATGCTACTAAAGCACTTTGCCTGGCTTTGACTTAGAAAAATGTTATACATCCACAGCTGCACTTCACACATTCTCTACCTTCACACATTCCCTACAAGAGAAGTGCTCCATATAAAAGTGCCCTATACAAATCCTGAGGGCTTAAATGCTTTCTTGTTAGTGTGGAATCAAGATCCAGACATCCTAAAATAAAGGCCTCTTGAAAGAAAATACAAACAGACATACATTTAGTGATAACCTAATAATATTTGGTTCGGAAGCCCATGGCAGTCACTTCTTGGCCATTTTACTCTTCAGAAAACTATGTAAGATAAAGGAAAACCCCAGGATCTCAAAATGACTGTATTTCTTGAATTCACAGAATTATCAAATCTAATACATCTCAGCTAAATTTGTAACTTTCAGAATTACAAAGGAGATGTTGTAGAAATACAATACCTTTTCCCTTCCAAACATAGCCAAATCATCGCTATTGCTTTATAGAATGTTCAATAAACATCCAGTGCTGGAGAGCATTTAAACTATTTTAAGATATAATCTGACCTAGTTGGGTACAGAAAAAGACACATGGTACCTCATTCACAGAGTCAACCTTTTACACCATGACGTGCCTGGGATCTTTCTCCCAAATGAAGAAACTACAGTAATTACTCAATGAAAGGCTATCTTGCATCTGCATATCCACTTCTTGTAAGGAGCTCAAAATTAAAGAAATTACCCATGATTCTCACAATATCCTAATAAAGCAGATGTAGCTCATGGGTTCTAAATCTCTTTCTCCCAGAGGAGTATTAAGCAATTTAGACATAACATCAGGCATTTATATGGAACTCGGCATTTCAGAGTTTTCACATGTTCTCATTTGCTTTCCATAACAACTCTGTGATGTAACAAAAGCTTTATGTGCCCTCTTTTTCACTAATGAGAAAACTGGGGTGCAGAGATTAATGGTGACTTTTTCAAATGAATAGTGACCAGCCCAGATAGCCTTACTCTTCGTCTAATGCTTATTACATTTTTGCACCATATCCAAAATATATTAAAATGTCATCTTTGAGGTCTTATTACAAGATCGCATTTGCTTGTTTTGTCACTCTCTATTATTGTCCACTAGAGATCTTTGGTCAGAGCATTCAATCAATTCCCCTGCTTGCTGCTTTCCATTCTCCAAATGGTATTCTTGAGAGGTGTTTTTCTGTAAGTGGTGGGGAGGGGGTGGGAGAAGGGTGTAACTTTCCTTTTAAACCTAACATTAGATTTACTTGGAATTTCAAATATCATTAAAGAAGAATTATGTTATTATCAAATGATGGCCTGGGACTTAAAAGCTTGAGAAAAGCTATTCTAGATCTTTTTTTTTTTCTTTTTTTAATTCACAGTTGTCAGAGTTCATTATGTGCTACATAGTATATTTTTCCCAAACCTCAGGACAACCATTTTATAAAAAATAGATGTTGAAGAAACACTGGAGAATAAGGCCTCTTATGGACTCTAAATTTGCTAATCTATATCTCATTATGACTTAATAGTGCAGGTCTGATCACTAGCTGTTACCTCACATTCTAGAACCCCTTGTCATGAATTAAACACAGTTACATGTGTCATAAGATCCTTTAACAAAAATGATATTGACGGTGATATCAAAATCAAATGTTTTGACACAATTCTTCCTTATATGAGTTTTAGCAAATTGAGTGCTAAATTCTGAGATGAATCCCCACACTGTGCTTTTATGTAGCTGCACAAAGAAATAAACTTAATAAATCTAGCATTTATGTTGCACATTTAATAGAAAGCTCTTAAGCCATAATCACTGTAGCTGCTGGGCATCTTATTTCTTCAAGAATTCTTTCAGTGCATGCATTAACTTTGGTTAAATTATTCTGGATTTAAAAGGCAGAAGAATAATTAAAATAGTATGGTTTCAGAAACATCATTGTAACAGTCCAATTTCAAAAGATTCAGTTGCTAAATTTTACTTCATACTCCCTTTACAGATCAGTTATTTAGATTTTAAAAAAAGGGAATCATGTGCTGTTATCTGCGTGGCCATTAGTCTCACACAAAGAAAACTATAAAATAAGACTATGAAATCATTCTTCCAATGATTGTCATTGAACTGTTACATTAGGAAACATTCACAGTAGGAAGTCTCTCTCAATCTCCAGCATATAAAATAGTGCAAAAGGAAAAAAAAAAAAATTCCAGTCCTGTTATCTGTGAACAAAACTTGTTACATTTTCTCCGATTTTACTTCTTCCATATTGTTAGGCATTTGCTGTCATATCTTCCCAAAATTAATAATAAAATATAATCAATTTCTAAAGGCCCTCACAGCCTTTTTAAAAGTTGATTTCCAGTTAAAAATAAACTTTAATTAAATCCAAGATAAAATTGTGACCTATATTCTATTAAATAATTCACTTTCTTTTTTTTCCTACATAGTAATTCTTAAAATTTTTAAAAAACAAATGACTGCTCGAATTCATTAGTTCTTACATAGTAAATACTTCAAAATGCCAACTTTTCCCATCACTGCACAATTATGAACAATGTTGACAATTTACTTACACACACACACACACACACACACACACAAATACACACATATTCATTCTCTCCATGGAATCATCTTTACTTCTAACATCTTTTCCAGTTAATGTGCAAAATTCTTGCATTCTAATAAAAAATATAAAGATAGATTTGCTCCTATTTTAGCCTCCCTCTTCCCCAAGATGTATCATTTATTTGATATGTAATACAAGTTTAGTAACAATTATACCACGTATAACCATTAAATGGCGTACTACTATATGCATTAGGTTCGTTTGCATATTTCATTTTCATAACTGCACTCTCTATGCATAAATATATTTGGAGATACTGGGGTTGGGGGGTCAGTGGCGGATGGAGAACAAGATTCACACATCGGTCTCCACAGCCTTTGCATTAGAACAGTTGTTTTTATCTGTCTCACTGTCGTCCCCCTTTCCCTGACACTTCTCCTCCTTTGCACAGAGAGATTCCTTAACTCCTTCTTCCATCTCTAGATACTCTGACTTGTCCCCCAGGGAAGAAGAAGTAGAGCTCCGAAATTTCTTCAGCAAATTAGAAGGGAGGTATGGGCAACTGACTGCATTCTGTGTCAGCTGTGTCTGTTCCTCATTTTCAGTCTCTCTGTGGTAGAAATAGTTAAAGTTAGAGACAATCACTGGCACTGGCAAAGCAATGGTTAACACACCTGCAATGGCACACAGGGACCCCACGATCTTGCCCCCCACAGTGATGGGCTTCATGTCCCCATAGCCCACAGTAGTCATGGTCACCACAGCCCACCAAAATGCATCTGGGATGCTTTGGAAATGGGTAGTAGGTTCATCTGCCTCCGCGAAATACACGGCGCTGGAAAACAAGATGACCCCAATGAAGAGGAAGAAGATCAGAAGGCCCAGTTCCCGCATGCTGGCTCTGAGGGTGTGGCCCAGGATCTGCAGGCCCTTGGAGTGCCTGGAGAGTTTGAAGATCCGGAATACCCGGACCAGACGGATGATCCTGAGGATGGCAAAGGACATGGCCTGCTGCTGCTGTCCATTGCCACCCCCCTGTTGCTGGGCCAGA
Organism: Callorhinus ursinus; assembly: GCF_003265705.2. Classification (NCBI taxonomy): domain Eukaryota; kingdom Metazoa; phylum Chordata; class Mammalia; order Carnivora; family Otariidae; genus Callorhinus; species Callorhinus ursinus. Next base: position 18,982,313 of record NW_027397083.1, on the reverse strand, counting down.
TCAGTGCCCAGTGTGATGAAGTAAGGCAAAATGGAGACAATGTCAATGATGTTCATGATGTTTTTGAAGAAGAGTGCTTGGCTGGGGCAAGCGAAGCAGCGAACCACAAACTCAAAGGAAAACCAAACGATACAGACTGTCTCCACGATGAAGAAGGGGTCATTGAATATGGTGTGCCCTGAGTTCTCTAGGTGGGGAGCCGAAGTGTCATTCAATAACCCAGTGTGTCCGCCTGCGCTCAGTGCCATGAGGAGATCCCTGTCGTCCCTAAACTCAGGTAAAGTTTCCAGGCAGAAAATGACAATGGAGATTAAGATGACCAGGACGGAAACGATGGCTATGCCCCTTGCTGGACTGGAGCTCTCCGGGTACTCAAAGAGAAGCCAAATCTGCTTTTTAAATTCGTTCTCCGGCAAGGCCCGGTCCTCCTCCTCTCTCACAAAGCCCTCGTCCTCCCGAAACTTGAGCAGGGCCTCCTCTCCCAGCTGATAGAACTTCACCTCCTCAGTGAAGATATCAAAGGGGACATTGACCGGCCTCTTGAGGCGGCCTCCTGATTGGTAATAATATAAGATGGCATCGAAGCTAGGCCTGTTCCTGTCAAAAAAATACTCGTTACGCAAAGGGTCAAAGTACTGAGTCCTCTTCTCGGGGTCTCCCAACAAAGTCTCTGGAAACTGCGCCAGAGTCTTCATCTGGGTCTCAAAGCGCAGGCCGGACACATTTATCACCACACGTTCACAGCAGTCGCTGTAGCGGACCGAGCTATAGCCGCCGCCGCCGCCCCCATCATCCTGAGGCAGCAGGTCCGTGTAGGAGCATTCATCACCGTGGTCATCTTCGCTATAGTAAAACCTGCCCTCCTCTTCCTCCTCCTCCTCCTCCTCCTCCTCCTCCTCTTCCTCACTCAGCTCCCTCAGGATCTTCTCCTCAGAGCCACTGGGCATCAGGTCGGAGCAATGAGGAAAGCTGCTCTGACGGTGGTGGGCTTTCTTCCTCTCAGGCGGCTGGCGCCTCCTCCTCCGACTCCCCCGGCCACCCTGAGGGTCATGGGAGGTGCAGGCCCCACGCGCCTGGTGGTGGTGGTGGGAGCCCCCTCCAGACCCCGCGCCGCCTTCCACCGCCGCTGTGGCAGCTGCCACGGCGGCGGCCGCAGCTGCCCTCGAGTGAGCAAGCCTCTCCCGCTCCCGGGCCCGGGCCTGGGCTGCATAACCGTAAGGCATGTGACTGTTGCACCCTGAGCTCTCCGCACTCACCATTGCAACCTCCATGGTGGTGGTTTCGGGAAATGGCTGGTTCCAGTTGTAGAAGAAGAAGAAAGAAAACTAGGGCAGCTTCTTTTCTCACCAAATTAAGGTAAGTTTGGAACCCTTAAGCAGATTGCTTGGAAGACTAAGGATATTTTCAGTCCAACTTTGCATTTTCTGTTTTTAAATCAGTACGCCCCATGCTCTCTGTTCCCAGGGATTCAACATTGCTCTCCAGAGCTTGGCTGGTCTAGATAAACAACCTAGCACTCTCAAGCCCAAGTCAAAAAATGGTGGGGTCTCCCAAACACCTGTTTTTGGGTGGCTGTTCAAATGTGGAAATACGTCTAGGATGTGGTTGGTGATGATGCCGCAAGATTTCAAAGGCGGCAAGTATCTGACAGCCAGCAGTTGTGCCTAGAAAATGGAATATATTTTTCTGCCATGGAAATTGTCCAAAGCTCAGTCCATCAAATTTAAATAAAACGCAAATAAGCCTTTAGTCTTAGCACTTGCCTTCTAGGGACGGCTTGACCCATGTTAACACGTGGCTTGAAGTACGTCCAGCCATGGCTGCTCAAAGCCTATCAGGACGATTCTCCAGGTGCTCCCCTCAAGTTCACCACAGGCTTCCTGGACCCAGGGGCAATGCCAAGCTATCGACAGAGGCAAAGACCTTGGGAGGTAGAGAAGGTACAAGATGAGGTATCAGCAGGGGCACACCCGGCTCTGAGATCTCCATAGAAATCAAGGAAATGCAGAGCATCCTTCAGCTAAAATCATGCAGAAGTACTTCACCTGAAAAAGGAAGGGAAACAAGCATAGGAGAAAAATAAAAAGAATCAAATCATAATAAAGAGCAAACAGTGTTTCCTTCCCGTACACCTTCTTTCTCCTGTCCTCAAGCAAACTACATAAAGCACCAAGTGACCACAAAATGTCCAAGGAGTGTGGGGCAGGTTGTTAAATCTCCTCCTCACTAAACCATCCTTCTGTCCTTCTTCTTTGGTTATTATTTCAGCTCGGTCTATTTTCATGGCAACTCAATTATTTTTCCTCTCTCCACTCTCGACCCACATGGCTCCTCCTGTGGCTCTCCCTTTCACTCATGCCAGGTCTTAATTCTCGGTGTCACTTTCTTCATTCCACAATAATAATGCTTTCACTTTACAGCTGCTTTCATCATTCATTGATCTCAAGGCATTTTTTTTTTAAATTTCCACTCATCAAATATTTCTGAATTTAGTGCCTTTCCACCCCTCTCTGTCTTGATTCAGGATTAGAGCAGTTGGAAAAACCAGTTTTCTTTAATTCAGGGTCTACCACTTCAACAAGCTTCAATCACCTTATCTACATACAACCCCCTCCATCCCGCTTGGCGAGGTTGAATGAGACAGTGAATGTTGATCAAACAGCACAGACATAATGAATGTCAATAAATGATGGCAGTTCCGAATAATAGGACCATAACCTAAGTTTTTATTGTCAATCTACTCATGCCCAAATGTATATGTCCTTAAACCACGGTCTTGATTACAGGGAGGACAGAATGTGAGGACATCCAGGACACTTTGAGATTCACCAATGGCCTGTATTAAGTTGGCACTTCCTGACCCCCTGAAGCATGCCCCTGTTGTTTTTCTGTTTCCCAGACTCCAGAACACTCCCTACCACCCACAGACTAGGAGCTAATCCCAGTTTCCACTTCTCTGATAATCATCTTTTCTCCTTGCGGTTCCTCCATGTTCCCCTCAATGCCTCCTCCTACACTCCTCTCAAGGGACTATTTCCTTATGTTTTAAATCCCAGTTTGTGTGGATTTTATTTTCAGCCTATCATACTTCCCCCCACCCCATAACTTAATCCATTATTTCCCACCTCCCAACCCCCCGCCTCCCTTGCCTCTCTCTGCCCACTTTTATTTCCAGTCTGTCACTTGCTGATCACATCTTCCTTGCAGCCCCAATCTGTCTCTACTGTCACTTGTTATTCCTGGCCTTTCTTCTTAGTTGGCTCTCTCTAGGTCCAACTAATTCATCTCCTCAGCCAGGACCTGTAAAAGCTGCCCTAATCTTCTGTCTCCTATGCTTTTGCATTCACTCTGTCCAACAGGACTTCCAAGAATGCAGAGTGGCCCAGAGAATTGGGGAGGACAATGACAGTCAGAATTCAGGGCATCTACCAGTTTCTATTACTGGAAGCATTTGGGGAGCACAAGGGAAATGGCTTTCTGGAGCCATTAACGGGATTCAGCCCTTGACCACCTGCTGCTCCTTGCTGAATTCTGTCAGCCTAGAAGCCTAAACCCACCCAAGTTTTATGAAGTGACAAAGCAGGGAAGTGGCAAACTGAGGGCTTCCCAATCATCATCACACATTCTCCTAGGGCAAGAGGTGAGCTTGATTTGGACACAAAACACACCTCTGAAGGTATCTCGAATGACAAGCCCCTTCCTTTGCCTGGCTCCTAACAACAGCAAATACTCTGAAATGTTTACCCTCAGGAGGTCTCCAAGTCTCTACCAAACCACCCTCGGGTTACATTTATTCTGGAAGGTCAGGCCACCACCACCTTTTAAAGACTTTCACAGGCCAAAGAGCCTGAGAGTTTGCTCAGTTTCTTCCCCAACTCCCTCAAAGCCGTTAGAATACACTATTGAAATAAAACCCCAGTAGAACCAAAGTGCCTGTATATTTGTATACTATGCACACCCCCCTCCCAACTAACTGCTCCCAGAATGTCATGAATTAACAGGTCTTCTAATTCACCGCCAGCTCTGCAGGAGATCTAGACCTGCCCTCATTTTGCTCTACACCATTTATTTATTTATTTACTTACTTACTTACTTATTTATTTATTTGGGTTTAGTCATTTTTTTCTCTCCCTCCCCCACCTTACAAAAAGCAAATTACCTTCCTTTTAATTGGCTACCAGTTACCTCACTATCCCTAACCGAGAAGAAGAAGAAGATGATGATGATGATGATGATGATGAAGTAGAAGAAGAGGAAGAGGAGGAGGTGGTGGAGGGAGCAGGGGGGAGAAGGAAAAGAATAAGAGAAAAGGAAAGAAAAGGAAAAACCTTCCACACAGCAAGACTGGTTTAAAAACCTCTCTTCCTTCCCTAGGTATTCATGCTTAGGAGAATCTATTCAAGCCTACTCCCGGGAGCCTTGATGGGGGAGACCTTTACATAGAAATTTCCCTTCCTCTTTAACACCATTAAACTAATAGGATTTTGCAGACTACCTATTCTCTGAATCCCTCTGCCCCCAAACAACAGCCAAGCATTCCTCCCCGCCTCCTCTTCTCCCCTACCCCAACAACAAGGCTGTTTTCATCCCCCAGTGCTAATTTCTGCAACTGTCTTAGGATGGTACCTGGACCTATCAGAGAGAGAGAGAGAGAGATTGAGAAAATCAAAAAGCCAACACGGTGAGAAATATACACTTCAACGCACGCCATTTACACCGTCCCTATGTGCTGCTGAAATGCTCGGAAAATGCACGCAAATCCAAATGCTGGGAGAGGCAGCAATTGAAACCCGTTCGCCAGCTGTTCCCAAAGGAACGGAACCGGTGAGTCTGGGATGAGGCAAAGCGATGCTAAATCTAAACCCCACCTCGCTGGGAAACGACATCTTTAATCGCACCCTCCCCTCCAGACCTAGGTTCCCGCTCAGGCACATTAAGCAGGGCGCACGCACCCCATCCCTGGGGTTAGGAAAATAACAACTGTTGGCCCCCCAGAGCGCCGCGCAGCATCTGCACCTCCCTCCTTCCACCTCCTGGTTTATTTTTAACCGCCTTCCATTCATGCCCTTCTGTCACATTCCCGATATTATTTATCCCTCAAATGTCCACTGTTTCTTAACAACCAAAAGAGGAGAGTGGAGGAAAGATAAGAGAGGTATCATACTTACCGTTCCCAGGCGGAGTGAAAAATAAATATAAAGAAAATCCCCCGCTTGGTTTGTCTTTCCCCCTCAAGCTGCAACAGCTGGAGGAGGGGAAGAATGTTCTTGGGGGTAGAAGGAATCACTCCGGTGTGGCAGGTGGAAGCTCCAAAATATCCACGAAACAAGTTCTGTTGCCTGGCGGGGGAGGGGGGAAGCGGGGGTGGGGGGGCACAGAGTCCTCGCTGCTGGAGCCCGGGGTGGGGATCAGGGCTACCCCGGGGAAGACCCCAAGACTTCTGGTTCCTTTGGAGTTCAGCACAGGAGGGCTCAATCGGAAAAGGAAGTCAAGGTTCCCCAGAAAAAGAAACAAAATCCTAGACAGCAGCGATCACTTGTTAAGCCCGAATTCCTCCTCCAATATCCATCCCTCTCCCTCTCTCGCTGGCTGCAGAAGCAGCACACGCCTCCCCTGGCCGGGAACGCGCGCCGGCCGGGGGCGGGGCCAGGGCCGTGCTGAGGGTGTGGCGTTCCGGCTGTAGCCTGGAGCACCTCCCCGCGCCGCGGGGCGGGCACAGTCACGAAGCTGCCACTGCCCGCCTCGCCGCCGACCCCCCGACGCTGGGGAGCAACAGGGAGCGATTCCGAGAGCCTCTGGCCGTCGCCCCCAGAGGCAAAGCCCTAATCCTGGAAGAAGAGGCGTCCCCGTTGGAGCTGAAATGGGGGTCCCCGCGGCAGAGCGGGAGCCCAAGAGAGAGGTTGGGAGGGAAGACCTCGACGGGAGGTCCAGTCTCGCCAACAGGGTGCTTCTGTGCGTCTTCTCCTCTCCCTGACCCGCTTTCTCTAGAGCTCAGCGCGCGCGCGCACACACACACACACACACACACACGCACGCACACATACACACACACACACACGCACGCACGCTCGCACAGCCCCGCATAACGGGTTTGTGGGGTTGGGAACCTGGATGCATCTCTGGCGAGGCCGCTAACTAGGAGCCCCTTGGTAGCCTACGAACGTGTCGATTCCCCTTGGTCTCCGCCTCCTTTGCACAATTTGCCAGCCTCCACTCGGGGGTCGGGCCTCTGGGCGCAGAGGAGGCCGACTTTAAAAGTGTGCTCGACTCGGTGAGGGGTGGGCTGCAGAAATTGGCATCAGGCCCAGGTTAAGGGTTGCGCACGGGAGGCACAAGTCCAAGTGGGAGAAAGTCGCAGGGCTCTGAGCGGTTTCCAAGTCCCGCCGGGGGGCAGAGGATTTTAGAAGGGGTGAAGGAGCCCTCCGCGAACCTGTTGCTGCAGAAAGAACACGACTCGCTAGGGGTTTGTCTCCAGGGAGGTCTTTATCATAGTGGTCGGACCTCTAACACCACCCACCCTCATTAAACAGCAAAAACAAGCAAGCAAAACCCATAGTACCCCGCGGGGCAGGCGAGTGCACCCGGAGTGGCGTCCACACCCCGGGATGGACTTACACGTTGCTTATTAGGTGGCAGGCGTATGAAATGCCCATAGACATGGATGTAAAATTGCAATTCCCACACATCCACTCAAAGAAAGGTTAGCGATGGGAAGTGCGAATTTTTACACACACGCGCGCACACACACAAGGCCAGGTAACGACCCGGGCTCCAGGCACCTCTTCCAGCTCCCTCTGATGGACCGAGCAAGCAGTGGCGACGCGCACCGGGACTGCTGGAGTAAATCCGACCTTGGGCGGGTCAGTTGGCGCTGAGGCGGCCACTGTCGGCCTCAGCTGGCAGCTTTGTTCGATGGCCCTCTTGGGCCTCCTCCTTTTGTGGCGCTCGATTAATTATTAAGAGAAATATTCCCGAGCTGAATTATAGATATGCCCTGCTCTCACCTAACTGCTGCTGGCTCAGCGAAGGACACCCGGAGGACTTCTTTCCGTTGTTGTTTGATTTAAAAAAAAAAAATCTTTTTAAAATAACGAAAACATTCACATTGTAATCAGTGAAAAGAAAGAGAAAGAAAGAGAAAGAGAAAGAAAGAAAAGGAAAGGAAAAGAAAAGGGAAAAAAGGAAGCTAGCTGAGGTGGGACCTGGTTTTCCTAACTTCTAGCTAGTGCAGCTTGAATTTTTGTCCTGAATAAATTTACCTGTGATCTTCTGAGCTCAACTGCGGGGGGGAGGAATTGAGAGAAAGGTACCTCCACACTGGGTCAAGAGAGGCTCTTTGCCTCAATTCATTCCCCATTACAGTTCATGCCAGCAAGTAAGGAGGGCGGATTTCTTCAAAACTAAAAATGATCCCATGCGCCAGCCTAAAACCCTCTCTCTGTACCTCCATCGTGTGATGTAGACAGTGTGCAGTTTCATACGTACCAAAAGCAGACATTTTAGTGTAATGTTGTCTTCCCAGAACCATGTTTCTTGGGATGGTAGAAAGCAAGACTGAGAGCACACGATCTTGGGACTACCTTCCCAAAAACAATTTGTGAGATCCCTCCGGAGCAACTGTGGAAAGCTTTCAGAGAGATGAAAACTGAGATTGAATGAAGTACAAAAGATGACAGTTATATTGAATCTTGGACATTTTCATTGGATCATGTTAAGACTTTATGAATTATGCCTCCATGTACCATTTATTGTTTGTTCCTTTCATGGCCCAGAGAATTTTAAAGTTTAAAAATACCTGAGGACTTTATAAATACTTGTACTTCTTAGGTATCAGGAATCTGAATTACTGAAGGACCACAGCAAGAATGCAGCTGAGGAAAAACCACTCTCGCCAAGATAGTCCTTCAGGTCATACAAGGAGGACTTACTGAGGACCTGATGGAGGCAAGTAACACTCACTGAGTGCCCACCTAGCCGCTGGGTCTGTGCTATAGTCTAATTTTATCTGCATAAGTAAACAATTTATGTGGCTGGTACTATTATATTTACAATTTACAGAGAAGGAATTGAGGCTTACCATGGTTAACAAACGTGCCTAACAGTTACATAGCTAAATATGTAGCAGAACTGGGCCTGTAACATCTGACTGCAAGGAGGATGGACCCCATGCTAGTGGTGATAATGCCATGCGCTCTATGCCCTTTTGTCCTCACAAATGAGTGGCTGTTATGGATAGACAGATTATGAAACAAGGGGGTATGTGCTATGAGGAAGGTATGAGAGTGTTGTTCCAGGGATGCAAAGAATGGAGTAGCATCTAATTTGGGGGAAGCAAGCAAGGATTGACAAGGAAAGGGGAGATGTGGCTGAACAATGGCAAGAATAAAGTTTATCCCGGCCTGTGGCATCGGGGTGGACTAAGAGTTAACTGGAACCTGAAAGATAGGTGGGGTCCAACTGGGAAGAACAGTCTGTTCCCCCAGCCTTCTCCGCATCCCCCCATTATCACACCCAGACACACACACACACACACCTCTTCGTCCTTTTAAATAGTTTCTTTATAAAGCAAACAAGAAACATTCCATTTCGCTCCCTGAAATTCTCTTAAAGATTCCTAGAAATTCACATAAGCAGTTGCAGAAAGATTCTTTGCTTGCGACCAACAAAAATCTACCTTGTCTCAGTCCCCAAACTCTATTTTCTTTGGAGAAAAACAAATTGTTTTCTTGCCTTTCTTAGTCATCAACTAGTCAACATTCCTTAAGCTCCTCACCTCCAAATACACCTATTACCACAAATAAATTCTCCCTGGCTTTGAATTCTCTCAGTGGTGGTACAAATGTTCCAGACCACACTATGAAGTCTTTGTTTATATAGAAAGGGGCAAAGGGCAGTAGATCCTCCTTTGTACAAAGCAGATAGGAGGCCCCGAGGGATACAAACTAAGTCCATTATAAATGTTTTTGTTCTCTTTGGGGACTGTAGTCCCCAGTGAATTGCAGTGTTCTATTTACTTCTCTCTCTCTAAGAAGCCTGCAACAACTCCCTGAAAATAGGCGCTGTATCCCAAGCAACCAGCGCAATGCCTGACCCAGAGTAGGCACTGGATGAGACTGTAATAAAATGAATGAATAATGGAAGAGGCTTGCTTCCATTTGCCAAGAAAGTTCAGTGCATGTGTTGTGAGGAAAAAAAAAAAAAAAGAAGAAGATGGGTTTTTTTGCCGGCTTAGTCCCAGCCTCTCAACTATCTGACTTTTAAAGTTCCGAAGGATGTGAAAATAAGAAAGTCCTGGGGAACTTGATACCATGCCTCTCATTCCCAGATTTTATGGATGCTGATATTCTGAGCCATCCATAATTCCTTATGAAATGCCAATTGCTCAGCCAGTTTTTCCCTGTACATGGATTTTTCAATGACTGTCCCTTACTATTCCCCATTCCATCTTATGTGTATCAGTACTGGTCAGGTATTAAGACATAAGGAAAACATATTTCTTTCTTTTTTTTTTTTTTTTTGTAGAGAGGAAACATCACCCCTGCAGAGGAAGACTGACCACTTTCTTCCTGACTTTCTGATCACAACACCGTGCCAGGCACATTGGGCAATAAGACAACACTGTCTCCCTGCGGCGGTCTAGAGGGTATGAGATGAGTCAATATACTTAGGTGGTAGGGATCTGGTAGAAGTCACACAATGGGCAGAGAGAAACCTTACTTAAGTGAGGCTAGAAAGGAAAGTCCATGTGGCAGAAGGAGCCCCCTGGCAAAGGATAACTGAACAAGAATGGCACCTGTGAGGATAAGCAAAGGTAAGCAGAGGATCCGATACGGCTTAGGAAAGGGAAGAAAGAGTGGACATGGATGTGCCATGCTCAAGATTTTGAACTTGGGGATGTGACAAAGCCCTGCATAAAAGCATTGACAACCCTTCTTCCATCTCTACACACAGGACAGATGGAGTTCACGTGCACAACACACTCCCCTGGGTGAACCTGAACAGCAGCAGAGGCATCTACTAGACTGAGCTACAGGCACTTCCGGGCTTCCTGGCTATAGGGGTAGCCCTTTCTCTCCATCTGTGAATGCATCTCACAGGCCAAGTGAGTGAAATTGAGTTGGCATAACCTTAAATCATCTCTGATTTTAGTTTTCTAAATGCAAATCAATCAAAAATGTCCTTTAATTGAGATAACTCACAATTTGCAAAGCACCCCACCTTGAACAGTAATACACTGATGTGGCGTGACACTGCTATTGAGATCCATTCTGTCAGATCTGCTCCACCAAGGTAAAGTAGAGTCATCCTTTAGCTCTTTGCTCTGCTTTCCTTATATATAATTGGAAAATAGGGCAATTGTGGAGGCTTACTTAAAATGAACCTAGGTGCAAATAAAAATCACACACAACCTTGTCTTGGCATAATCAATCGGGAGCAAACTTGGGGCAGAGGTGAATAAAGCAAGGTTTAGGTATAAAATGGTATTTCACTTCCCACAGACCCTACCAGCACCATGCCTTCTGTAGTAACTCCTAATAGTTTATGTCAAGAAACGTTTCCATATACCTAAATATGGGCCTTTTCATAAAAATAAGAGGTCATGGCATACTTCCTGCCAAAACTGTGTTCCAAACTCTGAAAGCCCCTTTAAATTTAGTCAATAACCATAGGGCAGCCTAGATTCTGTTACCATAAAATTTGACTCCTTCCCCTCCACCCCCATTTTGATTTTTTTTAAAGTTATGTGTTATTAGCAATTATTTTCTTTTTTTTTAAGATTTTTTATTTATTTATCTGACACAGAGAGAGAGACAGCGAGAGAGGGAACACAAGCAGGGGGAGCAGGAGAGGGAGAAGCAGGTTTCCCACGGAGCACGGAGCCCGATGCGGGGCTCGATCCCAGGACTCTGGGACCATGAGCTGAGCCGAAGGCAGACACCCAACAGCTGAGCCACCCAGGTGCCCCCCATTTTGACTTTGATCTACACCATTTACTCCCTAGGACAGGCATCACCAAAGCCTGTAATAGGCCTCTGTTCTGTAGCATAAGAATGTTTACACACTTCCTCCAAGATCGCATCACCCATTGGAGCCCTGACTACTTCTCCTTCTGACTTGGTTGACTGTTAGAAAGCCCCTCCTTGCATGTGCTTCCCCAAACAAGGGCCATAGTTTTAGGAAGGATGTTGTTATGTAGAAATTTCTATTGAGTACAGATCAGTTTACAAATATACCTCAAATTTTCTGCTCTTTGCTCTATTTTCTCCACTCCTGGCTGAAGATAAAAACACAATTCTGGGGATTAGCCAACTGATACATTTTATTTTTTTTTTTTTTTTTTTTTAAGATTTTATTTATTTGAGAGAGAGAGAATGAGAGAGAGAGAGCACGAGAGGGGGGAGGGTCAGAGGGAGAAGCAGACTCCCCGCTGAGCAGGGAGCCCGATGCGGGACTCGATCCCGGGACTCCAGGATCATGACCTGAGCCGAAGGCAGTCGCTTAACCAACTGAGCCACCCAGGCGCCCCCAACTGATACATTTTAGAATAAAAAGCCAAAACAAACAAAACTGAGAGTATGAGTGTCATAGGATGCTAACTTATGGTTTCTCATCAACAGCTGCTGAGTACAGGGCATCAAATATCAGGTTTTACACATGCTAGAAGTACCTCTAATTTACTCCTCAGTCAACCTCACAAACCAGCTTATTCTGAATAAGCCAGAGATCATAGGTCACAGAAGACTGCAAAAACAGTTTCCTTTAGATGCCTTTTAGAAAGAGTACTTTTCCAAATTCATGTATAGGTTTGAACTTGAAGGTAAATTTATAATAATATTTACAGTGAAATTCTAATGATTTATAACAGCTCTTGGGGAAAAAAATAAACATTTGACTAAAGCAATTACTCTTGGATTGCTTAAAGGGCTGAAGCAGGGATCAGACACTGGGTTATAGGATGGTCTCTCCAACCTGCTGGCTGCAGAACCTCCAGAAAGATACCTAACCTTTGTGAATATCGATTTCCTTACGTGTAAAAATGGGAACTATACCATCAGTCCTGGGTCACAAGGTCATGGTGTGGCTCATACAGGAAACGTATGTGATGCGGGAGCAGAAGGCTGGCTGAAGAGAAAGCATAAGCTGACACCACCCTGAACCCCCGCCCCCCACACATGTGATATTCTTCCAGGAATCTCCCAACTATCTTAATGTTAATGCCTTGCTAGAGGGGAACTTGATAGTGGCAAGGCCTCTGGTATCTTGTAGGTCCTCCTTAGCATATGAAAGTTCTTTTGAAACCTCCCTTTTTCCTTACCTCCCCCAACCCCACAGTATATAAAGAGTCACCCCTCACAACCCTGGTGCAGCAGCTCCTTCTGCCCACAGGTCCTGTCCCCATGCTTTAATAAAACCAGCATTTTGCACCGAAGAGTCTCAAGAATTCTTTCTTGGCCGTCGGCTTCGAACCCTAATAACCTCTTTCCCACATCATATGCAGTAACAGTACTGCATAGACAGAGGATAGTATTGCTTTAAAATAATAACCATCTGTTATGAACTGAATGCTGTGTCCCCACAAAGTCACATATTGAAGCCCTCACCTCCAATGTAATGGTATTTGGAGACGGAGCCCTTTGGGAGGTAATTAGTTAGATGAAGTCATGAGGGTGGGAGATGAGCATCATGAGGGTCATGAGGGTATTGGTACACTCATAAGAAAAAAGACACCAGAGAGAGATTTCTCTCCCCCACACAAAGCAAGATGGCAGCTACATACAACTGAAAAGAGACCTCAGGATGAAACCTACTTTGCCATCCCCTTCATCTTTGACTCTCCAGTGTCCAGAGCTATGAGAAAATAAATTCCTATTGTTATTGTTTAAGCCACTCAATTTATGGTATTTTGTTATAGCAGCCTGAGCTGCCTAAGACACTTTCAAGACTAGATAACCAATATTTAAACTATCTTTACTAGCAAACTTGGCTGAGGTACATGAAACTCAGCAACATGTTGGCTGGGAATGGTTCTTACAGATTCTCCTTCAAGAAATAGAAAAGTTTGCAATCGGCCTGCCAGTTGTTAACATGATAGTAAAATATTATTAGGCTTTCATAATCTAAAACTCACCCTACTGATGTGGAATTTTTGGCATTTTTTTCTTGTAAAATGGCTGTAGATAGTATTAGCTTTAATATTCAGAATATTGTTAACTGTATTTCTTGTTTGTTCATGCACCAAAATTTTATTGAGCATCTCCTTTGTCCCAGGCATTATTGTGAGCACTAAGCAGTAGTGATAAACATAAAGACAAGAAAGCTTGCCATGTGGAGAGCTGGGGCAGAGAAAAGAAAAACTATCAGCTAGGGTAGGAGCAGATGTGGTATGTGAGAATTTGGGACAGTGGTAGTTAGACAGCAAAGCCTTTCCCAAAATGATCCTAGTGAACAGACAAGATCTAAGGCACAGGAGTCCTGTTACGATTTAATTCACACCACTACCTAATCATCCCAAGTTGGGATCCCAGAAATGCCTCTGCCACCTTCCTTCCCTGGGTCCCCATCCTAGGTTCAGCCACTCCTCTAAGTGCCTAGAATGGATGGGGGAGGGGCGGGGGGGCATTATTTCCCTAGGGGTGAGGAAGATAGCCCTGGGCAGAGGAACGTGCTCACAGATCCACAATCTGAATACTGCTCACATTCACATAAAAGGCAATGAGGATTGCTATCCCCAGGTGTCCTGATTTGTAAATGTAGTTCCCAGATTCCTCTCCTGGGTCTGGCATTACTGTTTATTCTCCAAAAGGCAGGATGTGATGTCCTCAGTTACAACTTCTGTTTCATCACAGGTTCTTTGGTAGCAAGGAATAAAAAGCAGCTCAAACTAGATTATATACAATAGGCTATGGTAAAGACATGCCATTATTACAGGAGTCCAGCAAAGAACTGAAGAACCAAGATTAAAAAAAAAAAACAAAAAACTATGAGTCAGGTATATATACATATACATGTATGTATATGCAATCTCCTCACCTCCCTCTTCTTTCTGAGCAATGAGCCTTTGCTTTCCCACATTGTCTCCATGCATGTGGCCGCATTGTAATAGGGTCTTTCAATTTAAAGGTCCTTCACATGCTTACTTTTTAAAATTGCTAAAAGGAGGAATCTGATTGATTTAGGTCATCTTTTTGAACCAGGCTGCTCAAGTCACAAGTTACCAGCTTAACTGGTCAAGTCACCTATGTCCCAAAGACTCATTCATCTGAGTTTGTGGGTGGGATGAAATTTTCTGAAGAGGGGCCAAAACAAGTCCAGCATACTCATTCTAACAGCAACATTCCAGATCATTTTTAAAATCTTGGGAAATCTTTGGTACTATTACTTTTAGAGGACCTTCCTGGCATCATATCTAGCATATTTAAAATGCTTACACATTCTACATTAAAGGGTATGTCAACTATCTTACAATTGAGTTGCAACTCTAGTAGACAGTATTATGCTGACATTTTGCAGTATTTTATGTTTTTTTTCCCTGTATTTCAGAGCTAATAATTTCATTTTCAGAGAATAAACATTCTTCAACCTTGTGAAAAGCTTATAGGCATAAGGCACAGCCCACAAAAAACCATATCCCTGAACAAAGAAGTAGTTCCTTGATTACTGTCAAGTATTTAAGATTCTTGGCTTTTCAGGAATTATTAAATAATTTCATTGGCTGATAAAGTCTGGATTAAAGGTATCCTCACTCACCTACTTACTTGCATATGAATATGTGCTGATGTATGTGAATGCATCCTGTGTTTATGTTGTCTTCCATGTTGTGTGTAAGCTATAATGGGAAAGCTAATTATTAAACTCTGCAAAAGCACCCAGAGGCTACTGTGAGCGATGCATCCAAAAAAAAAAAAAAAAAAAAAATCTAAAAATAACTAAGTAATAAATAACCATTTGCAGATGGGAATTGTTCATGCAGTTTTTTAAACAACAGCAGATTTAAGATATTATGGTGTTTTTTAAATTTTACTAAGTGTACTAAATCTTCTATACTTAAAGGCAGATAATTTGAGTAAGAGTGCCATAGAATTGACGTTATCCAAATTAAACGTAATCCAAATTAAAGTTATTTTTAAGACAATATCGAACCACTGCTTTCATCTTAGAATAGCTTTACACGTGTATATTCTTCTATATTAGTTAAAAGCACCAAGAGAGTCATTTTTTTTCTAGAATTATTTTAGCAATTATTTTAGAATACTACATTGCTAAAAACGTAAGGGCCACTCTTCAAAATAACATCATGATTGCTTAGTGTTTTATTTGCTCAGGTTCACACAGAAGAAAAAAATAAAAATAAAAAAGGAGATAAACTAGAGCTACAAAGTTCATTCTGGCCTGGGAATATGTTGCAGAAATATTTAGTGAGGAAGCTGCAGAGTTTGCAGCAAGAGACTTCCTGAAAAATGCAAGGGATTTAGGGATTCTTAGGAGGGGTGACATTCCAAACTTCACAAACAATTAAAATAGTATTAAATAATAACCAAAATTTAAAATCACCATACAGAGAAGTGGGCTTGATATGTGATAACCTGAAATAGTTTCTTCCATCCAGGACTGATTCAAAGTATTGGGCACGATCTTTCACGAGAGCTCCAGTTCATAAGGTTTCCTGCCACCACTAAGGTATACGTAGTTAGTGGTCTGGTCACATGCTTCAAACTTAGTTTAACAGAGTCTCTGCACTAATAACCTATTTAATAACATAATTAATTTTCCTGTTTTTAAGGCAGTGTACATCTATCAAGTGAGGAACTTTGGCTCTGGTTTTAAGCTTAAAGAAAAGTATAATATACTCTCTTCCATTTGGGGAAATTATTGAGTAATTCATTCCTAAATTGAATGTGATGTATGCAAAGAACAATCTGACTTGTTTACAGTGTTACATAGATTACAGGTTAAAAGCACAGACTCTAAAATCAGCAAATACCCATCCATTACTAGATGTATAAACTTGATTAAGTTTAAGTTTTCTAAATGTTAACATTCTCATCTACAAAATGAGAATGGTACCTGCTGTTTATTATACTTAACACTGAACTCAGAGAAAACATAGCTATTTTTATTAAACTAAAAATATTATGTAACTGTCATTTGTCAAAGATTTGCCTAAATTATGGGAACTTGAAATAATTAAACATACTTGATTTGATTTCTGTAAGGGTATTTTTTAAATCCAGCACATTGAGAATCTTAGTAATCAATATCCTTAATTTCTGGGAATTTTAGGAATATTCAACTTCTAGATTGCAATAATTTACCTCTAAGCCCATCAGAATAGAACTCCTCAAAGAGATCTTATAATCAAATTTGGTAATTCCATCTGAAAGAGGGAAATATTACATTATATAACAAGAGGTAGAAGTCTTTCTGAATGACAGATATAAATATCCAAAGAGAGAAAGAATACATAGTTTCAATTCTAAAATTTCCATCATAGGTCAAACATAAACACAGAAATACAAAACTCACTGATCCACGTTAAAGAGCTGTTCCTTTCCCAGTGGGCATAAGTTCTTAATTAATTTGAACTCAAATAGACAAACAGAAAAGACTAACAGAGTCTCTGTTGTCTTTCACATGAAAGAGACAAGATCTCTATAAATGATCAATTCCTTTACAGAGACCAACAGAAGAAGATCACAAAACCCAAAGAAGCTGGCCCCAGAAATCAAGCTGGTACCTTATCCTGCTACTCATGGACACAAGTCCGTAGCTCAGGACCAAGAGTCAGACTCACCATTGGGTCGCTAATCACTCATCAGGAGCAGAGCACAAAGTTTCTTCACCTGGGTAAGCAAACAGGGACCCAAAGCGAGATCTGGCCCTATCTGAGTTACAGCACCAAACTGTGAAAGACAAATGCACCAGCCAAGGAGATTATTTTATCTAAACCATTGCAATAGGGAGAGTGTTCATTAATAGGGAATGTCTCAAAGAACAGAAGGAGACCTGGGGCTGTTTAGCGGCAAGTAAGAAAGTCATCCCGGAGTTTATGGAAGAACTGAGACAGGACAGAAATGGGTCTTATCTCAAAACAGACTGGTGTAGGGTGGTCCTTCAAAGGTGGGAGGATTTCCCAACCATTATTGTTTTTTGGTACCAAAGGGCTCCGATAAAGTTCAGCACTGTCAAATTGTCAGTTTTATAAAATGTTTACTCATAAAGGAAAAAGTATTAGCAACTATTATTGGAGAGGGCAGTGTACTTGGCAACACAATTTATATACTCTGCATAGAGTCAAACACTGACTATCCTTTACTAACTGTATGATTCTGGGGAAATTACACAATTTCTCTGATTTTTAATTTTCTTAGCAGTTCATTGGGCATAAAAATAGTGGCCTCTTCATAAAGCTGTTTTGAAGATCAAATACGATAAAGACGAAAAATTCTAAGACCAGGTTTTCACCTTGTGCACTCCCATAAGCAATGGTTAACTATCATTCTCATCACCACATAGAACCAAGTGAAAATGCCATTAAAAAAAAAAAAAAGAGGTCACAGTTTTATTCCTAAATTCCACTTGGTGAAGTAAACATTTCTAGAGCACAAAGATTCACTTTTTTATTTGCCCAATTGGTTTGGTAATTTTAACAGAAACTTTGATACTTCTTAATGTAATATTTAAACATGATTATCATTTCCTTGAGATAGAGGGAAATTTTGAATTTATTTCTTTAAAAAAATTATGTTATTGTAGAGGAAATGAGGTAAGTTGTTCCCTAAATAATTAGCTGAATATTAACAAATTAAACCAAAAGCAAAGTTGGAGAAAACTAAATGATCTTTACCGTGTTGTATTAAAATTCATAATTCTGCTGTTTTCCAGCTGAGCTGATGTAAACTAGCAAACTGAATGTGGTTTGAGGTAGAAAATGTTTAAAATCTCATCGTCTTCTCTTCCTTTTAATGAGTGAAATTAATGGCAAGGAAATTTTACCAGATCACTGTCTACAGAAGGACAAAGGTTTTGCTGTTGAAGAACAGCAAATAAAGCAGTCCTAGAAATTCTTGATTGACCAAGCAATTCTCTTCCTCTGCTTAAAGCTTGGAAAGCTTTGTCACAGGGTCCAGAGTCTGTACCTCTTTCAGTTCTCAGCCTCCTACTGATGCTATCAATGCTACCTAATTTAATGACCTTTACAATATCAAGAAGGAAAATAATTTATGCTGATTTCCTTGACTCCCTACCTGTGATGAGGACAGACTTAAAAGGGGGAGGAGATGGTGAGATGAGGAAGCATTTTTCCTCATTCTGAGCTGAGCCTTTCAACCACTTTACATCCACATTAAAAAAGGAGTTTAGGGATATTACCTGTCTGCTACAGAGCAGACCAAACTTAACAGCATTTGACTAAAGAACTTTTTAAATCATTCAGTACATTTAGTGCCTTCAGAAACAAGACAAAACTTTCATTCCAAGAACTCAGCATCATAATAGATGATTATAGAAAGCAGAAGTATGGCCTTAAGAAGCTTCAAATGTACCCTAAATGCTTGAGAAGACAAAGCCAACCCTTACGTGAAATTGTAGCAAATATATAAGATAATATATAAGTTTTTGTGGTCTCTGAAGTTACATGGCTTTGGCTCAAATTCTGATTCTATCACTGATAGACCATGGGTAATTAACAGTAAACTTCCTTTTCTACATCAGAAAAATGAGAATAAAGGAAGTACCCACATTGCAGAATTGCTTTGAGGATTAAAAGAGAAAAATTAATTGCTTAGCTCAGTTCTTAGGCCATAGTAAGTACTCTAATGAATGTTAGCCATAGTAGTAGTGGTAATAGTAAAACAGTACATAAGTAATATACATTATAAAAAACTTATTTGTAGGCTACATGCATAGCCTACAATTAGTAGATGTGACAGTATGTAATTAAATAATATTTATGGTGGCACAGATATAAATGTAATAGCAAGTCAAAGGACGAAAGAACAGTGGGGATATCTACAGGGAAATTAATGTTCTCTGCACCAGGCCTGGCAAGTGGTAAGTTCTTGATAAATGTTGGTGCTTTTATTATCACTGCTATTAGATTGTTGCGGGCTTTGTAAAGGAAGTTAAACTTGAGTTGAACCTTAAAGTATGGGTAAGACGAGGGCAGCAAAAGGGACTTGAGTGAAGACAATTTCGGGACTGAAGTCTCTGACATAGGAATTAGGATGACACAGTCCACTAAGATGAGACACTGGTCTGAAGAGAACCAGTGGGGATATGCTTCAATTTCTCCATCAGTAAGTCGTTTTCCTTATTTTCTTCATTATTAATCCTTATAGTGTTTAGGATCCAGTTACGATATGTCATAGGCTGAAGGACAGCCCCCAAAG
Organism: Callorhinus ursinus; assembly: GCF_003265705.2. NCBI lineage: Eukaryota > Metazoa > Chordata > Mammalia > Carnivora > Otariidae > Callorhinus > Callorhinus ursinus. Next base: position 18,962,925 of record NW_027397083.1, on the reverse strand, counting down.
AGATATGTCTTTTGTGTCCTAATCCCCAGATGTGTAAATATCACCTTATTTGGAAACAAGGTCTTTGCAGATATAATTAAGTCAAGGATCTCAAGATGAAGAGATCAGCCCAGATTACCCAGGTGGGCCCTAAATCCAGCAAGTATCCCAATAAGAGAAACACAGGAGAGGCCCACAGAGAACAGGAGAAAGCACTGTGGCCAGGGAGGCAGAGACTGGAGTGATGCAGCCACAAGCCGAGGACTGGGAAGAGCCACCAGAAGCTGGAAGAGGCAAGGAACAGAAACTCCCCTAGAGACACACTGGTTTTGAAATTCTGCGCTCCAGAACTGTGAAAGCATGCCTTTCTGTGTATGGGTTTGACAAACAAAGCTGTAGTTGTTTTTGTTTTTGTTTTTGTTTCAAAGAAACAGCCACAGAAAATGAGTACACTAGGCCAAACATTCTCTTTATTCAACCTAAGCCTTCTACGATCTTCTAAAATACGATATAAGTACCAGTACAGGTGCTACAGAAATACTTAACAGCCGCATCCAACCTAGTATAAGGAAGGGTCAAGAGAAACCTCTCAAAGGAAGAAATGTCTGAAGTACAATCAATTAGATGGGAAGGCGTTAGCTGACCCAAGAACAGAGAGGCACGGCAAGCAGGTGGAGGGCCTAGGTGAAAGGACAGGGACTGAACAAAGTTTGGAAAGGCTGGGGAGCATGAGGAAGAGCATCTTGGATGCAGTACTAGGTCTGACCAAAGGTGGAGGATCTGCCTGAGCCTGGGTGGGGTTCCCAGAAACAGAAAGAGGCCAGCCATAGGAGAGGCAGCATCCAGGAGATTCTAGTAACAAGGAGAGATCAGAGATCAGAGTCTCTTTGTTTTATCAGCCAATCCACTAGCCTTTTGATAAATAATAAATAGGCCTGGATTATTTTAAAGCCATGAAGGTATGGAAAGGGTAGGGGGAGCAAGGGGGTAAAATACACATGGAAATTGGCCTATGCTCTCCAGGGTTTTGCAGAGACCAGTTGGTAGCCCCAAAAGAAAATCAATAACCACTGCTTCTATTTGTGGCTCTGTTTCCACAGAAACGTGTTTGTGGGTGAATTTGGAAGGCAGATTTACAATGCCAAAACCACCAGTCCAAAAAAGAGAAAAATTCAGTTCAAATAAACTTTTCACTATAGTAACAAATGTTTGATTTCACTAACATTTTTCCATTTAATTAACTGAATTTGGAGAGGATTATCAAATAAACTCAGCCATGCTCCTGTAGGCACAATAATAATGAAATCTGGGAGCAATATTAGCCTCAGTATAAGCAGAGTATGTGAAAGCTGGTAGGAAGATGTTTGGCTAGGCTTGTCAAGTTGAACCTATTTGCAAAAATAATGAATATAGTTGAACATTAGGGCACTCTGCTAGTGAGGTTAATACTGATTAAAAGAAAAAAAAATCTCCCTTTTGCTTTTGTGCCTTTCTAAATCTTAAATGTTGTACCATGGATGTTGTAGGCACATGGTAAAAATGTTCTTGAAATTATCTGCCCCGGAGTAATTTATACATGACCTCTTACCTCAGACAAGATAAAATTCTTCCTATTTGTCTTTTAGTAGAATGAGTACACTTTAGTACTTTTATTAGTATCAAACCCAAGATACCAAAAGCAATCACAACTTTTATCATTTATAAATATAGTTAAGAAATTCTAGAACCCAGCAGGTTCCCTCGTATCATCTCCTATTAATATAAATGGAACCATATGATATTTTTTGTGTGTGTTTCTGGCTTCTTTTGCTCAGCATTGTATCTATGAGATTCATTCATGTTGTTGTATATGCAGAGGTTTTTGGGTTTTTTTTCCCCCCATTGCTGTGTGTTATTCCACTATATAGTGATATCACTATTCATTTTACTTTGATGCATATTTGGGTTATTTTAAGTTTTGGGCTCTTATGGACAAGGCATCTATGAATATTCTTGTAAATATGTTTTATAAGCACTCATTTCTTTGGGGTGTGAACCCATAAATTGAACTGCTGTGTCATAGTATATACAATTTCCTAAAGTAATTGAACCAATTTACATTCTCACTATTGTATAAGAGTGTATACAGTTGCCCCACATCCTCCCTTCAGATATTTTGGAATTTTCAGTCCTTTTAGCTTTAGTAGTTATGGTGGAGTAATGGTGTCTCATTGTGACTTTAATCTACATTTCCCTAATGATTAATGATGGTTAATAAAGCTGAACTTCTCTCACATGCTCAAAAATATATAGTTATGATAGTTTATTTTTTAATACTTCATTTTTTTAGAGTAGTTTTACATTTACAACAAAATTGATAGGGGGGTATGGAGATTTCCCATATACCCTCTGCCCCACACATGCACAGCCTCCCTCATTGACATCACTCACTAGAACGGTACATTTTTTTTTTTTTTTACCAAGAACTAAACCTACGTTGACGCATCATAATCACCCAAAGTCCACAGTTCACCCTACTATTCATTCTTGGTGTTGTACATTCTAAGAGGCTGGGCAAATGTATAATGACATATATATAGCCATTGTGACAATATCATACAGAGGACTGTTGCTACCCTAAAAATCTTCTGTGCTTTGCCTATTCATCTCTCTCTCTCCTTCCACCCCTACCAACCACTGATCTGTTTATTGTCTCCATAGTTTTGCCTTTTCCAGAATGTCATATAGTTGGAATTGTAGGTAGGCTTTTCAGACTGGCTTCTTTCATTCAGAAATATGCACTTAAGCCTCCTCTGTGTCTTTTCATGGCTTGAGAGCTTATTTCTTGTTAGCGTTGAAAAATATTCCATTGCCTCGGTGATTCTTTTTTTTTTTTTTTTTTTGGTCAACCTTGAGAATCTTTTGTTTGGAGAATTAGCAAAAGTTGTAGAAATACTGAGAAGTCAAAAAGGTTTAAAAGGTAACTTCTGGAGCAAATTTTGTTACATGATTCCCACAAGACACCCCTCAGAAACCAAGATGCAGTTTCTTTTTAACAGTTCATCTTTCCGTTTAGAGATATCTGTGGACTTATGGAACATGAGTTTCAAAGATAGGATGGGGAGTTCTCATATAGCCTCCACCCAGCTTCCCCTATCCTTAACATCTTATGTAACCAAGAGAGATTTTTATCAAAACTAAGAAATGAACTTTAGCATAATACTGTTAGCAAAAACACAGAACTTATTCAGATTTCACCAGTTTTCTCACTAATGTCCTTTTGTTGTTGTTCCAGGAACCCACCCAGGATTCCACATTGCATTAAACCATCACGTCTCCTCAGTCTCTTCTGATTTGTGAGAGCGCCTCTTTTTTTCCAGACCTTGACACTTTCAAAGAGTACTGGTTGCTTGTTTCGTAGAATGCCCATCAGTTTGGGTTTGTCTGATGTTTTCTTATGATACACTGAGGTTATGCGTTTGGGGCAAGAATAAAAGACTGCAGAAGTGATGAGCCCTTCTTGGTGTAACATATCTGGGGGTGCATGGTGACCATAGGTATTCCTGGCAATGTTAACTTTGATCACCTGGCTAAGGCAGTGTCTACCAGAATGATCATTTTTAAACATGGAAATTTTTTTAAATTTTTCAAAAAAATTTTAAATATTTTTAAACAGCCTCTAAAGGAAATATGAACCTCATTTAGTAAAAGTGTGCTTTAGCTTTGAGTCTCAGATCTAGACCTCACTAAGTCCTCCTAACTTCCAAGTTGCCTAGAAGAGAGGTAAGGGAGAGGGAGGGGGAAGGAAGATACTACTACTGGGGATTACTGTGGGGGCTTGAAGGAAAATGAAATAAGGTTCTAAGTAGATTGGGATATCCACAAGAAAATTTCCTTCTTGTCAAAATAAACAGTAATCTCCATAAATGCTGTGGAATGAGCCCGCTCCTTTACTTTCTCACTTCTTAAATCTGATTCTTTCCTCCGTCTCACCATCTCTTATCTTATCTAAAGTGAACATTGTTAGTTACTTACCTACCATCCTTTAGTCCTTTCCCTCTTAGAAACGGCATCACAAATTGAGTGGCCTTGTACCTGTCCACCACCATCCTTATTCTTAAAGTCTCCTAATGTGTTCCCCCTGCTTCCACTCGTATCCCTCTAAGTTCTTAAAAAAAAAAAAAAATAGCAGTTATCCTTTTAAACTTAAATCAGATCATATAGCCACCCTATTTAACTGCATTTACCAGGTATTGGGAACAATGTCCAAACTTCTTACAAGGACACCCAAGGTTCTAATGACCAGACAATGCCCCCATCTCTGACCTGAGGACCTACTGCTCTCTTTCACTCTTAGCATGGACCAATCATATTGGTCTTTTGATTCTTTCAATACATCAAGCTCAATCCATCCCCAGGGCCTCTGTCTTTGCAGTTCCTTCTGCCTGGGAGACCTGGCCTCAGTTCTTTGGGTGATGACACCTCTTTATCATTTAGGTCATCAGCCGGATGTCATGGGCCCTTCCCGCCCACCCAGTCTGAAGGAAGCCCACCACACAGTCGCCATCACGGTGTACTGTTTCATGATCTCCATGCCATTGGTCATTATCCGAAAGACTTGTATTTATTTATTGTTTAATTTTTTGGAATGAAAGGCTTTTAAATGCAGGAAGATTCTCATTGTCCTATCCCAAAAGCTTAGTAAGTGTGCAGTAAGTGTTCGTTAAATTAAAAAGGGAAGGAAGCAAGGACAGCAAAGAAGGAGGGGGCAAGGAAGGGAGAGAAGAAAAGGATCAAATATAACTCTGATTGCACTCAATCTGTAAGTAATCAAAATACATTTTTAGGGGCGCCTGGGTGGCTCGGTCGTCGCTAAGCCTCTGCCTTCGGCTCAGGTCATGATCCCAGGGTCCTGGGATCGAGCCCCATGTCAGGCTCCCTGCTCTGCAGGAAGCCTGCCTCTCCCTCTCCCACTCCCCCTGCTTGCGCTCCCTCTCTCACTGTGTCTCTCTCTGTCAAATAAATAAATCTTAAAAAAATACATTTTTAGACTTAAAAGGCCTACTAGATGAGGAACATGAAACTAGATTAGTACCTTAAAATATGATAAAATAAATACCTGAAATAAATTTTTTAAAACACACGATTTAATAAACTTACAGATGACATAACCTGTTTCTAATGATTGCACTGGCTTCCTACAATATTGTACCCTCGTTGGACAGAACTGTCCATGAGTAATCAGAAACTTAAAAAGTAGTGTGAACTTTTTAGCAGAATGACTGGGCATAGTCTTCGGGGCCAATGGGCCTAGGTTTAAAAAGTGGCTCTGGTATTTACCAAATATAAACCTTGGGCAGTTTACCTAACTTTTCTGGGCAGTTTTTCTCACCTATAAGATGGGACTAAGCCTAGCCCCTCCCACACAGAGCTATTGCTAGGACTAGACATATGAACGTTAACAAAGTAAGGATCTTTCAAATCTCAACAGTTATTAAAGTGTTTTACATTATACCTTGTTATCAACAGATTTTCTAAATGGGCACTTGGCATTTCCATGTACAGAAAGACCAAATGAATGAGTCACTCAGCTTTGGGTTCATAGGCAACACTCGATACTATGTTCTCAGAGTTTTGGCAGTATATTCATTTCCCTTTAATAATGACAGTAACACTTTCTTCAGCTGCCAGGCAGGCATGCCTGCTAGGTCTTTCTTCTCTGTCTGTAGACCTCTGTTTTATCACAGCTTCACATATGCATCTGATTTGCTCTCTGCTCTATGTTGCGGCTGCTATGTAGAATCTGTTTGATCTTGATGAAACCATAGGGGAAGGGATGGAAATTTAACAGGATCCCACAGACATTCTTTTTCTCCACTTCCAGCTGGGTTGGGTATCTTGAAGATAAAAATAAAGAAGCATTATTTTCAGGCTGATTCCTAGAGAAGGTTTCAAGTGAATCCAACAGCCAATAAAAGGTAAACGAGGGGCCACAAAACTTCTCAATTATAAATAGGTGTTTAAGAAAAGCTTATGAATAAAATGTAACAAAAAGCAGATGTTAATGAATCATGGAACACTACATCAAAAACTAATGATGTAATGTATGGTGATTAACATAACAATAATTTTTTTTTTAAAAAAAGCAGATGCTGACAGAGGCAGAGAATAAATTATCTAATCTCTCCTAAACTCTTAGAGCAAGCCACCTTTATGCACCCTGCAATATGGAATTTCCATGGAGAAAAGAATAAAGGTTTCCCTTAAACCAAAGTTCTGAATTTAACTGAAATTTAGTTCATTAATTCCACATTTTCCTGATATTTTTGTCATTTGTGTTTATATGCTCATGACAGCCTATTATGAAATGAGGCATAAGCAAGGGAAAAAATGCTTCCCGTGATACACAAAGGCCAAGACAAGGGGAAAAAATGAATGGGAAATGTGATAAAGAGCTCTTCCCCAATAAATGTGGTATAATTGTAAATCTTTCAGCTGTAGACAAAAGTTTCAGATGAATCATGCCACCATAGGGTAACTCATTTGGCAATTCAGGCTTAGATTCAAAGAACATTTACTATATTCAAGTGCTGTCTTAGACACTCCCTCCTGTTATCTCACTTATTTGTTTTTTTGTTTGTTTGTTTGTTTGTTTGTTTAAAGATTTTATTTATTTGACAGAGAGAGCACAAGCAGAGGGAGAGAGAGGGAGAAGCAGGCTCCCTGCTGAGCAAGGAGCCCGATGTGGGACTCCATCCCAGGACCCTGGGGTCATGACCCCGGCCGAAGGCAGCCGCTTAACCGACTGAGCCACCCAGGCGTCCCAATCTCACTTATTTGTCACAAATACCGTACGGAGAAAAAATAATTGTCAGCTTTTGTCATATGAGAAAGCTGATGCTCAGAGAAGTACATTTACTGGTGCTTAGTTGCACAGATTAATATGGCAGCTCTGAGACTTACACCTTGGATTCCAAGTGATTTGACAAACATACTCAGATCTATGATGGGGGCAGAATGGAATACTGGAGAGCTAGCAGCCAGGATGTGTGGTTGAAGAAAAGAGGTAGTAGACAGAAGTAAGGCTGCGAGGTTTATAACCAAATTCTCGGAGAAACAGAAGAGGGATGAAAAGGGTTCCTACTCCTGAGGAAATTAGTAAACATTTCACACTTTATCTTGCTCTGCTGCTTCAACATATCATCCTGTCCCTAAATGTGGGTGATCCTCAAGGCTCCATCCTCAGCTCCTCTCTTTACTTCCTTTGTCAGGGATATCGTCCACTTTGCATGCTACCTCCATGCAGACAATTCTTAGTTCAATACTTCTAGCTCTGACCTATTTCAAGAGCTCCAGTCACATCTCTGTTATCATTTCTTATATTTATAGCTTTGCCTCTTACTTTGTTTTGCTTAGACTCTTCCCTGCTGTCTAGAATAGATTCTTATTGTCTCCTGCTCTTCTATCTATTCTGAATGTTGTCTCTCTTGTTTTCCTACCTTTATCTTCAGCCATTAAATCCTACTTGAGACTCAGGATCTAGCTCACATGCTGCCGCCTTCAGGAAGTCTTCCCTAACTAGAGTCCCCATTAGATCTACATTTTTATTCAGTGATACTTATAGTCTGTCCAACTTCCAGCAGCATTTAACAACCCCTCAAGAGCAGGGCTGTTCTTATTTATCTGTACACCTACCCCGTCTTTCGAATGTGATTGGATTGAACTATGTCTGTTTTCCCCAACAAAATTGTTAAGAGTCAAGGGTTAAGGTCAGACCTTAAGCTTTCTCTTAATCTCTGTATTCCCTGGTCCAAGTTCTTCTATGTAATGCACAATTGATAAATGAAAAAATTAAGCTACTTATAAAATCCTAGCTGAGAAAGGACCAGAGATTTGTTGAATGGATTTTAGGCTCAGAATTCACAGAAGCAAGGAACTAATTGGTGTTTTCATGTAGTTACAGATGAGTAACTTTACCCTGTACTGGATTTCTTCTCTGTAAATAAATTGTACAATAGTATTTTTTCCCATTCCAAAAGTAAAATGATGTCAATAAAGGTGCATATGAATATAGAAAGAAACAACAGGGCCAGACCACAATCTGAAACCTGAAATCTAAAGAGGAAAACATCCTTTAAACCCTTAATTGTAAAGTGTAGATCACTAACAATGGCACCTTTCTACAGGGGAACATCTTAAGTATTTTTTTAGCGACTTAAGACAACACAGGTGTATTATCTTACAGTTTCTTGGGCCTAGAATTCAGTGAGCTTAATTGAATGTTTTGGTTCTGGGCCCCCCACAAGGCTGCAGTCAACTTAAGGCTCAACCAGGAGACTACTTCCAAGTTGACTCCAGTAGTTGTTGGCAGGATTCATGTTCTCACACTGGTTTTGAACTAAGGGCCTCAGTTCCTCAAAACCTTCTCACTGCAGGCCTCCCTGGAATGCTTGCCACATGGGCCTGTCCACATGACAGCTGACTTATCAGAGCAAGCAAGAGAGAGGACAAGATGGAAGATGGAAGTCATAGGGAATGACATCCAACCATTTTTGCCACATTCAACTCCTTAGAATCAAGTCACTAGTTGCAGTCCACACACAAAGGAGTGAGATTACACAAGCGTATGAATACCACACTTCTTCTCCACCTGTCTTTTGGCCTCCCTAGGACATCTGATACTGGGATTCTCCCACTTGGGTTCTTGCAATGTGCTCCAAGAAGAAGGCAGTGTAGCAACAGGAGTGGTATCTTGGAGGAATGAGAGGTGGGTTAGCCAAAGCAAACCCTTCTGGGGCTAAGTACACTGGGAGTGATGAGAGGGGAAATAGACACCAAATGTAGCCCCAGTATCATTAGTGGAAATTGCTTTAGACAATTAATTGATTCATTTCAGTATTTATATCACCCATATATGGAACAGGGATTTATTATTATTATTTTATAATTATATGTTATTATTAATAATAATTCTATTATTACACTATTATATAAAAGTATTATATCATTATAGTTATTAGTACTATTCCCAAGATAACATTCTAACCACATCTGAGGAAATATGTTAAACCTTTCTACATTTTATGCTTTAATGTGGCCACTTAAATTTTCCACATCCTTATCCATGTTTTGCCCATATGTATACATTTTCTTATATATCAGATTGAGCATGTAATTTTATGTTCTTCTTTCTTTCATTTAAAACTATATCATACTATGGGAACTTCTGTGAAAGATGGCTTATGGGTTTAAATCTAAGAGAAACTGCCTTTACCAAACTAAACAAAAACAAGCCAAAAAAAAAAAGTAAAAATAGCAAAGATACGATAACACTGAAATATTGAATAGAGAAAAGCCCATGCCACAAACTGAATAGTATCATACAGAACAGAAAAATTTGGACCAAATGGAAATAAGACACATAGAATTTATAATGATGAAGGATCCAATCCATGAGATATAGCTGCCATTTACCTCTAGGCACCATTTATATGGTAGACAACTAGCCAATTAAAACATTTCTAAAGTTAACAAAATATGGTGTATTTTATTTTTATCATTTTGTCTCAATCTAGAAGACAATTCAACAGATTAAAATAAGCAACTAAATAAAGGAATAAATAATATAATCAGGATGATCACTAGGTCTTTTTTTTTTAATGCTGAGTTGTTTGTTTTTTTAATTTTATTTATTTGAGAGAGAGAGTGAGAGAGAGAGAGCACAAGAGGGGGTAGGGTCAGAGGGAGAAGCAGACTCCCTGCTGAGCAGGGAGCCCAATGCGGGACTTGATCCCAGGACTCCAGGATCATGACCTGAGCCGAAGGCAGTCGCTTAACCAACGGAGCCACCCAGGCGCCCTGATCAGTAGGTCTTAAAATGAAAAAAAAAAATCCACTCTTTTCTCAAGCACCATAAAGAAAACAATGTATTTCCCCAAAGCAGCAATAGTACAAATTAGATTTTCTGACCACAAACATTAAGACTTTTTAAAAAAGATTTTATTTATTCATTTGAGAGAGAGAGAGAGAGAGAGAGAGAGAGCATGAGCAGGGGGAGGGGCAAAGGGCGAGGGATAAACAGACTCCTCACTGAGCAGGGAGTCCAACTCCGGGCTTGATCCTAGGACCCCAGGATCAAGACCTGAGCCAAAGGCAGATGCTTAACAGACAGAGCCACCCAGGTGCCCCAAGACATTAGAAAGAAAGTGGAAAATGCTAATTGTCTACTAACTAAATTCTGTCAAAAGTAAAAGCAGAATAACTAGAAAATAAAGCAATAATTGTACATTTCAGAATTATGAACTATAGTCAAAGATGTACTCAGAGGACACTTCATAGCAAAACAGGAAGGAAGGAAGGAAGGAAGGAAGGAAGGAAGGAAGGAAGGAAGGAAGGAAGGAAGGTTATATATATTCCCTTTAAACTGATTTTAAAACTAAACGAGAATTTAGAAAAAGAAAATTAATTCAAATAAAATCAAAAGGAAAGAATGAAGATAAAAGCAGAAATAATTTAGAATAAATTAGAAAAAAAGAAAATTTATAAACAACTCTAAGAATAGCTTCTTTGGCAGAAGTGGGTATATGGGGATGGGGCTGGGGAAGAGGTGAGAGGAGTAGGGGAACATTGAAATAGGTAAATAACTATTCAGTCTAATTTTTTAAATGTAGACACAACTACTAGACAAAATTGGGAATGATTAAAGGAAAAAGAACATAGTACCAAATAAGTTAAAATAATTACACTATAAGAGAATATTTTGCATAATTCTATGAATGACATAAGTGCTTTTTAAACAAAATTTTTAAAAATTGACTCAAATAGGGGCACCTGGGTGGCTCAGTCATTAAGCGTCTGCCTTCAGCTCAGGTCATGATCCCAGGATCAAGCCCTGCATGGGGCTCCCTGCTCTGCAGGAAGCCTGCTTCTCCCTCTTCTACTCCCCCTGCTCATGTTCCCTCTCTTGCTGTGTGTCTCTCTGTCAAATAAATAAATAAAATCTTTAAAAAAAATGGACTCAAATAGATATACATGTCCTAAATGGTACAAAAACAGAGAAGAAATTAAGAACTTTGTTTTTAAAAAAATTACTGTTGAGAAAACTGAACAGCCACAAGAATGAAACTTGATCCCTAGCTTATGCCATACAGAAAAATCAACTTAAAATGGATAGAAAACTTTGGAAAACAGTGTGGAGTTTCCTCAAAAAGTTAAAAATAGAGCTACCCTATGACTGAGCAATTGCACTACTGGGCATTTACCCCAAAGACACAGATGTAGTGAAAAGAAGGGCCACATGCACCCCAGTGTTCATAGCAGCAATGTCCACAATAGCCAAACTGTGGAAAGAGCCGAGATGCCCTTCAACAGAGGAATGGATAAAGAAGATGTGGTCCATATATACAATGGAATATTACTCAGCCATCAGAAAGGATGAATACCCAACTTTTACACCAACATGGATGGGACTGGAGGAGATTATGCTAAGTGAAATAAGTCAAGCAGAGAAAGTCAAATATATGGTTTTGCTTATTTGTGGAACGTAAGGAATAGCATGGAGATTAGGAGAAGGAAGGGAAAAATGAAGAAGGGGGAAATCAGAGGGAGAGAGAAACCATGAAAGACTATGGACTACGGAAAACAAAGTGAGGGTTTTATAGGGAAGGGGGTGGGAGGTTGGGGTAGCCTGGTGATGGGTATTAAGGAAAGCACGTACTGCATGGAGCACTGGGTGTTATACACAAACAATGAATCATGGAACACTACATCAAAAACTAATGATGTAATGTATGGTGATTAACATAACAAAAAAATTTAAAGAAGAAAAAACTAATGATGTACTGTATGGTGACTAACATAACATAATAATTTAAAAAATGGATTGAAAACTTTAATGTAAGACCTGAAACCATAGAACTCCTGGAAGAAAACATAGAGAGTAAGCTACTTGACATCAGTTTTGCAATGATTTTTTTGAATTTGACACCAAAAGCAACACCTGCAAAAACAAAAATAAACAAGTGGGACTGCATCAAACTAAAACGCTTCTGCATAGCAAAGAAAACTTTCAACAAAATGAAAAGGCAACCTATGAAGTGGGAGAAAATATTTGCGAATCATATATCTGATAAGGGGTTAATGTCCAAAAATGTATAAAAAAAACCTCATACAACTCAATAGCAAAAATCAAATAATATGATTAAAAATTGGGCAGAGAGGGCGCCTGGGTGGCTCAGTTGGTTAAGCAACTGCCTTTGGCTCAGGTCATGATCCTGGAGTCCCAGGATCGAGTCCCACATCAAGCTCCCTGCTCAGCAGGGAGTCTGCTTCTCCCCCTGACCCTCCCCTCTCTCATGCTCTCTCTATCTCATTCTCTCTCTCAAATAAATAAATAAAATCTTAAAAAAAAAATTGGGCAGAGAATCTGAAGAGCCATTTTTCAAAGAAGACATACAAAGTGTCAACAGGTACATGAAAGGTATTCAACTAATCATCAGAGAAATGAAAATCAAAACCGCAATGAGATATTACCTCACACCTGTTAGAATGGCTATTATCAGAAAGACAAGAAATAAGAAGTGCTGGTGAGGATGTAGAGGAAAGGGAATCTTTTTGCCCTGTTGGTGGGAATGTAAATTCATGCAGCTACTATGAAAAACAGTATGGGGTTTCCTCAAAAATTTAAAAATAGAACTACATATGATTTGGCAATACCACTTCTGGTATCTGTCCAAAGAAAATGAAATCACTATCTCAAAGATATAACGGCTCCCAACCATGTTCATTGAAGCATTATTTACAATAGCTAAGATATGGAAACAATGTAAGAGTCCACTGATGGATGGATGGATGGATAAAGAAAGTGTGATATATATGTATATCATATGTATTGAGTTATATATATCATGTATTTTGAGAGATACATATATCTCAATAAAATATATGATATATGTCTCAATAAAACTTGACAAAGTGTTTTTAAGAAATGCACTTAGGCAAGAAGATATTTCATGGATGAATTTTTATAAACTGAAATAATTTTTAGACTTTTCAAATGTCCCAAAATCTTGTATATGAAATCAAAGCACACTGATAACAAAAATAGTCAGCATAGAAAAATAAAACTAATAAAATTCCACTCATTTATGAATAGAAATGCCAATTTTCATATATAGTACCTTAAAAGGGTAAGAGATTATTACCAAGTGTGGTTCATTCCAGAAAATCAAAGATGACCCTATATTAGAACATTATGACAGAAATGAACAACTGTCCATTAAAAATTCTTGATCCCCTCTCCATGTTGTATATTTGTTGCTGGAAATTAGCTGTCTAAACTGGAACTATATTTCCCAGCTATCCTTGTAATTAGGTGTGGCTATGTGATCAAGTTTTAGGCAATGAAATGTGAACGAAAGTGGCATGCGCTAGGTATCTTTTACAAGGTATTTCTCCATGGTCTTATTCCCAGTTAGATAGTTGGAATAGAAATGATTCTATGACCTCAGAAGCTAAATTTTGAAGATGGCAGAGTATCTGTCAATCTGGATATCTGACTGATTATGTGGAAGAGGATTGCCTTAACTTATTAATTTCTCCAGTTCTTGCTCATAAAAATAAACTTTTATTTGAATTATTATACTCCTTGCCCTTTCTTGCAGAAGTTAGCCTACCCTAACTAATAATATATCTATTAATGTAAATAAAACAGATGATAAACTCTTATAAAAACATTTGAAAAAATTCAAAGTTTTCATCATCAGTGTCAGCTATTTCTGAAGTCCAACAGATTCCCTGATTTTGTTGCAGTTTGTCCATTCTGATATTCCTAAACCTTCTGATGAGTTTCCACCCTTTTGCTAGCTTTCCACCCATGACCTAACTTCCATAAATTGATACCATGGCCTAACTAATACAAAAGCTAAAAGCATTAATACTATGTTTTAAGGAATAATATGATTTTCTCCTAGGCAAGCAGAATACTTCCCTCCTTTAATCCAAAAAGACTACATAGTAAATTTATTAGTTTCTTAGCCCTTGCAAAAATAAGACCCTGCCAAGATTCTCCCTTCAAATACAAAATAATGTCACCTATTCTATTAGCAAGCAGCAAGAAATGGTTTTTGGTGATCAACTGGCATATGTTGGTTTGATACAATCACTCATAGAACAAGGCCAGTAAATGAACCAAATGCCATCTCTCTCAGGTGAAAGAACCCAGAACATTGGCAACATTTCTTGGCAGATAATATACCCCTCCATTGTCTAGGTTTGTGTACTGTTACATAATGTTCTGTGACTTTAACAACACATCGCATTTTTAACAACCATAAACTTCTGGTTACAACTGAAAATTGATACATAGCTATTATCTTCTATGAAAACCATTGTGGGTTCACAGCAGCCTTCTTCATGGAAATAATTCCTGCTTCAGAAATTACAAAACTTGCAGAACAGCAGAGAAAATTCCATTGTGTTTTACAGACTTATCCCTACTGGAAGCCTTTACGAGCAAACAAGGTTAGACATGCTACTGAGAGACAGAGTTAATGTTTATATTATTTAAAATACGCTATTACCATGACCAGCCCTTTTGCTACAAATGTTTTGAATTGCTTTCAAGGAATCTTATGTTTTCCCTTATAGAGTGTAGTTATTTCCTGACTTGATGTGATTTCTGTATTAATCGGACAGTTTTGAAAACAAATGACAGAAGCCCATCTCAAAAAAGTTTAGGGAAAAAAACGGAGGGCGTAATTTATATTGACTAATGGACCTAAGATGTCCAGGAGATTATAAAGCCTAATCTAGGCTGGATCCAGAGACTCAAATGTTGTCTTTTTTCAGATAAATTCTCCTTATGTGGTAGCAAGAATAACAACTGTCAATTCTAGGTTTACATCATCCTTAGAGCTAGAGATGCAACTGTAAAATTCTTTATTGAACCTTCCAGTTGATGTTATCAGTCTTGTAGCCATCCTTGAACCAATCACTATGGTGAGTGGATGCAATGTATTGCTTGGTCAGGTCTTATGATTAGCTCTGTGGCCAACCTTCTGCACCAAAATATGTGGAATAGATTCTCCATGAGAAAGAGGACTCTGTCAGCAGAAAGCAAGAATGGTGATAAAACACAAGACTTCTGAGCTGACAAAAACTTTAGCTACCAAGATCCACAACTGTTAGTTTCATTTTAATAATGGAAAGGCACCATTATTCCTACTTACATTAAGAAGTTGTCATTTCTGAAACTTACGCCTCGTGTTCTGCCTTAAACAAAGTTCGGTGCTGCTATCTCTATAGAGACATTTGTTGCTGGCAGGATAACTCATTCTCATGGGGACATAATTTTTTAGTTATGGTTATGCAATCAAATTGTCTTCTATAATTCCCTTTGGCCAATAAATTCCTGTTTGGGGTGTTTGTGAGTGATGGAATCCAATAAAAAGGTTGTTTGTGGTGGTTGGGTGGTCCCTTTTTATTATTTAAAGCTTTCCGGACAATGAGTGAATAAAACGGGACCACTGCTCCATTAACACCATGCTTCAATCCATTGAGCTAATCAGTCCAGAAAGTCAGCAATAATTATGATTTAGATTGGCTGCAGGAAGATTCCAAAAAAAGAAGAGAAGAAGGAAAAAGAAAGGAAGGGAGCGAAGGAAGGAGTGGAGAAATCAATGTACAGTTGACCCTTGAATAATGCAAGTTTGAACTGTGCAGGTCCACTTAGATGTGATTTTTCTTACAAACACAGAACTATAAATGTATTTTCTCTTCCTTATAATTTTCTTAATAACATTTTCTTTTCTCTAGCTTACTTTATTGCAAGAATACATTACATCATACATATAATATACAAAATATGTGTTAACCAACCATATATGTTACCAGTAAGGCTTCCAGTCAACAGGAGGCTATTAGTAGTTAAGTATTGGGGGGAATCAAAAGTCATAAGTGATTTTTTGACCCTGTGGGGGTCAGCACCCCTAACTCCCATGTTGTTCAAGGGTCAACTATATATCAAGTTATTTGTCAGATTCTCAGCCCATATCATAAGGCATGAGAGAAATGTCTTATTAAAATTTGTTTTCAGTCAACATAATATTCAGTCTGGTCTCCAGTTGAGTGGGCTGAAAGGTCATTTAACCTATTGTTACTGGATCATTCCCCATGCTCCACTCCAGAGCAGTGCAAACACCAGGATCAAAATGGCACCAAGACTTTGGGAAGGCCTATCTGATCTTCAGTCACCCATTTATACTAGTGCCCAAACAGACAGCCGTGATGATTCCAGTCCACATGGGCACTTCAGGAGAGGTTGTCCTGCTGCTTTCCCGTCAGGCTTGAGGCATGTGACTCTTAAGCAGGGCTGGGAGGCCTAGGAGGTGGCAGCCATTGTCCTCTGAGATCTCACCATCATCCCCCAAACAACTGAATCCTTGAGCATAGGTGCCCTCTTTTCTTGGGAGCCATAAAATTTCCTGTCTTCCCAATTTCTCAGAAGCTCCCCTCCCTGCTTAGTCTATTTCTGACCTCTACACCTGCTCCATCAGGACACTAACATACTTTATGGCTTTAAGATCATAAAAAATAAAGTTCAACAGAACAGAAAAAGCATGACCCAGCTTCTGCTTTCTACAAAATACATTACAAATATACTGAAAGCAAGAAATTACAAAGCATGGTTACTACCTTAAAATGAGGAGGAAAGGAAAAATTGAAGGGAAAAAAATCACCCTTTCCCATTAGATTATTTGCCCCATTTCTTTGATAGGAAGCAGAAAAAGGGGAGGAGAAAGAAGCTGAAGTTTGGAAAATTTAAGTAAATTGCCAAAACCTTCCTGCCAGTAAGTGGTAGAATCTGGGTATTTTTCTTTCAGCACTTTTTACAAACCTATCCTCATCAATGACACTATACAATTTGAAACATTTTTAAAAATTAGAGCTAATATGGTGATTAACATAACAATAAAAAATTTAAAAAAAAATTAGAGCTAAACTCCAAAATTAAAATCCTCAATTGATTTTATTACTCTTCTAATTGTTTTATTTTGTCAATTTTATTGACAATTGCTTTAGAAATAGCTTTGGGCTTCTCAAAAATAGGCTTGGTTTTAAGTCCTCAATCATCTGTTAGAAATGTTTTTTAGAACTAAAAGTTTTCATAAATTACCATGGTATAGCTTAGGATTCAAAATGGTGAGGATACTAAAATATTAGGGGAAAAAACATCAAAAAATAAAATCCCTAAACTCCTATTTCTTATAATTCCTTGGTAAGCAAAGTAGGATTGGAGGGTCTTCTTTCAGTTGCAATTATTGTTCCTAGCTGCCTTACTCTTGTAAGACATCAGATACTGAAACTAAGCCATGTGGCAAATTTCCTACCATTGAATTTTTAACAGCAAAGAATCAATATGCGAATCCTCTGCTTTTACTATATATGTTTAAAGATCTGGGAAAGTTCCCAGAAATTAGGCAGGTTAGCTGAAGTCCAAATACTATGGGAAGGAAAACTGCTGTGAAGAATTGTTGAGCAACAAAAGCTCAGACAAGAGTCATCACAAAGCTCAGACAAGAGAGTCATTCATTCCTTACAATGATGAGCCTACTTGATGATCACAGCTCTGAATCCTAGAACTCTTAGGATTTCTCTGAAATTTAGAGCAGAGGAAGTTTTGTTTAAGCAGAGAGGAACAATCCTAGAGGAGAAGTTAAAGGAGCTTATAGAACATGAGACAATATATTCTCTGCAAAATAAATAATAATGGCCTTGGTTTCAAGCATTATTAGAGAAATACAGCAGAGTTGCATCACATATCCATTTAATTTATTGGAATTGCATATATGAAACAATGATATATTTTTGAAGAAGCCAGATCCTGCTGATGATTACTGAAGATTTTTCAAAGTCATTTGACCTTACTCAATTTTTGCCATAAGTTTTCAATTTTGAATCGAATCCCAGCACAACAGAATGTTGCTGCAGTGTGGTTGAACTGAAACTAATGCTGGTCCTGCATCCAGGACCACTCTCTCTACGTAAGGCACTTAACCTCCAGTGAAGTGAATCTTACTTTACTCATCTGCAAAGTCAGGATACAATGACAGTTTTCTTTTTTTTTTTAAGATTTTATTTATTTGAGAGAGAGAATGAGAGAGAGAGAGAGAGCACGGGAGGGGGGAGTCAGAGGGAGAAGCAGACTCCCCGCCGAGCAGGGAGCCTGGTGCGGGACTCGATCCCAGGACTCCAGGATCATGACCTGAGCTGAAGGCAGTCGCTTAACCAACTGAGCCACCCAGGCTCCCACAATGACCGTTTTCCTACCGTCATAGTAGGCCTTCTCTAAAAATCAAATTACATAATAAATACGGTAGTATTTGGTAAACTTTCAAAAGACTGATGAATCACAGACCTGTACCACTGAAACAAATAATACATCATATGTTAATAAAAAATGGAAGAAAAAAGAACAGTATGGATTCAATTATCAAAAAAAAAATCATTTAAATTTGAGATACCAGTTGTTATTTACATGACGGTCAATGTTATTTTTATTCTTATTATAATCAGGCCCCTGGTTTGAAGGGTCAATTAAATCTAGGAAGGGTTTGTAAAGACCAAGTTTAATTTTTTTTAAAGACTATTTATTTATTTATTTATTTATTTATTTATTTATGTGACAGAGAGAGAGCCCAAGAGAGCACAAGAGGGGGAGTGGCAGAGGGAGAGGGAGAAGCAGGCTCCCTGCTCAGCGGGGACCCTGGGATCATAATCTGAGCCAAAGGCAGAGGTTTAATCGACTGAGCCACCCAGGCATCCCAAAAAGACCAAGCTTAAAACAATTCACACTAACAGCAGTCTGTCAAAGGGCCTTAGCAATCCCTTGAGTCAGTACCCTCAATCCAGTTCACAGGATGAAGCTGCTGTTATTATCCACTCTTCAGTATTTTTGGTATTGCTACCATGTTTTCAGTAGAGTTTCTCTGAGTGCTTTTGCCTGTCATTTTCTTATACTCCATGAGAAAGGTATGTAAAGTAGATAACTTTCTCCTTTTCAAAGAGGATTTATGATAGGGTGATAAGTGGGACTCTGTCTGTTGCTCCTAAATGAATTACCAGAACATAAATTTCTGAAAATAAATTAGTAGACTCCCTCTAAAGTGGCAAAGCAATAGCAGGTGATATACACCTGCACGTGTTTTTAGGAAACAGTCTAACTGGGACTGATACCTGCAAGATCCACCCAAAGCCTTCCAAACGCCTATGTTACTCGATACCTCCCAGCCTACAAAAGAAGACTTTGGGGAAGAGAAAAAGTACAGGGCTATGAGATCATAAGAAATCTACCTAAAGGAGAGTGCTGAAGCTTTTCCCTTAATGTTCATGAGAAAGGTGACAAGTATATACTCCCATCCCCAAAACAAATGTGTGTGTATGTGTGTGTATGTGTGCATGCGTGTGCACACACAGGACATGAAGGAGGGTGTTCTAAGAAAACCACTAAGACATTGCGCATGCTTGCTGGAAAGGGAGAGAGGCGTCTCCTTCCCATTTGGGATACCTGCTTGTAGAATGTAATGCCTGCTCTCCTCCCTGCGCCATTTGGATGATACAGTGAAGAGGATGCAGCAAGACAGCAGAGTGCAGAGTCGAAGTGGCGGCAGGGCAGTCTCTTCTTCTACTGCTGGCATGGCAAGAATATGGGACAAGTGGAAACTGTACAAAGTAACTATTAAAGAGGCACCTCACCCACACACCACCAGTCAATGATTATATTACCCCATTTGCTTATGTGTCTAGTGCTTTCTTGTCTGTTTCTCTCACCTTGAGGGCAGCAACTTTTTATCTCCCAGTTCTAGAACAGTGTCTGGTACGTGATAAATGTTCAACCAAAACTGGTCGGATTAATTAACACATAGAGACCTGTCTTGGCCTCAAGCTTTATCTACTATAATCTTCTGGTCTCCTGTCTACTCGACAGCACTGGTTTACCTGCTCTCTCTGTATTTTAAAAATAGAGCTTTTTAATGTATAAATTATCAAATCATAACAAAAACTGATCTCATTAAATTACTGTTCTTATTCTCTTTCCTAATTCTTCTTCTATTCTTTTTTCTTAAACTTGGTTTTATCAGTTGACCCATACGGTAACATGTAAAATAAACAATTGTTTGAATCAATCAATCTTAAGATGCATTCCAACATTTGGTCTCATACGCTATAACCTTCCGTTGCCAAGGAAAACACAGCAGACCTCATTTCTGGGAACTGTACTGGTTTCATTTCAGTTGTTGTCTTGGTAGTTGGCCACAGGGGTAAAAAAAAAAAAAGGAAAATGTAAGCAAACATCAAAGGAGTTCGATGCTTTAAAAACTCAGAAGCACCATTTTCTAAGCCATTGCCAATCTCCATGCAACCACTGGTGTCTGTTCAGATTTTAAAATAAAGCCATGCTATTTGCTACAAATCTTATTTTAAACTTGTGAGGTGCAGTCAACATATAGAGCTGTGCTTCCACCATGAAAATGGGCAGTCAACTTCAGACCTTGCCAAATTTTCATCAGGTCTTCCAAAACTAACTGGCCCCAGCAACTGGTTTTCCAGTCCTCTCCCAAAGTAAGGAGAGAAGATAAGAGTGCACGTGAGAGGAAGTTTGTCCAGGAGAAATGTCAAAATGTGTGTTAATTTCAAAATTCCTTTTTCTGGACCCTTTGGCACTCCCCACATTGAGGTGCACACTCCCCTTCTTTTTTCTCATCCTCTGGGATGGAGCCTATTGTACCACATTCAGATGTACAAATGTAATTACATTTGTCTCCTGTGCTTAAGAGGCAAAAAGGTAATCTTTCCTGTTAAATAGAACTTAACTCAGACACTTCTAGTTGAAACTCATTTTCTTTTGGGTAGTCAAATTTCGTGTTTCTTCTCTCCCCCTTTCTCTTAGGGGATTATTTAAATTCCTAGGGAAATTACTTATCCTAATATGAGGAAACCATGGCTCTCCTGGTATTCATGGCCTTTTGGTACATTGTCCATTTTAATGGACAGAGGCAATAATTTCACTCGGGAAATTCTCAGTCTCCCATCCTCATCCTTGCTAACTGGGGCCCTGGCTCTGTTCTCCATGCCATTCCTGAGCTCTAAGATGTGGCTGTACCCTTCACCCAGGCTATGGCTTGGACTTCCCTATTTAATCTCTGCTGTGGGGTCTTCTTGACCCATGACGGACACATGACAGCTACCTTGGTTCTCAACACCTCTGGGTTTTATACCTCAGTCAGGGATATATATTTCACCTTTGTTCACTAATAAACTGGATGTATTCTGCATTTAGGATGTTACAATGCTTCCCCAACTCCCTGCTGCATTTTCCCCCAACATATATCCTAATAAGCATATATACCCTGTCCATTCTCTGGGATTCATCTGAGTCTGGCTCAGGAAATCTTACTAGAAGAAGCTTAAGTTCCAGTTGTGTTTAACTAGTGAAAAAAGTAAGCCTCTTTTTCTGTTTGATTTTAAATTTTAGTTGTTGGGGGTGGGAGTGTGCTTTGGAGAAGATTTTAAGATGCTCTGAGTGAGCCCATGATATTCTGCCCCTCTCATTAAATGTCTTGCTAATGACAGGATTCTATGTCACCATCTTTTTAAATAGATATTTATGTGTTTATTTCATAAACTCAAATTGATTTTTCCCTTGAGCCAGTCTCTGTCATTGCCATTAGGTAGGGGGTTTGGGCTCAGTTAATCCTCAGTGGTGACAGGGGAAAAAAGTCTAATCCAAAACAAGCCTGTAAGCTTTGTTGCTTCCCACAAGGAAACAAAAATAGAAATGCACTTGGTGGGAGGCTGACCTGATAGGTGCCTGGGATACCTTTGAGCTTCTGATAAAGCAGAGGGCAGTCATGGACATAATATGCAAAGAATACATGGGTTTCTTTTTCTTAAGAGGAGAGGCAGTTTAAAATAGATTTCTTCCTTACCTACTCTTTGTAAAATATTACGTGTTTCTTATGAAAGAATTTTTCCCCACATGGAAACTGATATTCTCCTGCTCTGATATTGCAGCTACAAAACTTCTGATATGAGAAAAACATTCCGCTTCAGTCCAGAATTGAATTTTCTAAATCATTTGAATCATCCCACAGTAGCTTGCAACTCCGTGGGCGCTAAAAAACAAAAAACAAAAAACAAAAAACAAAAAAAACACTTCGTTGACTAATGCTCCTCCTGAAAAAAGACCACATAGTAATTATCTTCTCCCTTTTAAAAGTGGAACAACATTTACCCTTTGTAGATCCATAGGACCTACAGAGCTTAAAACATTCTTCAAGCAACATGAAAATGTGTTACAATCCTAATCAGAAATAAAATGCAGTATTATTCCCACTTCATAGGTTTTAAAATGAGACATGGGGAAGAGAGTGCAGTCATTCAAGTATAATAACTCATATTTATTGAGTCTTTAATATGTGCCAAGCACAGTTCTAAATATTTTATGTATAGAGCTCCCACATCACAATCCTATGAAGTTAGTGCTATTATTATCCCCATTTTACAGATGCACAAGCAGGTGAGAAGCAGTTGGGCAACTTGCTTAAGGTCACACAGACACTATGTGGTAGACTTGAGATTTGAACCTAGGCCTCCTGAGTCCATTGTCAAGTTTCTTAAACTCTTGTATGATGCTTTTTTTCTCCATCTTTTTTGAAATCTGACTGACAAAATTGTAACATATTTAAAGTGTATAATGTAATTATTTTATATATGTGCACTTTGTGAAATGATTCCCACAATCAAGTTAATTAACATAACCATCACTTCATATAATTACCTTTTCTATAATGAGAACACTTAAGTCCTATTCTCTTAGCCAATTTCAAGTACACAATACTGTTAACTAAGTCACCATGGTGAGTATTAGATCATCTTATAACTAAAAATGTGTATCCTTTGTCCTATATCTCACCATTCCCTTTACCTTTCACCCCCAGCCCTTGGTAGCCACCATTCAACTCTTTGTTACTATGAGTTCAACATTTTTTGGTTTCTTTTTAGATTCCACATATAAGTGATACCATACAATATTTGTTTCTCTCTCTGGCATATTTCACTTAAGATAATGCCCTCCAAGTTCATCCTGCAAATGGCAGGATTTCCTTATTCCTTATTTTCTGTGGCTGAATAATGTTCCATTGTGAGTGTCTGCACACATGCACATAGGCACATGCTCCCATGCAGGCATGTGTTTCTTATTTTCTTTACCCATTTACCTACTGATGGACACTTAGGTTGTTTCCATATCCCAGCTATTATGAATAATATTTAAATGAGCATGGGAGTACAGATCTTTGAGATACTGATTTCAGTTCCTTTGGATATATACCCAGGAGTGGGGTTGCTAGATCACATGGTAAATCTATTTTTAATTTTGTGAGGAGCTGCCACACTGTTTTCTATGATGACTACGCCAATTTACAGCTCTACCAAGAGTGCACAAGATTTTCTCCATATCCTTGCCAAAATTTGTTATCTCTTGTCTTTTTTTCTTTTATATCTCTTGTCTTTTTGATAATAGACAGTCTAACAAGTGTGAGGAGATACCTTAATGTGATGTTGAATTGCATGTCCCTGGTAATTAGTGATATTGAGCATTTTCTTTGGAAAAAATGTCTTTTCTGATTTTTTGCCCATTTTTAATCAGGTTATTTGGGGTTTTTGTTTTGCTACTGAGATGTAAGAATTGCATATATATTTTGAATAGTAACCCCTTATTGGGTTTATGGTTTGCAAATATTTTCTCCTATTCCATAGCTTGCCCTTTATTTTCTTTTTCTTTTTTTGTTTGTTTCCTTTGCTGTGCAGAAACTTTTACTTTGATATAGTCCCACTTGTTTATTTTTGCTTTTTTCTTTTTTAAAGATTTTATTTATTTATTTATTTGAGAGAGAGAATGAGAGAGAGAGAGCATGAGAGGGGGGAGGGTCAGAGGGAGAAGCAGACTCCCCACCGAGCAGGGAGCCTGATGTGGGACTCGATCCCGGGACTCCAGGATCATGACCTGAGCCGAAGGCAGTCGCTCAACCAACTGAGCCACCCAGGCACCCCTATTTTTGCTTTTGTTGCCTGTGCTTTGGTGATGTATCAAACAATCATTGCATTGACCAATGTCAAGAAGCTTTTCCCTATGTTTTTTATTAGGAGTTTTATAGTTTCAGCTTCTACATTTGAGTCTTTAATCTACCTTGATTTTTTAAAAATGTGGCTATTCAGTTTTTTCAATATCACTTTTCAATAAATTGTGTATTTTGGGTAGCCTTTTTGAAAATTAGTTGACCATATATATGTGCGCTTTTATTTTAGCTCTTTATTCTGTTCCATTGGTCAATGTGTCTATTTTTATGCCAGCACCATACTGTTTTAAATACTATAGTTTTATGATAAAGTTTGAAATCAGGAAGTGTGATACCTTCAGCTTTGCTCTCCTTGCTCAAGATTGCTTTAGTTATTTGAGGTCTTTCATAATTCCACACAATATTTAGGATTATGTTTTTCTATTTCTGTAAAAAATGCCATTGAAATTTTGATAGGGATTATTTTAGATCTATAGATTACTTTGAGTAGTATGGATGTTTCAACAATATTAACTATTATAATTCATGAACATGGGGTATCTTTTCAACAATTTATGTCTTCTTCAATTTCTTTCATCAATGTTTTACAGTTTTCAGTATACAGATCTTTTACTTCCATGGTAAAATTTGTACCCAAGTATTTTATTTTATTTTTTTTGTTGCTATTTTAAGTAGAATTGATTTCTTAATTTCTTTTCCAGATAGTTGTTAGCATGATGCTTTTTTATTATATATAGTGATACTGCATCATTTATCAAACTGGAATCCACTCTCATGTTATTTGACATTCAGTTAATGCCTTTTGAAATTAAAAAAAAAATAGAATTAAGAAGTGTTCTCTGTGATGGAAGGTGCAGAGAATTTTAAAGAGGAAGCCAAACCAATTCTTGAATATTGCAACTGCAGGTGGGTCTTGGTGTTCAAAAGACAAGTCAAGTGCTTGGTAGTACCTGGTTAAAAATACATATATTTGAGACATCAGCAAAGGTAGCCAGACCTGCTACTTTCTGAAGATTATCCTCTATAAAAGAAACTCAAGGTTTTGTTTCATTGAAATACCATTTATCCATTTTAAAGACTTTTGTCAATGGAATCAGATGAAATATAAATGCATATAAGAACCTACATTAATGCTTTACACAGTTTACTAAATGCCTTCCTGTAGGTATTATTTAAGAAAGGGAAGAGATGTATGGTCTTTCCTTTTTTACAGTTGAGGAAGCAGAGGTCCAAAGAATTTAAAAGTCTTGTTCAAGGTCATATAGCTGTGCAGTTACATGACTGCAATGCAAATCAATTTCATTTCTCTTTCAATTATGTATCTCAAATGTTTTAGCACTTGCCATTTATGGAATGTTTTCATATATGCATATTTATTGTATTCTTATAGTGGCCCCGGGGATGATGGTGTGTAGCATTTAAGAATATGGACTTCAATCTCAGATTGACTTGGTTCAGATTCTGACTCTGCCCCTTACCATGTGACCTTGGGTAAGGTACCTCACCTCTTTGGGTTTCAGTATCCTTATCTATAAAACAGGATTGTAATAATATCTATCTCACAGAGAGAAGGGGGAAGATGTATCAGTATTAAGTTAGATGCTCTAAGAAAAACACTTGGAACAGTGCACAGTACAAAGTAATATATGTGAGGTTTTTATTCTTTTAAGATTTTATTTATTTATTTTAGAGAGAGAGAGAGTGCACAAGCCGGGGTGGGGGGGCAGAGGGAGAAGGAGTTTCCCAAGCAAACTCCAAGCTGAGTGTAGAACCTGATCCAGGGCTCAATCCCATGACCCTCAGATCATGATCTAAGCCAAAATCAAGAGTCAGATGCCTAACCAACTGAGCCACCCAGGCACCCCTATATGTGAGTTTTTACACTCAGTATATGTTAGTTCTTACACAGAGAAAGAACTATGTCCATTTTATAGATAAAAAAACTGTGGCTTCAAGTTAAATGACTTGCGTATTGAGCTAGAATCCAAACTCAATTCTACTGATCCGCAGTCTGTTCCTTACTACACCAATTTATACTATGTAGAAATCTAGATTTTATTGAATTCTATTCAAGTTGGAGCATTACAGACAAGGGTTCTAAATTACGTGTCAATTTGTGGACTTTAGGGTTTCTGAAAACCCTCTAAAATGGTATAGAAAATGTAGCTTAGTATATTTTTCTAGAAAGGGTTTATAGCATTCATCAGATTCATGAGAGAGTCATAAAGGTTAGGGGCCACTGATTGTGACACAACATAGCATAACATGTAGGGCCCTAGGCTTTGGAACTGCTTGAATTCAAATCACAAATCTAACACTATAAGCTCTCTGAATATGGGCAACTTAATTTCTCTGAAACTTTATTTTATCATCTTCAAAAGAAGCATGATAATTTGTAAGAATTAATTAATTAATATGTATTAAAACACTTGGAACAGTGGTTGGCACATAAAAAGCTCCCTATAAAGGTTGCTATTATCATAATTTCCATGGTCAGGGAATGTTTAAAACCAACTGTTTGGAACAGTACTTGTTGTCTCAATAGCCTCTGAGATGACCCTCAGTGACCCCAACCTTATGGCTTTCACACCATTGGGTAATCCCCTACCCTTGAGTGGACTTACTGATCTGCTTCCAATGAATCAAATATGGCACAAGTCATGGGATGTCACCTCTGATATTAGGTTATAAAAAGACCATGTTTTCTGTTTTGAATGTTCTCTTTCTCTTTCTTGGACTGCTCACTCTAGGGAAAGCCACCTGCCATATTATCAAGTAGCTCTCTGGAGAGGGCCATATGAAAAGAAACAGGGAGGCTTCTGGCCAACAATCAGCAAGGAAATGAGTTCCTTAATCTAACAGTCCTGAGGAATAGAAGCCCATGTGAGTGAGCTTGAAATTTTTTTCTCCAGTCAGATTTTAGATGAGACTTCAGACCCAGCCAAGAGCTTGGCTGCAATCTCGTGAGAGAACTCAAGCCAGAGGCATCCAGCTAAATTTGGCCCAGATTCCTGACCCACAGAAACTGTAAGATAATAAATATGTATTGTTTCAAGCCACTAAATTTTATGGTAATTTTTACACAGCAATAATGAATAGATTTGCAAAGTACTTTATAGACATTATCTCATTTAGAATTTATACCCATCACATGATAAAGATATTGTTGTGCTGACTTATAGAGGAAGCCTGAAGAAATCAAATGACTAACCCAAAATGGTAGTGAATTTTGCCTGACTCCAAAGCCCATAATCTTTCTTAGCTAGGATATTAATTTATTTTGTTGGCTCATTTTTGAGATTACTTTTGATTCTGTGTAGGTTTTGTTTTTAATAATTAAAATAAGAATTACTGAAGTTATTGAGGAATGAACTTCAATCTGCTTTTGAAACTTATTTATGGACTTTATTTTAACCAGATCTTGGAAGCCTGAGTGATTCTCACACAGCAAAACATTAGGTTTTGCCAACATTTATATTATAGGAAATAGAATCTAAGATTTTTATAAACATGAAATTGTAGACCCTACATCTACACTCTTCACAATAACCTCTACATTATTATTATTTATTTTTGGAACATAACCCTTTAAAAAGTCACTCATGTTTAAATGAATTAATGGCTTTAAATAAGATGGATAGTTATCCATTTTCCAGTAACTCCCATCCTCAAACAGAATTTCCCTCAATTAGTCAGTGGTCTCTTGATGCTAGGTCCTTTGACTCTCAGTCCAGCAAGCTGTCAGTTCCATCCTTGATTTCCTAGTGCAGGAAATACTGAAAGTGTTGGGACAGTTAATGACCCATACCAAACCATTAGAAAAAGCAATAGAACCCTTTTAAAGTTGCAGTCAAATCTGAAGAAGGACACTAAAGAAAAGCTATTTATGACTTCAGAATATAGCTCAGACTTCACAAACCAATTCTTGACAGAACCCTTCTCTCTGCTTTTTTGAAATAATTAGTGACTTTAACTCGAGGGAATATTAAAATTTGATCTCTGGTTACTATAGTAAATTGAGAACAAAATGAAAATCATTAATCCCAGAGACAAAGATGTCTTGGGTACAGAGACATTCCAGTGGAATATGTTATAAAAGATTATTAAATATATTTTTGTTTTAGATGCCTATATTTCTTTCATTCATCTGTGTTAGAATCAGCTTCTCAATATTTAAGCTATCCCTAATTTCAAAACAGACATACTTGGAAATAAATGCTTCTTGGGTCACTAGTGCCCTAAGAGAGTGACATAACCATAGTCGTTTTAGAGTTTGAGTTATTTGAATGTGACATTGTTGAATTTAAATAACATGAAGAATTTATCATATTAAAAAGTTAGGAATAAACATCTAATTTTTGATACTGTATGCATTATAAAAGATTTTTTAATTTAGTTTTTATCATTTTAACAATATATTTAAGATCCGTCCTGGTTGACTTTATTCATAGTTTGTGCTGAAGACTAAAACTGGTTTGTGTGTATGTAGGGAACATGCATCTCTGTGGCTATGGTGAAATAAATGATATGTTAGTCATAAAAATTAGACTCAGAGAAGATCTGCCATTGATGATAGTGGAATCATCAAGATTGACTACCAATGCTCATTGCTTTTGCTGAGCTAAACTCACAGAGTCATTCTACATTGTATGGGGTAGAGCAGTAGAAAGAGAGACAAGCTTAGGATCAAGGGATAAGAGATTTTGGTCCTGTTTAGCTACCATGTGGCTTATAATGCAACTTTGGGAAAGGTGTCCTACCTCTCTAGGATCAATCTTCTTGATCTATAAAAATCAATCTTTAAGATTCCTCCCAATAATAATATTCCAGACTAAACAATTATTACCCAATCAAAAGTGCCTTAAAATGTTTAAATAACAACCTCTAAGAATATATGGTTAGGCACTCCTTTATAGCACACTACAAACATTTATTTCTAAGTACAATGGATCCTCATTGTTTACAGATTCTTTATTTATGAATTTGCCTACTCACAAAATTAATTTGTAATCCCAAAAATCCAATATTCACATTGCTTTCATGGGCATTCATGGATATGCACATTGCAGTGAAAAGTTGGAGTCATACAATATATATGTGTACAGCTAAAACCAAATAAAATTCAGGCAAATTTATGCCTTCTTGTTTCAGTTCTCATACTGTAAGTAAGTGTCCTTTTTGTAGTCTAGTTAGGGTCATATTATTTGCATTTTTTTACTTTTTGCTGGTGATTTTGTTATTTAAAATGGCCCCCAGTGGTGTGTGTGTGTAATAGGTTATTATTCAGCCATAAAAAAGAATGAGTTCTTACCATTTGCAATGACATGGACAGAGCTAGAGTATTATGCTAAATGAAGTCAGTCAGTCAGAGAAAGACATATACCATATAATCTCACTCATATGTGGAATTTAAGAAACAAAACAAATGAACATAGGAGGATAAAGAAGAGAGGAAAACCAAGAAATAGACTCTTAACTATAGAAAACAAATTGATAGTTACCAGAGGGGAAGTGGGCAGGGAGAATGGATGAAATAGGTGATGGGGATTAAGGAGTGTGCTTGTGATAAGCACCAGGTGATAAATGGAGGTGTTGGGTCACTAAATTGTACACTTGAGACTAATATTACACTGTACGTTAACTAACTGGAATTTAAATAATAACCTGGAAGAAAAAATTAAAATGAAATAAATGACCCCCAAAAGTAGTGCTAGTGTTCCTAAGTCCAAGAAGGCATGTGGCTCAGACATGAGTTACTGTGTTTTGGCCATGAGTTCAATGTTAATAAATCAAAAATATGTATTAAGGTGTCTTTAAACAGAAATGCACATAAAACAAGGTTATACACTGACTGGTTGATGAAAATGTTGTGATCAGACATTCACAGGACCCTATTGTTGTATTTCCCCTAGGAGCTTGCAAAAATTTTTTTTCTAAAAATTACCCCTCTAAATAAATTCTTTGGTAAATGTGTAATAGAATTTTATTTTTATACAGTGTTTCAGGTGCTCACCAAAGTATTTGATGTAGCAATCATAATGTAACCGATAGCTAAATATTTAGGATTCTATCATTTCTGTTTATAATACTCCTGTTATTTCTAAATTTCTTCATTTTCCAAATTAGTCCAACTTGAGTTGTATCTGAACAATCCAAGATTTCATTTGATGTTATAACTTTTTAAAAACATTATTTTACAGCACCCCTCCCTTCCTATCACTCAGTAAAACATTTACCTTCTTTGAGTTCACATTCAGCCTGCTCAGTAGTCTGTCTCTGGGAATGTGATAGCATCATTTTGACAGAAACATATTTTAACATCTTAATACACTGGAGAATATACTTAGTAAATAGGATACAGGTGTGGGAGCAGTACAGTTTAAAGAGTACGCTTGCTTTTCCAATAAAAAAATTGAAACCCTGTGATCTGAACAATCTGTGGACAATTTGATAAACAGAAGAGAAAGGGTGAAAACAAAAAGGTTATGCTTGATATTTCACTCGTGTTAACAACAGATTGCTGGAATTACTTCTGAATTCTGCAAATATTGAAACTCATTTCAAATCAATACAGGCAATGGGTTTTATAATAGTTTGAACTACTAGTTAAATAGGAAATAAACTCTATTTAACATAGAGCAGTCCCTGTGTGTTATAATAATGTAGTTGTATATTAATTTGCATTTTATTCTTACTGCTGTAAATAATTTACACCTTTTTTATCTAAAGAAGGTTGCAATGTTTTTTGTCTTTGTTTTTCCCAGAAATAGGGGGGAAAAACCCCACAAGCATACCCAAAAGATCACTTCCAAATAGGACTTTTTTTTTTTTTAAAGTCTAAGCTCCTAAGACAATATGGAACTAGGTTATCTGAGGAGAGAGATTTCAGGGTTGGGAAAGGTAATGGATTATGCTTGGAGAAGAAAGGTTTTGAAAGAGTTTTTCCAGAGAATGGGGAGTGGATGTTTAAAAGTCCAGAAGCAATGGAGAATGATTGCTTGTCCAGATTCTACAACCGGGGAGATGCAGGTCTTGGATGAAAATGACTGTAAGGTAGACCTGAGAAGTCAGCGGCTAGACACGGCAGTTCTCAGCCACAACAAAGATCCAAACACCTTTTTGTTGGAGGTAGAGGAAGTGCACATACCAGTCATGGCCAGTGTGCACTGTGGACAAGGCCATTCTTTAAGTATTGTGATTCTTTTTTTTTTTAAGATTTTATTTATTTACTAGAGAGAGAGAACATGAGCTGGGGGGCAAGAGGGGAAGAGGCAGAGGGAGAGGGAGAAGCAGGCTCAGGGCTCAATCCCAGGACCCAGGGATCATGACCTGAGCCAAAAGCAGACGCTTAACCGACTAAGTCACCCAGGACACAGGGGCCCCAAGTACTGTGATTCTTATATGACCCTAGGTGCCTCACAAACCCACGAATTTCAGTTTTTAATCAGGTAGGGAGGAGTTATAAGTACATTAATCTGTTTTGTTTGTTTTTATAGAAAAAGATCATGATTCCTACACTGGGTTATAGTCAAAACTCTTACCCATAGGTTACCTTATGTAACCTTCCTAATCTGTGGTATTTGTACTATTAAACCCATTTTACAGATGAGAAGAACAAGGCTTAGAAATGTCAAATCAGAGAACTAGAAGGCAGCAGAGCTGGGATTTGAACCTAAGCAGTCTGGCCAAGAACTCTGTGCCCCTGAATACTCTGCTCTTCTGCCTATCCTGTCAGGTCAATGTCAGGCCACTTAACTCTTTTTAAAAATGGTCTGCTATAAATAATTATCATGCACATGTTTTATCTCGTCTTAGCAGCCCCAGGACTGGCATGCTTCTTATGCTTTATGTTTCCTACAGTGCCTTACACTGACCCCAGAAAAATCATGCCACTCTTACATGAATATGTAAAAATCAAGCTTGCTCAAAAACAGAAATGAATATATATGTGTGCAAACACACATACGTGTATACATCGTCTTTAAAACATAGATGGTCAGGATTGATCAGATTCAGTGCAATAAATATCTAAGTAAAATGTCCTAAACCATGTTAGTCACATGAATTAAATGTATTAAAATACGTTTCCACTAGAATGCATTGATATTTTTCATTATCTATTTTCCTTCATGACATCAGAATATACAATAAAAATGGAAATTAGATGCATTTTTTAAAGCAGGTGGTAAACTACTCTGAAATTTATTTTGAATGGCACTTTCAGAACGATTTCGAGTAAGAAATATATGATTTTATTTTTTTAAAGATTTTATTTATTTATTTGACAGAGAGAGTAACAGCGAGAGAGGGAACACAAGCAGGGGGAGTGGGAAAGGGAGAAGCAGGCTTTTCGCAGAGCAGGGAGCCCGATGCGATGTAGGGCTCGATCCGAGGACCCGGGGATCATGACCTGAGCCAAAGTCAGCTGCTTAACAACTGAGCCACCCAGGCGCCCCGAAATATATGATTTTTAAAGAGCATGCTGTAGGTGATGGGGTGGATTCTATCTGCATACTCAAATCCCCCTTCAGACCTAAAGAACTTATGCCCCCAGATGCTGGAGGCTGCCAGCCAATGCCAGTCCTCAAAGCTAAGCTCTTGCCAGAAATTACCCTCCACCTGGGGAAGCTGCCTCAAGCAAGATCATTCCTTTCTTTCTTTCCCCAAACGTACCCATCCTATCAATATGGGAATATAAAAGTACAACCCTCCTTGCAACAATTTGAGACCGCTTTGGCAGGCCATGATCATTGCCGACCTCCCTGTGGGAGCCAGCTGTGGCTTTCCTTGAAACTACATCGGCACACACAACTTCTCCCTCTGCCCAGTCCTGCTTTCTTCCCTCTTCTTCCGCAAGTGTTGATCCTGAGCGCCCTCCAAATCAACCTCCTCGTGTTAATCTCTATGTCAGGGTCTGCTTCTCATGCAAATCAAGCTGGAACACCTCATGCATACAAATGGATGCTGCATGCTTAACTGACATCAGCCTTGTTCCTTTGTAGGCATGTTCAATACATTCTCTTCCCCCTAAGTACTTATGTAATTTAACCTAGTGGAAGCAGATAAGCCATGTCCAAAGAGTCAAGAAACATATCTGGTCCAGCTATGATTCCCAACATTAAAATGAGAAGAACTCCTTCTAAACAATTATTAGATCCTCATATGATAGTACCCATTGATTGCACCTGTAGTTGCTAACGCTGAGTGCTTATTAGGTGGCCAGCACTGTGGCAAATGCTTTGCATGGATTATTTCATTTAGGTCTTATAACAACCCTCTGAGGTAGACACTACTATCAACATATTTTACAGTGAGGCTCACAGTAGTTAAACAACTTTCTCAAGGTTACATGGTGACATGGCTTTCTGTCTACAGCCTCTTAGTACTGTTATATTGCCTCACCTAAATACATAATGACAAAGAGCTATAAAGAATTCAGTAATGCATTTAAATTACTTTCTATTTTATTCACCATAAAACAGCACCTGGATTCATTTGAAATATAGTAGTATATAAGCACTATTTTTATTCAACCTGCAGAAACTTCTTGGAATTCGTATGCATTTGAAAACCTCCAAAACAGCAAAACACAAAGGGGGGGATGCATTTCAAAAGGGGTAAATGCTATCAACTTTGAAAAACAGTAGCCCAGGGGCACCTGGGGGGCTCTGCTGGTTAAGCCTCTGACTCTTGATTTCAGCTCAGGTCATGATCTCAGGGTCATGAGATCAAGCCCTGTGTTGGGATCCGTGCTGAGCATGGAGCCTGCTTAAGGTTCTCTCTTCCTCTCCCTCAGCCCCTCCCCCAATTCAGCTCTCTCTCCCTCATTCTTTCTCTCTCTCTAAAAATAAAAAAAAAGAAAGAAAGAAAAGAAAAGCAGTATCCCAAGAGACAAAGTAGAAAATTTTAGTATGACTTAGTACAGATTTAACATTTACTACCATTATTGTTGCCTGAGAGCCATCTTGGGGAAAGAAGGTCAGCACTCCAGATCTTGAGATTCTCATTAATCTCTTCAATTTTCAGAGAAGTGGGCTAAAGGGATAAGTAGGAATGCAGGAAAAACAGTCAAGCCAAATTCTTAAGCATAAGTGCCACACTGGAAGATGACTGAGCAGGAGCAAGAAAGGCCAGCAAGGACATGGTTTTCCAAAGCTACATTTTTGAATTCAGTGAATTAACTGAAGGCTTAGCGTATTCTACCAGAAAAATAGGATATTCCTCCAACCAAGGAA
Organism: Callorhinus ursinus; assembly: GCF_003265705.2. Taxonomy (NCBI): domain Eukaryota; kingdom Metazoa; phylum Chordata; class Mammalia; order Carnivora; family Otariidae; genus Callorhinus; species Callorhinus ursinus. The sequence continues at coordinate 18,928,595 of NW_027397083.1, read as the reverse complement.
AATAAACCATAGTAAAGGATATTTGACAACATCCCAGAAGAGACAGCAAATCCTAAGGTTTTAGTTTTTGTCAGAGAAAACTGCAATGTCAGGGGCTGATGAATTCTTCCCCTTCTCTTGCCTCTGCCCCAGGCAAAACAATAAAAAAGAAAAACAGAAAGAAAAGGAGAGGGAGAGAGACAAGAGGTAGGGAGAGGAAGAGAGAGAGAGAGAGAGAATCATAAAGCCCACAAAAGGCAGGCAGGCAAGTTTAGAACTGTGTTTGGACTCTATAGATTTCAATAAACCTCAGCTGTTGATCTTTTTATAGAAAATAATGTACATATTATCAATTTTGACAAAACAGACTAATATAAATAAGACCATGAGGAAAAATGGAGGAGGGAAAAATGTAAATCTAATCCCATTCTTTGTGGCATTCAATACCATTTCAACTTGAAATCTAGAGTTCAGAAAAGTGACTGACACAAATTATTTTTTCACAATATTATTTACCTACCTTTAGGACAATCTACTAGGACTTAATATATGTTCTGGGCAGAAATAATTATTGGATGCTCAATTCATTTTTGTTTACTTTTGTTATAATAACTTAATATATTTAAAATAGAATGTATTCCAGGATGCCCTTTTATGAAAATCATTTCCAGTCACCTATGTACCCACCTAATCTTCTATCCATCTACATATTTGTCTATTTATCTGCGGACCAAAGAAATATCTGCTATTACATTCACTTAATGGAAGTGGTAGTTATCTGATTGATGAGACTATTTTTCTTTCCTGTATCACTTGAGCTTTTTAATATAATGATAATGTATCATTTTTATAAAAATAATAAAGCTTTTCTTGTGTGGAAATTTTACAAAAGACCACCCAAATGAGAAACACAAAGTCCACTTATTGAAAGCTTATGACAGCAAGAATGTCAGCCAATCACATGTGTTTTGGCAGTTACTCCAAGGCAGGCAGAGGAACAGGAAAGCTTTAGAGTGAAGAGAAGGCTTCAGGTGTGCTCTGCTTGGGGGCCTTTGGCTTTCAGAAGATGGAGGTGGGCTACCTAGTAATCCTGTCTGATGGGCTGGGGTAAACACTTGGCTTTCTCAGGTTGGTCCTAGGTTGGAAGCACAGACAAAAATGAGCAAAGTTGTGAGTTCTTAATCAAGCACTAACCATTTGGGAGCTGATTGGTCCAGGAGTTATTGTTTGGCATCCTGAGCAGGTTGCTAGAGAGAGTGGTCTGACTTCCCATGTCTGCCTTATATATAGTAGGCTGGCTTCTGGGGTTGGTCCCTAGAGGTAACAGATTGGTTGGTGTGTATTGTGAATCAGAGTTATATATATATATTTTTACATATCTGGCCATTGTCCATTTGTATATTTTGTCTCTCACTTAAAACAAACAGATAAATAACAACAAATCAAATGATGTGAACAATTCTTACACTGTCCTTGGGACTTTATTGAGGGACTTCAGAAACTGAAACAGTGATGTGGGTACCAACTTGGCCCAGCTCATGTTTTCTTTTCCATTTTATCAGTATGTCTCTTCCTAAGCTTTTGGATTCTTCCTACAACTTTGATTAAGAAAATACTCTTGTAGGGATGCCTGGGTGTCTCAGATGGTTAGACGTCCCGCTCTTGATTTTGGCTCAGGTCATGATCTCAGGGTCCTGAGATCCAGCCTCATGATGGGCTCCATGGGGGGTCTGCTTGAGATTCTGTCTCCCTCTGCTCCCCCTCCCTGCTCATACTCTAAATAATTAATAAATAAATAAATAAATAAATAAATAAATAAATAAATAATTGGGCACCTGGGTGGTTCAGTTGTTAAGCATCTGCCTTCGGCTCAGGTCATGATCCCAGGATCCGGGGATCGAGCCCTGCATTGGGCTCCCTGCTCGGCAGGAAGCCTGCTTCTCCCTCTCCCACTCTCCCTGCTTGTGTTCCCTCTCTCGCTGTCTCTCTCTCTGTTAAAAAATAAATTTAAAAAATCTTTAAATAAATAAATAAATAAATAAATAAATAAATAAATAAATAAATAAATAAAATCTTTAAAAAGAAAAGAAAATATTCTTGGATTACAAAAGTTAGAAAACATTCAATTATATGTCCTATTCATTTAAGCTATTCCTAGGAAATAATTGACCAAAGTTGCAACATAATATACAACACAGCATAGAGAGAGTGACTGTGTCACTTGGGGAAATTGACTAAACCTTGTTCTCTTCATCTCTCAAGTGGGAGAAATTTGTTTTTTGTAATAAATAATGCCAAGTAACTGCATCTTAAGTATACTAAAGGGCTAATGTCAGGAACAAATTTAAGCTGTTTAACTTAAAAAACACTGTGCAAGGAACTTCTTATATTTTTAATTTAGTGTACTTGATGGTTTTTCTATTTGTAGTTGGAATAATTATGTTGCTGTACCAAATATAAGTGATCTGATCTCACCACTCTGGTTATGTTTATACCCAATTTATATTACATTGGATTTACTATGATGAGGCTATTCCTATTTCTGATTTAAAAACACAAATTAAGGGGTACCTGGGTGACTCAGTTAAGCGGCTGCCTTCGGCTCAGGTCATGATCCCAGGGTCCTGGGATCGAGCCCCCTATCGGGCTCCCTGCTCAGCGGGAAGTCTGCTGCTCCCTCTTCCTCTGCCTCTCCCCATGCTTTGAACTCTCTCTCTTTCTCTGTCAAATAAATAAAATCTTTTAAAAAAATAAATAAATAAAATAAAAACACTAATTAAAATAGCTTTGATTCTTAACAAAACTGGGCGCTGATCTTGTTGGCAGATAGCTTCCCTTCATTTTCTTTCACTTTGGTTATCATTTTTCTTTAGTAAAGATTTTTATTTATCTATTTGACAGAGAGAGACACAGTGAGAGGGAATACAAGCAGGGGAAGCGGGAGAGGGAGAAGCGGACTTCATGCGGAAGGGAGCCAGATGCGGGGCTCGATCCCAGGACCTTGGGATCATGACCTGAGCTGAAGGCAGACGCTTAACGACTGAGCCACCCAGATGACGCTCACTTTGGTTATCATTTTGATACCCATACTATAATTCATTAGTCTGAGAACATTGTTTCTTTCTTAGTTTATGCTTCCAAACCTGGAATTAGATTCAAATCATTTTTTGTTTTAAAAATGACCACACCTGATTATGAATGATTTTATTTTATTTTTTTTAAGATTTTTATTTATTTATTTAACAGAGATAGAGAGAGAGCACAAATAGGCAGAGCGGCAGACAGAGGTAGAGGGAGAAGCAGGATTCCCGCGGAGCAGGGAGCCCGATGCAGGGCTCAATCCCAGGACCCTGGGATCATGACCTGAGCTGAAGGCAGGCGCTTAACCGACTGAGCCACCCAGACGCCCCTGATTTTATTTTGTTACACAATTCTTTATGCTAAATATTATGCAATGTGCATGAATTACTTTTATGTATTAAAATAGCATCAACGAAAAAGGGAAAATGTTACCACCTTGAGTTTTTGACACAAGTATCTTGTATCTAGATGGCTATTCTATTCAAAGCAGAGACTTATTTTACATACAATGACAGTTCCCCTTTCTCCTGGGATAGGAAAGTGGAAGAGAGCTGGGCAGAAGCAAACTGCCACAGAACAATCTTGAGAAATATGCAAACAGGGCTCAGGCCAGGCAAAGGTATCCATGAGGCAAAACACCGCATCCAAAATCACTTGATTTTGTCTTTATCATAAACTAATTCAAATATTCTGTCCTTTTCATACCTATAAGTATATAACAATATTATGTGATCGTTTTTCATTAATAAAGGGAAAATTCATTCTCCATCTATTTGTTTTGCATATCAGGAACCCCTTTAGCCACAGACATTTGATTGGATAATAATGCCCTCACATATTGACAGCCTACTGGCTGATTTCTTTTACTATTACCCAACGTAGCTCATCCCTTTGGTATGTAGGTGCTCCCTTTGTAAGTATATCCAGCTGCTGAGTGTACTGAAATGGGCTGAATTAATCAAGTGTGACTGATTGCCTTAATTGATGGGGAAGACACAGTAACCTTTTTCTCAAAACAAAAACATCATGTAATTACAGAGGAAGCAGTAGAGCTTTTGTGAGTTGGACTAGACACCCCTAAAGACTTTAGCCGGGCAAAGGGTATTATTATCTCCCATTTTAGAGATTTAAAACACTGAGACTAATATCAGTTAAGTAGGTAACACCTCCAAGGTCATACACAAAAATGAAGAACAATTCAGAATTCAGGTCTGTTTAACCCTAAAGTCTATGTGTTAAGCAGTACAACCAGAATCTGATAGATTGGGTTATAGCATATGTAAGTACAATAAGATATTTCTAGCTGGTCTCAGCTCATCACATTTTTGAAGCTGCATATAAATGCTTCATTTGTTCTGGGTCTTCACTTTCTTGAGATTGTAATATTTGACTTGTACTTTCAGCTTTTCAGAAAACTTCCCTCACCGGATGAGTCATAAAAGAATACCTCACACAATTACCTTAAAAATCACCCATTTTGGGGCCCCTGGGTGGCTCAGTTGGTTGAGCTGACTCTTGGTTTCAGCTCAGGTCATTACCTCCGCCTCGGGCTCCGCACTCAGTGTGGAGTCTGCTTCAGGTTCATTCTCTCCCTCTCCCTACTTCCCCGCCCACCACCCCTCTTTCTCTCTCTCTAAAATAAATGAATAAATAAAATCTTAGAAAAAAATCATCCCTTTTTCCTTGACTAGGTTTCCAAGACTGAACTGGGAACTGTGCTTTCATTTTCTCCAATTTGTGGCAGGCATCCTCTCAATCCAGGGTCGCCTTCAGAAAGTTATCAGCTATCACTTTTCTTCATGAGTGTTGATTTTCCTAGGAGGAAGCCTACTAGGGCCCTCAGTGACCTACCTCCTCCCCAAAGTCCTTATTTCGTAGAGTTCTCAAAGTAACAAGCAGAAGCAGCCCACACTGGAGACCCTGCACACATGTAAAAGGAAATTTCCATCTGTTTTATTTGACAATTGTTTACTATGTAAATGTTTCACTTAAACCACATTCCCCTCTCCCCATTTAAGTCTCATAACTACCGAATGCTTGTCTTCAAATTGGGATTCTGAGATGTAGCAGCTTCCTTGCCTGAATCATTTCCTGCCTCTGGACCTTTGATTTCTCATCTGTACAATTAGGAGGTTGGGCCATCTATTCTCTACAGACTCTATTTCATAATTCTAAGAATTTCTCCCTATGAAAGAGAACAATTGAGAAAAATAATTCACATTCTCTACTTTCAAGGAACATAGAAAAAATATAAATCATTTTTTAAATATATTACTCTCTCTCTCTCTTGTTTTTCAGGCTTTACCTTGAAACAGAAATTTAGTTTTATTTAGGAGAGTAGTTGTACAGTGTGGACAAAGGAGGAGGGAGTTTTCATCTAAAGACTTGGATTTGATATCCAGACGTATATTTACTCTGTCTACAATACTGTGCATGTTACTTCACCTCCCTTACTTTACATGTCTGTGAAATAGGACAAATGATAGAGTTTATATATTATGAAGATTCATAAGATAATATATATAAAGCATCTAGTAGAGTACATGATTGATATTAATACAGATTACAGTGTTAAAAATATTAATATTGCTTAGAGTTTATAAAAACTCTGAATACCATAATATTTTTTTCTAAGACCACATAGCATCGCTCAGTTGGGCAAACGCTTACATTGCATTATTTGTAAGGATCATTTGAGGCTGCACAATGGGTGGAGAAAGAAAGCTGACCTCCCTAAAAAGCTTTTCCATATCTCTCCCTTCATGTCCATCCTTATACTCAGAAAAAGGAAATGAAAGTGTTGGAATGTCAAAAGGAAATAATGTATTTTTCCTTTTGTGAATTTACATATGCAGCATTCTTTCAGATTTAAAGAGTCAGCATTTCAGTATATGTGTTTGATTTCTAATGACCTCATGGCAGAATAGTGTTCTTTGTTCATGAAGAAAAATGTTTATTCTAAAAAGATTATGCTCATCCATCCAGATCACAGTTTTATATTAACTCCTTATAGCTTTAAATAAAATAAGATAATAATGACCAGGTCTCCATTAAAAAATCTATTTCCCTGATGATTTTCATTAACTGGTTATGAGCAAAATACTCTTTTAAATATTACTTTAACAGATTATTATTTGCTTCATGATCAATGAAACTATTAAGGGTTATTGATTGATTTCCTGGGGATGAACTGTTTTCATGGATGTCCAGTTAGGAAAAAGGGAACCACTCCAGGTCTCATAAACAGAAGGAATTTATCTTAGGAACAGATTACCAGGTAATAAAAGAGATTGAAAACCAGTTAGAGGGCAGTGAGGCAATCCTCAGGTTTACAAAAACAGGAAGCCACTATCACCACTCCTAAGGCTGGAGGGACACTGAGAGTAAGTGGACTGCAGGAGGCAGGCCCAACCTTGGAACCAGAATCAGAACAAGGGTTGCTGTGAGCTGAAGCCCCAGAGATTCAGTTGCTGCTAAAGATGGTGAGAAGCAGGGATGGCAAAGGTGAGAGGTGCCCCTCTTCCTCCCACTCTCCAACCTCCCCCTAGTGTCTTCATTGGCCAAACCTACCATCTTAGGAAAATGCAGTTCCATGAGAAACAGAGTAGAGGAGAGAAAAGGCTATGGATAGATCTGAGAACAAAAAGGGGTTTAGTTGATCAGCCCAAGAACCACATTTCAGTTCAAGTTGTAAGCTCCTGGAGGATTGGAACTGCATCTGGTTTCCCAGCATATACATGCCATTACCTCAGCACAATGTACAAGATGTTTAATATGTATTGACTAAATAAATCCATATGTGTCAGACATCTCATAGGCTCTGATCAGATCCTCTCAGCCACATGTGTCTGGAGTTCTTGACCACTTGTTTTACTCCAGCTCCCACAGCAGCTGACTTTAGTGGGCATAACCCAAAAGTGTGTCTTGTCATCCATTTCCCAATCCAGAGGAGCCTGCTTAGTACCCACATATGCATAACCTTGGGATTAATGCTCCATGGGAGATTGCAACTAGAGATGTATTTGTCTCCTTTCTTCCCACCAATAAAGTACTGTTGTTTACAAACCTTTCCAGAAAATGATCCCATGATGCTAAGCAGTCAGTTGCCCTACATACCAAAAGGTGGTGTCCTTGGTAACATACCCTCATAATGGTGCTCTCTCCTTTCTTGCCTCCTTCCCTTCTGCTTCCCTGGGATAAAAACACTGCTTCATGAAGTACTAGCACATAAAATTTTGCCTCAGACTTTGCTACCTGCAGAACCCAAGCTGAGGCACTGGTAAAACTGAGAAGCAGCACAGTTAGAAGTCAAGAGTTATGGGTTCAGTGTGAGATCCACCTTGAACTAGTTGTCTGACCTTTAGTAAATCTTGTAGCCACTCAAGACCCAAATTTTATTTACTTTTTTCATGAATATTTATTGAACAGGCGCTCTGAGCAAAGCATGGTGCTAGGATATAAATTTGAAAAGAATATGGTCTTGGCTCTCAAAGACTTCACATATTAAGAAATGACAGAGATGTAAATGAATAATAATGTCCTCATCTGTGAGATAAGAATGTCCTCTATAGCTCAAGTCAGTGATTCAAACTTCAGACTTAGAACATAATCTCACAAATAAATTGTTAGCCTCAAATATCTGCTATTTCCATCCTGATCTACATAGTGCCTTGTCATTACATAGATCAGCTTGAATCCTGAATATCAATTGCCCTCAAAATATATTTTTCCTATAGTATTTAAAAATGAGAATTCCATATTATGTGTAACCTACACTTGGAAATTTATCCTAATGTAATAATCAGGGATGCATACAAAGATACATGGACATGGATGCTTATAACAGCACAGTTTATAAGTAAAAGGCATTGGAAACAACATAAATGTCCAACATGGGCTAAATAGATTATGTAGCATTTCTCTGGTGGAATACTAATGAATCTCTAAAATGTATATAGATGCTTATTTATTGCATAGAAAGAATGTTGGGGAGGTTCGTCAGTAAGAAAAATTCATACTTTAAATCAGTAGATAAAATATTCTATTTCTATAAACATATTACATATAGTCACACAAATCTAGAAGAAAATACAAGACAATGTTAGCATTAGTTATCTTTGGATGGTAGTTTATCTGTATAATTTTTCTACTATAAAGATTATTTTTGAGCATAAAGGCATAATAACTTTAAATAAGGTAATAGAAGTAATGTAACAGTCAATTTATTCACTCAGGCACCACTACAAGGGAAGTGACAAATCATTATTTCTTATATCATAGCCTTCCTTCTGTTAATCTACTTTAAAACACCAGTGATATTAAACATTTTCTCCATGTTAAAAAAAAAACAAATTAATAAACAAAAGAGAAATTCCTCTCTGTATTGTTTTACATGAAACCTTCACTTTTATGAGGGATGCTCACAGCTTAACAATTTTGATATCTCTTGCAACTCATTAAATTGGGATTCTTTCTGAATAGTAAATTAACTCTTAGTGAATTATAACCTGGAATAGAAGAAGGGCGCAAACTGGTCCAATATTGAGAACATCTGGTTTGGAAAACAGAGTCTTGGTTTCATCATTTTGAAATCAGAGTCATGGTTTCAAATCCTGCTTCCTCAACAACCAGCTGTGTGAACCTGCACCTCAGTTTCTTCACATGAAAAATGGGAATAACAAAATCTGATAAACAATCTGTGAAGTTAAAATGAGATAAAGTCTGGGAATGGCCCAGCACAGGGCCCAGGACAGAAATACTCTATCAACAAAAGCTAGTTCTTTTCCTTTCCTTTCCTTTTTTTTTTTTTAAGATTTTATTTATTTCTTTGACACAGAGAGAGAGCACAAGTGGGCAGAGGGAGAGGGAGAAGTAGGCTCTCCACTGAGCAGGGAGCACCATGCGGGACTCGATCCCAGGACCCTGGGATCATGACCTGAGCTAAAGGCAGACACTTAACTGACTGAACCCCCCAGGCACCCCCCCTTCCTTCTTTTACCACCCCAAAGCCTATAAAGAAATAGAAATTTCTATTTTTTGGAACAGTTTCAGAAGAATAGGTATTAATTCTTCTTTAAAAGTTTGGTAGAATTACCCTGGGAAGTCATCTGGCCCTGGGCTCTTGTTTGTTGGGAGATTTCTGATTACTGCTTCAATTTCCTTAGTGGTTATGGGTCTGTTCAGGTTTTCTATTTCTTCCTGGTTCAGTTTTGGAAGTTTATACATCTCGAGGAATGCATCCATTTCTTCCAGATTATCTAATTTGCTGGCATATAGTTGCTCATAATATGTTCTTATAATTGTATTTCTTTGGTGTTGGTTGTGATCTCTCCTCTTTTATTCATGATTTTATTTATTGGGTCCTTTCTCTTTTCTTTTTGAGAAGTCTGGCCAGGGGTTTATCAATCTTACTAATTATTTCAAAGAACCAGTTCCTAATTTCGTTGACCTGTTCTACTGTTTTTTGGTTTCTAGTTCATTGATTTCTGCTCTGAACTTTTTTATTTCTCTTCTCCTGCTGGGTTTAGGCTTTATTTGCTGGTCTTTCTCCAGCTCCTTTAGGTGTAGGGTTAGGTTGTGTATTTGAGACCTTTCTTGTTTCTCAAGAAAGGCTTGTATTGCTATATACTTTCCCTCTTAGGACCACCTTTGCTGCATCCCAGAGATTTTTGAACAGTTGTGTTTTCATTTCTTCCCACGAATTTTTTTAATTCTTCTTTAATTTCCTAGTTGACCCATTCATTCCTTAGAAGGATGCTCTTTAGCCTCCATGATTTGAGTTCTTTCTGACTTTCCTTGTGTGACTGAGTTCTAGTTTCAAAGCATTGTGGTCTGAAAATATGCAGGGAATGATCCCAGTCTTTTGGTACCAGTTGAGACCTGATTTGTGACCTAGATGTGATCTATTCTGGAGAATGTTCCCATGGGCACTAGAGAAGAATGGGTATTCTATTGCTTTGGGATGGAATGAGTATATCTGTGGATTCCATCTGGTCCAGTGTGTCATTTAAAGTCTTTATTCCCTTGTTGATCTTTTGCTTAGATGATCTGTCCATTTCAGTGAGGGGGGTGTTAAAGTCCCCTACTATTATTGTATTGTTGTGGATGTGTTTCTTTGCTTTTGTTATTAATTGCCTTATATAATTGGCTGCTTCCATGTTAGGGGCAGAGATATTTACAATTGTTAGATCTTCTTGTTGGATACACCTTTTAAGTGTGATGTAGTGTCCTTCCTCATATCTTATAGTCTTTTCTTTAAAATGTAATTTGTCTGATAGAAGGATTGCCATCCCAGCTTTCTTTTGATGTCTCTTAGCATGGTAAATGGTTTTCCACAAACTCACTTTCAATCTGGGGGTGTCTTTGGGTCTAAAATGAGTCTCTTGCAGACAGTGTATCGATGGGTCTTGTTTTGTTTATCCAATCTGATACCCTGTGTCTTTTGATTGGGGCATTTAGCCCATTTACATTCAGGGTAACTTGAAAGATATGAATTTAGTGCTATTGTATTGCCTGTAAAGTGACTGTTACTGTATATTGTCTCTGTTCCTTTCTGGTCTATGTTACTTTTAGGCTCTTTCTTTGCTTATAGGGCCCTTTTCAATAATTCTTGTAGGGCTGGTTTGGTATTTGCAAATTCCTTTAGTTTTTGTTTGTCCTGGAAGCTTTTTATTGCTCCTTCCATTTTCAGTGACAGCCTAGCTGGATATAGTATTCTTGGCTACATATTTTTCTCGTTTAGTGCTCTGAATATATCATGCCAGTCCTTTCTGGCCTGCCAGGTTTCTGTGGATAGGTCTGCTGCCAATCTAATGTTTCCACCATTGTAGGTTACAGACCTCTTGTCTCAAGCTGCTTTCAGGATTTTCTCTTTGTCTCGGAGACTTGTGAGTTTTACTATTAGATGTCGGGGTGTTGACCTAATTTTATTGATTTTGAGGGGGTTCTCTGTGCCTCCTGGATTTTGATGCCTGTTTCCTTCCCCACATTAGGGAAGTTCTCTGCTATAATTTGCTCCAATAAACCTTCTGCCCCCCTCTCTCTTTCTTCTTCTTCTGGTATCCCAATTATTCTAATGTTGCTTTGTCTTATGGTATCACTTATCTCTCAAATTCTGCCCTCGTAATGCAGTAGTTGTTTATCTCTCTTGTTCTCAGCTTCTTTATTCTCCATCATTTGGTCTTCTATATCACTAATTCTCTCTTCTGCCTCATTTATCCTAGCAGTTAGAGCCTCCATTTTTTATTGCACCTCATTAATAGCCTTTTTGATTTTTGACTTGGTTAGATTTTAGTTCTTTTATTTCTCCAGAAAGGGATTCTCTAGTATCTTCTATACTTTTTTCAAGCCTAGCTAGTATCTTTATAATCATCATTCTGAACTCTAGTTCTGACATCTTACTAATGTCCATATTGATTAGGTCCCTGGCAGTCGGTACTGCCTCTTGTTCTTTTTTTTGAGGTGAGTTTTTCTATCTTGTCATTTTGTCCAGAAGAGAATAGATGAATGAGAGAACAAAATGCTAAAAAAATGCTAAAAGGGTAACAACGACCTCAGAAAAACATACAATAAAACAAATCAGAAGAGACCTGAAACCAAGGGGAAAAAAGGGGAAAAAAAAAAGAAAATGATCAGGCTGGTGAATATAACAGAGTCACACACTAGATATTGGGTGTATTTTGGTCTGTTAGAAGAAATTGCCTCCCAAAATTTTAAAGAAAGAAAAACATATGTGTGTGTGTGTGTGTGTGTGTGTGTGTATACACACACAAAAAAATAAGGGTAAATATGATGAAAGGGTGGAATATGACTGTAAAGATGAAAATTAAAAAAGATTTTATAAAAGGAATTCATAACATGTTGGTTGAAAAAAGAAAGAAGAAAAATTCAACTAAAAAATAGAAAAAGAAAAAAATAAAGAAAATTTAAAAATTAACTTTGAAAGACTAAAGCATTATGGGAAAAAAGCTATGAATTCTATGTGCTATATTCCCCTAGCACTGGGCTTTTGCCCTTCACATTGATCAGTAAACTTGGTCTTGGCTGGATGTTCTTGCTGATCTTCTGGGGGAGGAGCCTGTTGCAGTTATTCTCAAATGTGTTTGTCTGACGCAGAATTGCCCTGCTCTTGCCAGGGGCCAGGCTAAGTAATCTGCTCAGGTTTGCTCTCTGAAAGCTTCCTATACAGCTTTAGAGGATGAGAATGAAAATGGTGGCATCCCAATCTCTGGTCCTGGAGGAGCCGAGAGCTCAGGGTCCTACTCCTCAGTGAGCCCCAAGAGAAAAGCAATCAATCACTCTAGTCTCCCTGGTCTCCAGCCGCACTCCGTGCTCACCTGGCCTGTGACTGAGCATTTCTATTTCTGGCACACGACCCCATTTGGAGTCTCTAAACCCAGCAGATTCCTGTGGTGCACTCCTGTGTCACTCCTCCCAGGGGAAGAAGGGGAGTCTTCCCAGATCTGCCACTTGTTGGACCCCTGTTCAGAGAGCAGGGGCCCAACTGTGCCTCGGATAACAATTTATAGCAACTCTGAGCTGAGAGCCCACTCCTCAGCTCTGTCTTTGCAGCTGGCTTCCCCACTCTGATACCTGGGAGCTCTGCCGCACTCAGGCACCCCCAGCCTTCCTGTGACCCCAAGGGTCCTGAAACTACACTGTGCCAGCGAGGGCTCCACCCCCCGCTTAGCCACTGGAGTGACGTCCCTCAGCGGAGCAGACATCTAAAAGTTTTGACTTTGTGCTCTGCTGCTCTATCACTTGCCGGTAGCCGGCTGACAGAGGCCCCCTCCCCTGCCGTCTATCTTCCCGAATATCGCCTCAGATTCACTTCTCCGCACGTCCTACCTTCCAGAAAGTGGTCGCTTTTCTGTTCAGAGAGTTGCTGCTATTCTTTTCTTTGATCTCCTCTTGAGTTCATAGGTGTTCTGAATGGTTTGATAATTATCTAGCTGAATTCCTGGGACCAGATGAAATTTAGGTTTCCTTCTCCTCTGCCACCTTGCCCCCCCCCCGGGGGGGGCCATATTTTCCTCTTCAGATGGCCAATCAGACTTTACTCTTGATTTTCATCTTTCATCCCCTCATCTTCAGAAAAGGCTTTGGTGCCTTTCTTAGAGCAACAAAACAGCTCTTCTTCTTGGCCTACAACTGTATCTGTGGGGAAATTTCACCTCCTAGTTAGAGAAGAAATGTATGGAGAACTGGGAGGCAGGGATGAGAGGTAACAACGACAGAAGCAAAACAGTGATTATGACAATCTTGAGCTAATCCACCCTATTCCTTTCCAGAAACATAAGATAGCTGATGAAACAGCAACATGGCCCACTGTCTCTCTGTGAAGTCCAGAGTAGACTAAATCTGGGTGAACAAAGAGCAATACACATTGACTGGGGCCCAGTACCAAGTCCTTAAATTCTCAGGGTCCTTGCAGAGAGACCTCTGAGGGGGAGAGTTGGGTATGGTATTGGGTCAGGGTCCCGCAGGGTACAGGCTATATAACTCTTTCTTAGCATTTAGGAGAACCTCACATTTTAAAAGTAATTTTCATATTTCCTCATTTTTCTTGTGTCAGGATTATTTTGGAATGACCCAGCCCCTAGATCATTAATCCTACCTCCATTCTCAATTAGAAGTTTCAAAGCATCTTAAGAAGTAAGTTCAATTAGACTTTGGCCAAATCACAACGTGATAGAAGGAAAGCTATACAAGAGTTAAACATATTCTACTTTTCTGTCAGGCCAGCATTTTTATGTTTTCTGACTTCGAGAAAACCAAAAGCAAGTTCAAGATGGTAGAAAAGAGAGTGACAGTGTTGGCTCCCAGGCACAATGACACATCACAGAAAGCAAACTGTGAGAAAAGGAGCATTGAGAGGGTTGAGGACCAGAGTGAGCAGGAACAAGGGTCAGAAGATGGATGAAACCACACTGATGATCACATCTGGAGAATGCCATAACAAAGCCAGTTCAACTCCAAAGAAATAGAAAACGAGTGTGTTTTCACAGAAGGTGAGTGAGGGCTGAGCAGTGACAGTGCACGGGCTTAATAAACAGCAGGAATACCAGACCCCGTTGTGTCACTCAGAAAAATCTATCTGAAAACAAGACAGGCAGGGCTGGGCAGGAATGGGGGCCTGAAATTCACACGGCAGGGTGAAAACAAGAACATAGTTGCCGCTTGTCTGTTGGAAGTAGAGGGCAGGGCACCCTCCATTAGCTAACGTTTAGAGCAGGGTACCCTCTGTTGCCTGCAGTAAAAGATGGGGCACCCTTTGGTCAGCTGAAGCAGAGGGCAGAACTCCTCTGGGCTGGCTGAGTAAGGGGTAGGGTTTTACCCCAGGTTCCAATGTTCTGAGGCAAATCAAAGAAGCTCAAGGGACACCGTTTGAAGGGACCATGACCCTTTCTCTTCATAAAAGCCCGGCAATAGTGGTTTTTTTTTTTTTTTAAGATTTTATTTATTTGAGAGAGAACAAGAGAGAGGGAAAGAGAAAACAAGCAGGTGGGAGGAGCAAAGGGAGAGGGAGAAGCAGACTCCAGTCTGAGCAGGGAGTCCAATGCAGGGCTCCATCCCAGGACCCTGAGATCATGACCTAAGCCAAAGGCAGATGCTCAAACGACTAAGCCACCCAGGTGCCCCAAAGTTCAGCTATAGTCTTGCTTAGGTATCTCTGAAATTCATTCCATAGAACACTTTACCTATCCTTCTTTCCTTTAGAAAAGGTACTCTCCTCTCTTTCTCTTGCAAAGTACCTTAAAATTTTTGCTTCACCCCCTTTGCTCCTGATTCCTATCCTTGGAGATCTATGCTTTCTGACAACTCTGCCTCCACCTAGCACTGCCTGTCAAATGCAATTTTACCCTCCAGTCCTGTCTAGCATCCTCTAGACTCAGGTCCTCGGGATTGGCTCAGTCCTCCTCGTTCATACCTGCCCCTCTACAAGCCCAAGCTACAAGTAGGATTGGCCAGTGGGCAGTATTTTGATGACATCCTTAAAGTGTTTGCCCTTTAAACCTTTGAGTGAAGCAGCCAAGATTAGTTCCAATGGGGTTAAATTACCCTTCCAGACATCTCTTAAATCTGTTCTCAGTTCTCGTGCCTCCCTCTGTAGTTCAAGACCCATAATATCTTGACTTTATTAGTCCAAATAACCACCCAACTCTTCTTCCTTTCTCCAGCTTTTTAGAGCATATGCACAAATGTCTTTTACACAATATGGGGAGTTAATTTTCCTGAAATAAAACCTGACCACATCATTGCTCTGTCAAAGATTCATCCATGACTTCCCTTGCTCTCAGAATAAAGTCTAGATACTTAAAATGCCTACCCATCTCTTCAGACAGGGATCCCTGCTGTCTGTCTCTTTAGCATCTTCTCTCTCTGCTCTTCCTCACCACAGCAAACTACTGCCAGTCTTCTGGACACATGCAACAACTCTCCTGCATCTGCACCATTACATATACCAGACCTTTCTTTCTTTCCCCTTCCCTCTTATTCTCTTACCTTCAGTTGGCTAACTTCTCTTTATCCTTCAGTCTTCAGCTCCCTCCAGAAAGTATTCTCTGCTCAGGATTAGGCCAGTTGGCCCTTTGTATGCTCTCATGGCACTTTGTTCTTAGATCTCTTATGATACTTAACTACATTATATATTGACCAGCCATTTATTTTCATAGATCCCCATCGAAGTCTAAGCTCCATGAGGGCAGGGACCACTTCTGTCTAGCACAGTGCCTGGCACATTTTTTTGTGAAAGAAACAAAGAATGAAGAAAGGCGAGAGACTGCCCTTGATCATACTCCTAGAAGTGACTGAGTTCCTTATAAATCTTGCTTCTCACTATGAAGAACAGGCTGGGGCAGTTGCAGGTCAAGACCAACAGAGTGGATATGCACTCAAGTCACAATGGGCAAACTCTTCACAACATCAAATAGACAAACCCCATCACATGCCTGCCTTCACCTGGAGAGATGGCACATAGTGGACTCAGTGTCACCTAAATGTTACTGTCCCAACTCATACATTTGAGGAAAAAGATGAGGTGGAAGGTGTCTGTCAGGTAGGACATGTGCTCATCTGCTTCCCAGGATTTATCTGAGACATAAATTGTGAAACATGTAACACGATGTTAGGAATATGCTTCCAAACACAAACTTTATATATGTGATTTGGAGATTTCAGTTTCCATCACAGCATGACTCAGGGAGATGCATAAACAAGAATAGACAAGGTCAGGTGCATTACTCAGTCTACTTTCAAATTACAATGGCAGAATCCAGAAAAGGCTCCTCAGCTCACTGACTTCAGTGTAATGAGCTCTAAAAAGCACCTTGGGAAATGGGAGGGGAAAAAAGGCTATTTGTATTCCTTTGTCTTGTCATGCTCACAGAGTGAAGGTCATTTGAGCAAAAAGCATCATATACTCAGTGACAGTGCTTAGACACTTTGTATTCTAAATTGGAAATATAAGTGAGGTTCATTTATCAACATTCATCAAATTTTTATTGAGGGGTGCCTGTATGGCTCAGTTGTTAAGCATCTGCCTTCAGCTCAGGTCATGATCCCAGGGTCCTGGGATCGAGCCCCACATCAGGCTCCCTGCTCGGCGGGAAGACTGCTTCTCCCTCTCCCACCCCCCCGCTTGTGTTTCCTGTCTCGCTGTGTCTCTCTCTGTCAAATAAATAAATAAAATCTTTAAAAAATATATTTTTATTGAGTACCAGCCATATGATGGGTATTGTTCTGTGTACTGAGAATACAGCAATGAAAAAGTGGACAAAAATGCTTGTCCTCATCTTCATGGAACTTAAATCTTGTATAGTATCTAGTATTTTAGATGAAGATAAGTGATCTCAAGAAAAACAAAGCTGAAAGGAGGATATGAAATATTGAGGGAAATGGAGGTTTTAATCTTTCAAAGGTGGTCTGAATAAGCCTCACTGAGAAGGTAATGGCTGTCTTTCATCATATTTGGGAAAGTTTTAGGCACTATTTCTTCAAATATTTTTTTATATCCCATTTTCTTTCTCCTCTCTTTCTGGGACTCCAATTACACGTATGTTAGATATTTTAAAAATCACTTTTTTCTGTTCTTTGGATTACATCATCTCTTTTAACCTTTCTTCAAATTCATTGACCCTTCTGTTTTTTCTATTCTGCCATGAAGTATAGCCAGGCACTTTTTTTTTTTTTTTTTTAATTTCAGATACTGTACTTCTGCATTTTAGAATTCTGGGTTTTTTTTCATAATTTCTATTTCTCTGCAGAAAACTACTCTGTTTCTAAACAGAAATTTATCATTTGTTTTCTGTCTTTTCAGCAGGTGCAGTTTCCCTTCCAACCTTGAGCATCTTTATAATTGCCAATTTCAAATCTTGTCTACCAATTGTAACATCTGTGTCATCTTGGTGACAGTCTCCATTGATTTCCTCTTCATTTCAGAATAAGTCACATTTTCCTGAATCTTCATATGTCCAATGATTCTGGGATATGACCTAGACATTAAGAATGACATGTTGTAGAGATTCTGAAATATTCCTCTTCAGAGTATGATTTGTTTTTGAGCAGATGGTTCACTTGCACAGGGTTGTGTGCAAACTGAAAAGGGCTGTCTCTGCTACAGCTCAAATCTCAGTTCAGTTCTTTTAGAGTTAACTGGGCTTCTTGGAGTCCACACCATGCTTGCATGTTTCAGAGGCCTGTTGGAGATTCTGACAAAGTTTATTCACAGAATTTTGAGCTCTCCTTCTCTCTCTCCCTTGCTGTTTTTGTTGTTGTTGTTGTTGTTGTTGTTGTTGTTATTGTTTTTCTGGGATGCTCCAGAAGGACTGTAGTTGCTTCAAACAAGTAAGACTGTGGGCTTTATTTCAGAGCTTTAGTTACTCTACACAGGGCAGACTGAGGCCTGCCCTCAGATGAAAACCTTTAAAAACTAGAAAGTCAATGTTTTTCTTCTTTCGTGTATTATCTCTTTTCAGCATCTGCTTGCTTTTGATCGCTTTCCTGTGCCTAAAATGTATTAAGTCTTATTTGTTATCTATGGTAGGATTTACCATAAGGAACTACTTATTATGGATAGAAGCAGAACTGCTGAAAGAGTGGCATCTGAACAAATACATAAAAGAAGAATGGGAGCTAGCCATGTAGACACCCATGTAAAGAACATTCTAGGAAAAGGGGACTGCATGGGGAGAGGTTCTGATGGAGAGCTTGCCTGGCGTGGTGGAGGAATGACAAGGAAGTCAGTGTTGTTAGAGTGAAGGAAGTGAGGGAGAGAAAACTAGATGAAGTCAGAGAGAGCAGAGAATCAAACTGTATTGGGCCATGTCACCACCATAAAGACCCTGGCTTATACTTTGAGATAGGAAGTTTATGAAGGGTTAAATTTTGAAAATCATTTGGAATAGGGTTGAAACAGTTAGACTATATGAGACTATGGAGAACACCTGGCACCTGTTTACATGCATAAAATGCCCAGAACCATGTAGGCTTTCCATTAATGTTAGGTCTCCAATTCCCTCCTCTCTTCTTCTTACTTATTGTGTACCAGCCACCAGGGGTAGGAGGGGCCCTCATGGGTATGACTAACAGTATAGACTTTACAGTCACAACATGTGGGTTCATATCCTAGCTCAACTGCTTAATTTGTGACCTTGGAAAAGCTATTAAAAGTATTGGTCCTCAGTTTCCTAATCTTTAAAGTTGGAAATAATAATAATATCTATCTCATGAAGTATTTTTAATTGAGATAGGGTTTATCAGATTTTGTAGAATATTAAAAGGGATAATGCATGAGAAGCAATTGGGGGGGGGCAAGATTCTGGTTGAGAGTAAACACTCATTACTTCCTACTAACGTCATTATTCCTAATCCCACAGTTGCCAAAGTAATATGCAAAAAATTCACTCATAGCAGACATATTAATCAGTCAGAAAAATTTGCACAGAATTCACTGAACCTTAAAAAAACTAGGGTAGCAATGACTCAACAGGGTATGTCTTAACAAAAAATTCATTTGACTTTGTGTTGTTTTTTAAGTTGTTTCCTCAGCTTCTTCAGAAAATGAGGTTCATTTTATATATCTTATATTCACTTCAAGAAGTATGGTGCTCTGGCTTCAAAGATGTCATTCTATTTCATGATGTGATACAATTTGCTGAACTAAAGCAATCTTGGGTGAGTCACTGCAAAAGAAAAAAAACAGTGCATCATCTAGGCAATTTCATCTTTTTAAGAAAGAGGCAGCAGGGCATAGTGTTTTTTCTGAGCTCATCAAGTTGTGGCTGAGAATAAAGGCAACTTAAAAAACAACAACAACAACAACAACAACCCACAGGCTTCCTTCTGTATCAACTATTCTCACCCCAGTGCAGCTGGAATACTAAGAATGTAGGTTCTGCTATCACGCAGAGGTGTGTTGAGATCCTGGTGCTGTCACTTGCTAATTGTGGGATCTACAGTAATCTACTTAACCATTATGTGGCAGGGCTGACTGTTGCTGTTCTAGCCTTCTTTTCCATACAGTAGAGCTGTGTTGAGAAACAGTTGCAGTCAGCAATTGCATTTTCATCCTTTATTAAATCTAGAAAGGGCCATGTGAATGAGTTCTGGTCAAGAGACTATACTTTCTGTACTGGCCCATAAAATCAACCTCTATGCTCTCTCTTCCCCCATCCCAGGTGGAATATTGATGTCCAGAGCAACTACAGAATCCATGTGTTGAGGGTAGTGAAACCTCTCTTAACCTAAATCTCTGAATGACTATGAGATACCCCCCACCACCACCACTACCTTCTTTCTCTGACATTGAACTTTTTTTATTCAAAGAGACCCTTGAGATTTCAGGGTTTATCTGTTACAGCATTACCTTACCTAATACATACCTTAAGCCTCTAATTCTTCTATAAAAAGGGAATAATAATGATAATAATGATAATAATAGCTATGCAGAGTTGTTGTGATCATTAAATAAGTCCTGTAAAGCACTTAGCAGAGTGCCTGGAACCTAGTAAGTGCTGAAAAAATATTAGCTATTACATTCACTAAGATATTTTTCCTTTTACTGCTTCTGAAATTGCTATATATAACTTCTTTGCCACCAGCCATCTCTAGAATCAGCTGTTCTTCAAATGATACTGAATCTCACCATCAATGGTTTCTTAGCATTGAAAAAATATGATACTTTTATTTCTATTGCTATTATTATTAACTATCTACATTTTTACCAAGATCATCAGACAAATCATCTCTCTTCTCTGTTTTCCACTATGTCCCTCTGGTACTATCTGTCTTTGTATATCAATGTTAGTCAATAACATCTATCCTTAAGACGAACTTTTTGTTTGTGAACTAAGGAAGTGATAAGATACACAAGCCTGCTGCTGGCAATATCTCAGACCAGCATACAACCTTCACCAAATCCTTTGAGTTATTTAAAAGACAATGACATACAAGAGATGCTACTTGAGATATTGTTCTTCATTACTTATTAAATGAAAGCATGTTCTTTAGTAGAGGACCTGCCTTACAGTGGCGGGGGAGCGGGGGAGGGACTGGACTTATTTTTCAGTCCCTGGCTGCTTCTGGCCTTGCCCTGATTGTGGGTGCTGAAGCCCCATTACATGCAACTCATGCCTGTCTGTTTCTAAACTGATGAGAACTAGACCTAGTATTATCATAGGAGAGGCTTTACTATGCATGATATAGGGAAATATAAGGCAAGACTCAATCTGTTGCCCTGAGCTGGGTGTGCAGGGGTTATAATTTGAATACTGGGCTGTCTTCCAGGCTGACCTCCCTCCTGTACCCCATCATGGGTGCCCAAATAGAACAGCTGGGTTTATGCATACCCTCCTCCACTGCTATCTCACTTCTATTCCTGTTTTGCACCATGTTTTTCACTAAGAATGGTACACAGCTCTGAATCATAATGATCAACATCATTATCATTATCGTCATCACCATGGTAATAATAATAGCAAGCTTATTGAGCATCTTCTGTGTATCAGGAATGGATTATTTCATACATATCTCTTTTTACTAATATTCATGACATATCTTCAACATAGACATTATCATGCCTGTTTTAGAGATGTGGAAACTGAGGCTCAAAGTAGTTAAATACTTTACTAATAAAGAGTAGACCCAGAATCTAAATCCAGCTCTGATTTTAAAATATGTGAGTTTTGTCTTTTAGCTGGTCACCTCTTTAGCAGGCTGTCCCTGAATCCCTACCTACTTCCTACCTACAAGGGTAGACTCTGTCCCTTTACACAGCCAGTTGGCTTGGCCTCTGCACAAACCCAAATGGGCTGCCTTATGTCCTTGTAATGAAACTGCCCAAGGACTCCAACCTCTTTGATTAGAATCCACAGATGCTGACCAAAGCCTAGTGACAACGCAAACACCCTATCTCCCTTAGAACATGGAGATTTGGGTACAACTGGCCTTTTCTGGAGGAGAAAGGTAAACAACCTAACCGCCATGTTCTATAAGCCCTGGCCTTGTAGATCCCAACTCTCTCCTTACTCTGTTGCTTCTTACATGTGTTCTCTCTGCCTCACAAATATTCCCACAAGTGTTGATAAAATCCAATGAACAAAACAGATCTGGGGCCACTTATTCCATACTCAAAAGTAATTAATCAGATTCTTCTAAAAAAAAAAAAATCCTTTGGTTGTTATTTAAGTGCCCCTATCGCAGATCACAAACTCTTAAACCCAGAGGTCATTTATAGATTTTTGAACTCTAAAGATAAAGGTGATATTTAATTAATGATCATTTCAAAACCAAGCTAAGTAAAGGATGTAGTAAATTAATGACAAAATAACGAAGTGGTCCCCAATTCTACTTCCATTCTAATAACAATGGACTAACAAATCTAACTCGGGCTTGAACAGCTTCTCTAAAGCTTGTAAAACAAATTATAAGGTATTAGGAGCCATATTACATCTATCTAATGCTATGAAGTTGTTTTAAGAACATGTCCCTGGCTCACCTGAGTTGTAGGGCCATGCAGAAATGAATGACATGACAATCAAGAGTGATTATAATAGTGGTAATGCAGCATAGTAAGAAGACACACAGACTCTGGACCCAGTCTCCTCTCATTTCTGCCACCTGCTAGCTATGTAACCGTGGGCAGGTTACTTACCCTCACTCCACCTTAGTTGCCTGGACTATAAACAGAGGATCATAATTATACCTACCTGAAGGAATTATGAGGAATAAGTGAACATATTGCTTTATGACAGAAACTAGCCCACAATAATACTCAATGATTGTCAGCTATTAAAATAGTCCTCTTTCCCCATACTCTCTTTCGAAACACATTATTTGTCCTGTTTTTTGCCTGCTCCACTGCCCTTTAGACCCACTAGAGTACTTATCTCAGTTCTCAGCTTCACTTCCCAATTTACTGCCTATGTTTTCTCTCTTTGTTTAACATTTTCTGCTTGTTAACATGTTAAAGGTGGCTTGCATCATCTTGGGATCCCTCCTCCTTACCCTAAGTATTGATGGTCTTAACTGTACACAGACGTACCTGAGGACTTATCCAGACAGTAACATTGATTTCCCCCAACTCTTTCATATTCCTTACACACTTCAAGAATCTCTTTGTATTCTTGCCCTGTGGTTTTCTGTGTCAGGCCATTTTCATTGTTTTATATCTCTTTCTTACTTATAGTAGGTGCTCTAATCAAGATTCTCTAACATTTTGTTCATGAGTACTTCTCTCCTTGCTTACTGCTCCCAGAAATTTGGTCTAGTGTTTAAGAGCATCCACTATCCAGAGCAGTAATAGATGGTTACAGGAGCCATTGATTTTTTTTTTTTTTTTTTTTTTTTTTTTACTCCATCCACTGGTGAATGGGCTATTGGATGACTTCTCTCTAGAAAACTTTCTTCTACTTGTTAACATTTACAAGGTCTCTTCTATTTTCTGGCCCACATGAATCCCCATCATTGGTACCTTATACCTCTCACATCCTGTAACTCATGAAATCCACCCAAATGAACATAACTCCCTATTTAATTTTTTGAAGCTGTTAAGAAACTTAAAACTTCTCAGGCATGGAGTAACAAAATGCTTTGCTATACAGTGTCATTTTGTCTCTACCTAACAACATAACAACTGTGCCATTGACTTGCAAAAAAAGTCTGCCCTCATTCTCAAGCAGAAAATTGTCTCTGGATTTCCCATATAAAAGATGCTTTGTGTAATTAGAAGAAGGGATGACAGCAAATAGAAATTCAAAATACATTCTCTTCTTCTACATATCTTATTTTGTTCAGAGTATAATTAAGGGAAGGACTTGGCACTTATCTTTGAAAAGAGGGTATGGAACTCATCAATGAATTTTGAATATTCATCCATCAAGGTTTCTGTGTCTGAATGAAGAGCCTAGTTTAGATTGTGTTCATGCATACTGAATAGAGCCTAAAAAAGCCTGATTCACAGTTATCGCAATTTGTACCCAAGTTTATATCTTCCCTTTTCATCCTATGATAGAATGCAAAGACCTTGCCACACCACCCCCAAAAGAAGGAATCCAAAGTATCTGAAGAGAAAAAGGTTGTATTTTTGTTTTAAAATATGAAGTGTTAGGTGCAACTGAATTTTTAATGTATTTTTTTTCCCTTGCATAGCAATCTAAGAGTGACAAGCTTAGTCTCTGGAATTTCCACTTGATCTTGGCCAGAGAGCTGTTAGGATTAAATCAAAAGATATGTGGAATCATCTGGCATAGAGTCTGGCACAGAGAAAGCATTCAGTAACTGTTGGATCAGAACCTGAAGTTCTCCTTGACTTACTGAGTAAGTCACTATCCTTCTCCCTCATTCACTAAGACTTGATCAGCAGAGCCCCCCAAGCCCATCCCATTAAATGGGGGTGAGAGCCCCAGAAATGGTCTGGAAGCATTGGTACATGCTGGTTCAAAGTCAGAGACAGACAGCTGAGTCAGGAACCAGAACTGAGAGCCCAACCAGGGGCATACTACTTACCTGGAAAAAGCAGGTACACAAGTGGGAGTCATAAACCCAAATAGGGCAACAAACAGGATATGACTCTATGATCTTTTGACATTTTTTCCAATTCTGAGATCTTATTAATTTCCTGATCCTTAATGCACAAAGGGGCTAAGACCATAAACTGTTCGTGGTGAATTTTAATTCCCCACATCCCTACATTGGCAGGTTCTTCAATCATACACAAAGCAAAACCACAGCTGCAACCTGAAATCAACAGATTCCTCTTCTCTATAGGATCCTGAGAACTTCACAGTCTGTTACTCCAACTATTTTACCTTCTACCATCTCCCAGTTGCCCAGATGCCAAGACCCATCTTGAGACAGAGAAGGGAGAAGTGGAGTTCCATGAATTCATAAAGCAGATATATGGAATCCTGCCCAAACGATGTCATGGAAAATCCTGTCACTGACTCACATTCTATAGTTGAAACAACCTCTTTCCCCTAAACCTAGTGCTCTACAAATACAAATAGCTTGTACATGGTAAGTGCTCAATGAATACTGATTAAGTGATTCCCATTTCAGCCTTTTTTGTTTTTCTTTCTTATGCATGTTTTTAATGCAAGTACAATTAACATACAGTATTATATTAGTTTCAGGTGTATAACATAATGATTCAACAATTGTATACATTTCTCAGTGTTAATCAAGATAAGGGTACTCTAAATCCCCTTTATCTATTTCACCCATCTACCCACCCACCTCCCCTCCAGCAACTACCAGTTTGTTCTCTGTATAAGCATCTGCTTCTTTGTCTCTTTTTTTCTTTGTTTGTTCATTTGTTTTGTTTCTTAAATTCTACATATGAATGGAATCATATGGTATTTGTCTTTTTCTGACTGATTTGTTTCATTTAGCATTATAGCTTCTGGTCAATCATGTTGTTGCAAATGGCAACATTTTGTTCTTTTTCATGGCCAAGTAATATTCCATTGTGTATATACCACATTTTCTTTATCAGATAGCAACAGACACATGAAAAGATGCTCAACATCACTAATCATTAGGGAAATGCAAATTAAAACCATATGAGATATCACTTTACACCTGTCAGAATGCCTAAAATCAAAAACACAAGGAATAACAAGTTTTGGTGAGGATGTAGAAAAAAGGGAAAACTTGTGTGTTATTGCTGGGGATTCAAATTGGTGCAGCCATCATGGGAAATAAATAGAATTACCAGATTTTCCAGTAAT
Organism: Callorhinus ursinus; assembly: GCF_003265705.2. Lineage (NCBI taxonomy): Eukaryota > Metazoa > Chordata > Mammalia > Carnivora > Otariidae > Callorhinus > Callorhinus ursinus. The sequence goes on along the minus strand of NW_027397083.1, from coordinate 18,903,309 downwards.
TCTACTACTGGGTATCTACCCAAAGAAAACAAAAACACTAATTTGAAAAGACATAAGCACCCCTATGTATATTGCAGCATTATTTACAATAGCCAAGATATGGAAACAATCCATATGTCCTTTACTGAAGACTTATTGTCTTCATTTTATCTTGACTTTGTGTGGTGGATTGCAACTGGCCACAAATTATTTTCATCTCTGCATTCATACCCCTTTGCAGGTGATGTTACCATTCCTTCCATAAAGAAGTGGAATCTATTTCTCCACCCCTTAACACTGACAATGGCTATGTAATTTGCTGTGCTTAAAGAGACATCAGCAAATGTGACATAGACAGAGACAAGAAAAATCCTTGCTCAAGGTCACTATCCTCTCTTGCTGCCCTGAGACAGCAAGAGAGGATAAAGAAGCACAAGCTAGTCTCCTCGAGGATAAGAGATCAAGTAAAGAGACAAGTCACCCATCTGAGGCCTACTAGCCCAACCAACCTGACAATTACCAGTCACATGAGGGAGGCCATGGACTATTAAATCTTAGCTGATCCACCATCTCACTGCAGAACTGCTTGGCTAATGTACAAATACATGAGCAAGAATATAATGGTTATTATTATTATTATTATTTAAATAGTTATTATTTTAAGCTACTACATGTTGTAGTGGTTTGTTACACAGCAACAGATAACTAATATACCTTGATTGACAGCCTGGTCTACCATTTCCTATAAGTGTTAAAAGATTTTTTTTTTATTGTAACGAACAGGATGAGATATAATTCACTTACTATATTTGTTATTAAATATAAATAGAATTCAAAAAATACAATAATTATAAACTAGAAATAGTTGGATTCAGGTCAACAATAAAAATATAAGAGGAGAAATGTTCAGACCAAGTAAGGAACACAAATATATTAGTCATAAAGGACTTATGCAATAGACAGAATTGATATTTAACTTTGTCTCTGTGGCAGCCAAATGAAAGATAAAAGTAAATATGTATTTTTCAATATTAGGAAAAAGTAAGCATACCTCTTCCTTAGAAGAAACAAAATATGTCTTGTGCTGGATTTTGAAAGACTTTTTTTTCTGTGGATTTTTCTTATAGGAAACAGGAAGGGACATGGCAGGTAGTATTTTCCCAAGCTAACCTCACAGCTAGCTTTAGTACATAGCATTTTGCAAAAGACATGAAAACACAAGTTCACGAAGGCAATCCTTTAAGAGGCTACTGAAGTTAATATTTCAGATTTGTTGACTCACAAACATTCCCTGGTTTGAGGCATGAACAGTTTTTGGAATCAGTAATCAAAAGGATTTTTGGTTATTCAGTAAAGACAAGTTTTCTCTTGTCAAGAATAGCTCAATTTCACATCCTTGCCAATACTTGTTGAGAAAGGGGAGTGCTCTTACACTGTTGGTGGGAATGCAAGCTGGTATAGCCACTCTGGAAAACAGTATGGAGGTTCCTCAAGATGTTAAAAATAGAGCTACCCTACAACCCAGCAATTGCACTACTAGATATTTACCCCAAAGATACGGATATAATGAAAAGAAGGGACACATGTACCCCGATGTTTATAGCAGCAATGTCCACAATAGCCAAACTATGGAAGGAGCCGAGATGCCCTTCAACAGATGAATGGATAAAGAAGATGTGGTTCATATATACAATGGAATATTACTCAGCCATCAGAAAGGATGAGTACCCAGCATTTGCATTGACATGGATGGAACTGGAGGAGATTATACTAAGTGAAATAAGTCATCAGAGAAAGACAATTATCATATGGTTTCACTTATTTGTGGAACATAAGGAATAGCACAGAGAACCACAGGGAAAGGGAGGGAAAACTGAGTGGGAAGAAATCATAGAGGAAGACAAACCATGAGAGACTCTGGATTCTGGGAACCAAACTGAGGGTTACAAAAGGGAGGGGAGTGGAGGGATGGGGTAACCAGGTGATGGGTATTAAGGAGGGCATGTGTGGTGATGAGCACTGGGTGTTATATGCAACTAATGAATTGTTGAACACACATCAAAAACTAATGATGTACTATATGTTGGCTAATTGAACGTAATAATTAAATAAACAAATAATAAATAAATAAACATTACACTTAAAAAATAGCTCAATTTCAGAATTTTTGTCAGTACAAAGTGTGACTCTCTTGATAATGTGCCCAGTTTGAAAACAGCAAAATTAGGATCTGAACTCAGATCATCTTTCTGATTCCAAAGCCCAGCCTTTATTTTTTAAAGATTTTATTTATTTATTTTAAAGAGAGAGAGAGAGAGCACTCCAGTGAGCAGGGGGAGGGAGAAAGAGTCTCAAGCAGACTGTGTGCTAAGCATGGAGCCCCACGTGGGGCTCAATCTCACAACCCTGAGATCACAACCTGAGCCAAAACCAAGAGTTGACCACTTAACCGACAGCAGCAAATTGTGTTAATTAAAATACCAGTTTCTTTAAGATAATATATTTGTATTTCAGTAAGAGATTTCAATAGCTTAAGGTCAAGGTATACATAAAAGCACACATTTCTGGTACCTGAGCCAAACTGAGAAGAATAGATGGGGGAAAAGGAAGAGAACAGGTTGGGACTTTTACCAAGTTCTTCTGCCAGCCCTCAAATCACAGTATTTGGATCTATTCAACAACCAGTGTTCACGGTCCATTCTACCCAACCCCACTTAACCAGTGAAGCAGGCCCACTCTTTCAAAAACACTGTATGCGTCAGCAAATACTATCCCATAAATTGCTAGAATGATGGAGTTTAACATGTGGCCCTCCTGGCATTGCTGATCCTCAAATATTTAACTTAAAAAAGATGAATGGAATGCCAATATTTTGATTTCTCCGAAAATATGTTTGTGCTACCTTATCAAAGAAAACACTCACACTGTCTCTGTTTTGTGCCGTTAGGTAAGAATCACGTGAATTTACAAAGCCTCTGAGCTCTACTTCTGATCTGATTATTTAATGGCTAATACATAATTACAAAGTGAGAGTCAAGATTGTCCAAACACTTGTTGAGGCCTCAGAATCCACCAGCTATTATTCACAAGCAGACTTATTTCCACTTAGCCTTTTAGAATGGGTAGTTTGCTCTAAATTTTGTTAATGACTGTGGAAACTAGAGCCGTACATACATTAGGGAAGAGACTTTGATGTCTCTCTTCATGCACATTTCATAATGGAGACAACCAAGATGTGGGGCTAATTCTATTTGGAATGCATTCATCAGTATTCAGCCATCCATGGAAATGTGTCCTGTTGAAAGAAATGTCATTTGAACCAATAATTGACCATTTCAAATATCAGCATGAAAATTGCATATGACACAGTTACAGCTGGTGACCCTATGAATATCCATCAAGAGGTGGACCATTAATGAATTGTACCTACATTAACTACAACAGTCCTAATTGGATTGTTTATTTTTATAACAGATAGCTGCTGTCATCAATGGGGAATTAGCTGACTGTAATACTGTCCTTCCTGCAATGGAATGAAAAGAAAAATAACCATGGGCTATTATTAACTATGGGCTTATTGCATGTAAAACACAGTATTAAGTATTTCATATGTTGTCACTCATTTATCAAATACTTATGAAGTAAGTGTCTAGCATTTTTCTATGCTCTAAAATAAGGTCATGGACACAGTCCTTTTCCTTAAGGAGTGGAATTTATAGCTACAAAGAGAAACAATAAATAAATCTTTGCTCATTTAGTGTTCACAACAACAAAAAAATGCCCATTATCCCAATGTTCACAGAAGAAATTAATGCTTAGAGAAATTAAATACCTTTTTCAAGGTCACCATTGGTAAATAGGATTTGACACTAGAATCTTCTGACTCTAATGATTCTGCTCTTAACTACATCATTAAATTGCTACCCTTTAGATATTTGTGTTATTGTCTGGATACCTCGTTACTCTGTTCTGTTATACATTTTCTAAACCCTTTTCCTCTGTTTCCTTAGCACATTCATTTAACCAGCCAGCATCAAATATGTGTTGGATACTATTCTACATACTGTGGACACTGTGTCCATTAAAAAATACACTTTATGGTAAACACTGAACTGGGATTTCTCCTACTTCCTCTGTTCATCTGCCTCTATCCCCAGGACTTCTTTTGCTCCTCCTCTTATAGCAAATGGAAGAAAATCTTTCTGAAACTAAGTAATATCCATTTTAGCTTGTATCGACATAACACAACTTAACAGATGCTTATGAATGAATGCTAATGCCATTTAACAGATGCTTCTAAGAAAGATTGCTCCCAAGTGGATATTCACCAACTAGACAACATTTCTTAACATGAGACTCTCTTTTAATCCGTACTTGCTTTGAATTCAGGGTGACTTCCAGTGCCAAGGGAGAAGACAAACACTTTAAGATTCTTGGAGGTCATCTATTTTATCAGTGCCTGCCTTTTTAGGACTGACTCAGAGGCAGTTGAGTATGCTCTCATAGAATTAAAGATTTAGGTTTTTTAGAGATCTTCCAATCTAGAGGTTTCGCTGTGCATTAGAATCACTTATGGAGCTTATTAAAACACACCCTTGGTTATAGACCAATGCAACAGAATATAGAGAGCCAAGAAACTGACCTACGCATGTACGGTCAATTGATTTCCAAAGTAACTGAACAGGGAAAAGGTAGTCTTTACAACAAATGGTGCTAGAATAACTGGATATCCACCTGAAACAGAAAATGAACTCCCAACTTTATCTCACACCATATACAAAAATTCTCAATAAATTATGAAGCTAAAATGTAGAAGCTAAAACTATAAAACTTTTAGAAAATAGCATAAGAGAAAATCTTTACAAATTTGTGGTATAAGAAGATTTCTCAGGGCAAAACAAACACAAGCCATAAAGAAATAAAGCGATTAACTGGACTTCAAAATTGAAAACATTTATTCCTTGAAAGATACTATATTAGTTTGCTAGGACTGCTATAACAAAATGCTATACCAAAAGACTGGGTGGCTTAAACAACAGAAATTTATTTTTCACAGTTCTGGAGGCTAGAAGGCCAAGATCAGGGTGTCAACATGTTTGGTTTCTTCTGAGACCTCTTTGGCTTGCAGATGGCTGCCTTCTGGCTGTATCCTTACATGGTCTTCCCTCTGTACCCATGTGTTCCTGGTGTCTCCTTGCGTATCCACATCTCCTTTTTATAAGGACACCAGTCAGATTGGAATAGGATCCACCCTGTTTCACCTTAACTTAATCACATCTTAGATATTAAGACTTAAGACTGTATCTCTAAATACTGTCACATTCTGAAGTACTGGGAGTTAGCTTCAACATATGAATTTTGGGAGGATTTGATTCAGCCTATTATAAACACTTTTAAGAAAATCTAAAAGGCAAGACACTGACAGGGATAAAATTTTATAATACTTACATCTGACAAAGGATTTGTATCCAGAATACATAAAGAACTTTTAAAACCTAACAAGAAGACAACTCAATAGAAAATCGGCAAAAGATTGAACAGACATAGCAGAAAAAAAGGACATGCAAATGGTTAATAAGCACACAAAAAGATGTTCAACATAGTCACAAGAAAAACAAAAATTAAAACCACAATAAGATTCTACTTAATTAAATACATAAAATTAGAAAGACTGACAAGGCCATGTATTGGCAAGAATGTAGAACAACTGGAATTGCCAAAAATTGTTGGCAAGAATTGTAACTGGTACTACTTTGGAAAACAATCTGACAGTTTTTATGTAGATATTATCATACAATGCAATAATTCTACTCCTAAGTTTTTCACCAAGTGAAATAAAAATGTCCACACAAAGACTTGCATAGGAATGTTAATAGCAATTTTATTCATAATAGGCAAAAATTCAAAACAATCCATATACCTATCAATGAATGAATGCATAAATAAATTGTGGAATACCTATACAACAGAATAGTGCACAGCAATAAAAAGAACAAACTACTGATACACCTGGAAATATGAATGAACCTCAAAAACACTGTGCTGAAGGAAAGAAGCCAGACACAGAAGAGTTCATGCTATAGATGCCACATATCAAATTTAGATTAGGCAAACTCATTTATAGAGACAAAAAGCAGATCACTGGAGGCCTGGAACTGAGAAGGGAACAACTGACCACAAAGAATCTAAGGGAGATTTTTGGAGTTATGTAAATGTTCTATCTTGATTTGATGGATATATGCATGTATACACATCAAAACTCATCAACATTTGCACTTTAATGGGTGACTTTATTGTATGTTAATTAAAACTTATAGATGCTTAGATGCAATTCAAATGCACTAAATCAAAATTTCTGAATAGAAAGCCCAGAAATGAGTTTTTTAAAAATCCCATCCACAGGTAGTTCTGCTTTAGCCAGGGGTGGGGATGATAATATGGTCCAACTCTGACGCAGTGCAGGCATCCCTGTATTGCATTGCCCTCAGGTGGTCATGCAGCTTCTGCTTGGTGCCCACCCAACCTCCACCTCCCTTCCACCCTGTCCACAGCTCATTCTCTTGTATGACAGTCAATTCTATTTTAGAATAGCTCTTTTTCTCACCATGGCATGCATTTCTCTGTCATTTTGATGGTGGAAGTGAAAATCCCTATGGTCCTTTGCTTTTCTCTGTTACCTCTGCTCTTGCAATTCAAGGTCTCCCTAGGAATATCTAAGAAACAAGGGGTCTAACCAAAGTGAACACATAACATCTTATAGGTTTAAATTAATGTACTGAATTAGCATGCACTATTGACTCACGATTTTCTTGGTTTTAGGCTGGATGCTAGGGATAGAATAAAGAATAATATTTATCATGATGGACCCAATTCAGGTCCTGGCTGGACACTGGATATCTATATTTGAATGTGTGGTGTTAGAGAAAAACAAGTAGACAAAGTTGTGTATTAGAGTTCCTTTTCTGTTCATGCCCAAAATTAGGGATCCAAGCTCTTTGTATTGATGGCTCAAAAATCTTTACATGCTCTTATTGGCCTATTCCGAAGGCAATACCAGCTCATTCTGGAATGTAATCAATTATATAGTATCATTAGTTCTAGTGCCTATTTTTTCCCCTCTCTCCTACTATCTCCTAGATGTCCTCAGTGGTCCTTGTGGGCCCTGATACACAGCAGAATCCCACTTAGACCTGCTCCCTCCCCCTGAACAACAGTCTGCATCAGAGTCTCAGGCCCACTGGCTGGTAAGGCAAAGCCAATCCAATAACTATAACGTGAAAGACTAAAAAGTGCTTTTATAGAGGCAGGAAAAAATGTTCCAAGAGCACTTGGAATGAATTACCAAGTATTTTCCACATATATTATCTCATTTGAGGTGACCTGTGACTAAAAGTAATAATGACCACCATATATTAATTTCCTACCATGTCTAGATATTGTACCAAGTGTACTGTACTTTTCAAACCTCATTTGAGTCTTGAAATGATTGTATAATGTATATACCATGCCACTCTCATTTTACAGATGTGGAAACAGAGGCTGAAAGAAAGTAACTTTTCCAAGGTCACACAAATTGTAAGTGATGAAATTCAAATTTGAACCCAGTTGTGTGTGACTTCAAAGATCATACTCCTAACTACCATTGTCATGAATGACCTTAGTTTAATAATGCCTTGCTCTAAAAAAAAAATAGGTTTTCATTTTCATAACTATATTGATCTTTAAATGCTTTACATAACCTCAAAAAAAATAGTGGAGAACTCAACCAAATTAAAGTCATGACATAGACTCAGATTCCCCTAAAAATTCATTAATATAAAATATCTTGTATTTTCAGGTAACTAGCCTCACTAACAGTGCTTGCTAAGCAGGACCTTCTCCCATCTTTCAGGCCTCTTCTACTTATATATTCCAAATATCCAGCCCTACACTGCAGCCCATCAATATTTTTCCTCCCTTTTGAGGGTGAAGGATAATAAAGAGTTAATCAAGGACTCCTTAAAATGAGAAAGTCAAACTCCCAATAGCTACATGGTCAAGCATAATCTTTATGATCACAGTGGTAGCTGGTAGCCCTTCAAGATCCACGTTTCACATGGAGGGGAGTCCTCCATTCTATATTTCATGGTCTGAGAAGACATAACTCCACCAGAATTAGTCTCCTGGTCCTGGCTTGTCTCTACCCACTCTCCTAAAAAGAGGAGTGACTTTTCCATTTGGAATTGCATTCTGTGTGGCTTACCCTCCTCTGGGATCTTCTTGGCATTTGTCTGCCTAGAAAAAGCCTGTATAGTTGGCCCTTGAATAAAATGGGTTTGAACAGCAAAGTATACTTATACACAGATTTTTTTTCAATAAATACAGTACAGTATTGTAAATGTAAAAATTTTCTTAACTTTTTAAAATCTAGCTCATTTGGGAAGGTTTTCCTTAACTCAGTACTTTGGGACCCCAGGCTACAGAAGGCTCTACTATGTTCACTGCTTGCCTTCTAAGATCTACATATCATCAGTGCCTAACTGGCAAATGGGGGAAGACAAAGAATAGCAGATCACAGGGAAGGCTTTTCTGGGACAGGCCTGACAAGTGGTGTGCCTTGCTTCTTCTTATGTTCCATTCATCAAAAGTCAAGCACATAACCTCATCTAACTGTAAAGGAGGGTGGGAATAGTCTAGCTGTATGCCCATTATGGAAGAAAAATAGGTTTGATCAACAGCTTAGCTTTTCTCTGACACATACTCCGAATGAAAAACAAGTCCTACAAATAAATAAGAAAAAATTTAAAAACAACTAATAAAATGTAGGCCAAAGATAAAAACAGGCATTTCACATGAAATACAAATAATGGCCAACAAATGTATCCAGAGGAGTTAGCTTCATTAATAATCAGAGAAATGAAAATTAAAACCACAATAAGATATCATTTTATAGCTAATAGATTGGCAAGACATAAAAACTCTGATAACACTTACCCAGATACTTAGTGCAACAAGACACTATGGTTGTCTGTCCATCTCCTCTGGCTTCCTCCAGAATCCAGCCAGTGGTGGGGTGAGAGCAGTCAGATAAGCGCTGGCATGGGGCCAAGTATGGGAGTGGCATAATTTGCTGTTTTAGAAATAAAGATCCTGAGTCAAATAGATTTAGGTTTTGTTTTTTGTTTTAAGATTTTATTTATTTATTTGACAGAGACACAGCGAGAGAGGGAACACAAGCAGGGGGAGCGGCAGAGGGAGAAGCAGGCTTCCTGCGGAGCAGGGAGCCCAACGTGGGGCTTGATCCCAGGACCCTGGGATCGTGACCTGAGCTGAAGGCAGATGCTTAACGACTGAGCCACCCAGGCGCCCCTAGATTTAGGTTTGAATCCAGCTCAGCTACTTGATAATTTTGTCTTCTTGAATGAATTCTTAGCCTCTCTGAGCTTCACTTTCTTAATCCGTAAAATGCGTTAACAATAGCACAACATGAAGACTAACGAGCTGATGAGCACAAGGGCTTAGCACAGCCTACATATTGCACACTCAATAAATGTTGACCACTGTTAGGGAACAGGCTGAGACAATGAGGAGGGAGCACTGTCAGAGGGATGCAGAAAGCACTCAACAATGTACACTCAAAGAAACAGTACCTGCTCAAGGCCATAAGGTAATAAAATTGGCTCAACTTCCTGATAATTGGATTTCAGAGTTGCTGAGATTATCGATTTGTTTGGAGGAAATAACTCTCAAGATATGAAGGTTTGATAAGCCTATGGTTTCTATGACATCATAAGCAGCCATTGATGACCATTAAGAATTTTAGTTTCTAGAACATGTTGTCTTTTGTGTGTTAACAATACTACCTTCTGGGTAGAGTTTAATTTTTTTGTTTCCATTGTTTTCAGTTTTTCATTTTTCATTTATTTTTCTGTTTTCACATTGGGTGACAGTGTTTTCTTTAAAGTTCTCATAATCACCCAACCCTTCTTACTGCCTACCTCAAGCTTTTACTATCTACCTGGGTCACAGAAGCCCAGCACCCAAGCTAAATTATGTCCTTTCTAATCAACTAAGTCAACCAATCATTTCAACTGCTCCACACAAACTCAAATTCCATATGCCACAAGTTTCCATTGCCTTCTTTAACTTAGTCAATAATGTATATTACAAAATAGATGTGAAAATACTTAAACCTTTTCAAGGGTAAATGTTGAGAAGTGTTTGTAGAGTAACATATCAAGCCACATATACATTGCGGATTCTGCAGCCCCACAGAACAAATCTTTATGTATTTTAGAATCATTATTGAATTACTACTCACTCTGTTTTCTTCATGCTAAGAAAGCCTAAGTTTTTCACCCCTCTCTACAAGTCTGGTATCCATTGCTAAAAAATAAAATTTAATTGAATAAATTTGAAGATCTAATTGGCTTTATTAAGTGATTCATGAATTAGGTAGCACCTCATCTAGCAAGAATGGTGAATGAGCTTACAGAGCTGTTTTGAGGAGTTGTACAAAATGGAAGGTTTTTATAAGCAGGACGGTGGGGCAAGGAAATTACTGACAAAAGAAAATAAAAGGATTGTTCAGGCCAGGACATCTTCTCTTGCAGGGGAAGGGAATGTCAGGGTTTTTTTATGGGTTTTGTTGTTGTTGTTTTTTAATTACACAGATGACCTCACTAGTACAGATCAAGAAATTTCAGACTGACTTTTAAAAGGCCACATTCCTGGGATAGGTTGAAACCTTAATGAAATCTTGGTTTGCTGTCTTGAGAGGCAAATGACTCCATCTTGGGCTTGTGGGGTTTTTTTTTTTTTTCTTTTTTAATACCATCTCCAAAGCTTTTTTAAGTTCTCACATCTCACAGCCATATACCCATGTCCAAAACTATACCTAGTGTTCTTGGAGGCTCTTGTTTGGTATATTTAGTCATCTGGATTCATCTCTACTAATAGTGCTGCTGGAATTAAATTGCTCATATGGGCCACAGTCTTCTCATTCTATAATACTGTACTCAACATGAAAATACCAGGACTTGCACTATTGAAGAAAATGAATTAGATTCTGATTCCATTGCACACACATACGCATGCATTTTATCCTCTGTCACTTGATGTCTATTTTCCAAAGTTCCAGTTATTTCTTCTGTTCCTATCTCCTTCGGATACCTGCTTCTATCCTGGTTGAGGATGCTTCAAACTAAATTAGCATATTCCTTCCTTTCCATAATATATCTTGAGGGCCAACACAAAGGTGAACATGTCACAGTTCCTGCCCTTTTAGAGTTTACCCACTGGTAATGTAGACAAGATAACACACAATCAGAATACTGTGCCACAGCACTGTATCATAGGGTGCTGTGGAATAACAATGGGGGAGCACGGAGGACTTCTCAGGGGCTATGGTGCCTTGAATGATAAATGAGCTTACAAAGAGAAGACAAGTCAGTGAGAAGAGCTATGACAGCCCTTCCCACCTCTAAAATGTACCAGTGTTACCCTAATTCAGGGCACACTCACCCTCAGAGTTTTGTCAGCTAAAACCTCAGTTTCTAGGGTGTTGACAAGCTACTAAAAACAGTGAAACACATGCTAACGCTTTTTTTTTTTTTTTTTTTTAGTTTTACAAAACATTCCAGATGAATTTTTGGTAATCCTGATAGTGATTACCAATCAGTCCATGAATCATAAACTATTACTCACTTCTCCTTGGCAGTGAGGATATTGCTGGGCCAGGGTTGAATCAATCTCCTCAGCCCATTTTTATAATGGGAGGAGTTGAGGGACTGCTTGGGTTCACTAAAATCCCAGGAGCATTATGTAAACTATTCCGGCTTGAGGATTCAAGAAACGGGCCTCTGTGAGTTCAAATATAATTGGAAAGTTAGGAATAGGGGTACAGATGGTAACTAAAATGTTAGCTTTGTGGTTATTTAAAATTGGTTTGGAACACATGGCTTATATGTGTGGCAAAAATGGTCTTAGTAATTCTGTACATAAGAAGTCACCTTATACAGTTAGTCATAGACAGAGCTGGGAAACTACATGCCTCTTTCACAGGAGTAGGATCTACCCCCACTCAACCTATCCAGGGCCCAGGCAGCAGACCAGAATGCATGCTTCTTCCAGGCAGACAGATACCAAGAAGATACTAGAAAGGGCTAAGCCACACACATGCAGTTCCAAATCAAAAAGTCACTCCTCCTCCCAGAGGAAGGGGCGGGGGGCAGGGGGGCAGAAAGAAGCCAGGACCAGAAGGCTAACTCGTAAAGTTTAGTTTGTTTCCAATATTTATTTTCTTGTGATAAACATAAAGCTCTTAGATAAAGAGACTATGCCTTAACCACCTTTTTATCTCCAGTGCTCAGTTTTATGCCTGGTACATAGTAGACACAAAATACTTGATTGCTCAATTAATTTTATAATCTAAATGTTCTAATTCTAGAAATGGTAATATTCTACTACTTGCCCAATTACTTTGCCTTGACTCTGCTCTTTTATCTTACTCTTGTTTTCCTCTCCTCTCTCTACACGGGACTCTGAATCTATCCTTCTTAGACCATTTCCTCTTTGGCTCTCACATAATTTGTAAACTTATTATTATGCACTTTAATATTAGAACAACAGGAGCCTTAAAAAGTAGTGTTAATGGAAGTGTAATAGGAAAAAATGAAATCAATTATTGAGATGTCTTATAGTTTGCATGTATCTTTTTGCTTCTCTCTAAAAAGAAAAGGGAGGGAGGAAAGAAAGAAGAGGGGAGGGAGAGAGAGAGAGTTATTAAAGTTGACGTGTGTGAGGGGATAGGTCCCTTGGAGAGATCAGAATACCTATTGCGTTAATTAGAGAAATAGTATAAAGTAGTGGTTACACGGAGGGACTCTAGATCCATACTGCCTAGGTTTAAATTCTGAGTCTGCCACATACCAATTATGACCTCAGACAATTTTCTTAAACTTCCTGTGCTTCAGTTTCCTCACCTTTAAAACAGAGGTGATAGACTAATTTCATAGGGTTGTGGTGAAGAGTAAATGCACATAATCATAATAATACATAGTAGGCACTATATATGTGGTAGCTGTTAATATTACTCTGGGGGGTTCCCAATAAGTTTAGGGAACAAACTGAATGAAGAACCTGGATATGAAACTAGATGTAGCATGCACTAGAGGTCATTTCAAAGAGGGACAAGATGTCCTAGGATGGTGAACACTTGGCATCTAAGCTTCCACCACCCCTGACCTGTGTTTATGACAGGAATTTTATATCATTTATGAAATTCATTCTCTCTGAGCCTAGACTAGTTTCTGTCTATAACCTAACACCACTGAAGTTCCTTCTACCTAGGAAGTCAAATCATATTTCAGAGCAAATAACAAGGGAAACTTCCATAAGGACAACATGACTGTAATACCAAGACCCAGGTGCCTACTCACATGCATGTGAAAACAAGAAACACTGAAAATGTCTCATAAGCTAAGTCACTTGCTTACTTTGTTCATTTTTATATGCTTGGGCCATACCCTCAATGCTTTCCTTTCAAAAATTTTACTTCCCCTTACAATTCTCATTATATTTGGTCCTCTCAGAAGTGTATATTTGGAAAGGAACAGACCCAGAACCGTGACTGAGATTGGAGAGGAGCATAAATCAGAGAATGATCCTGATGGTCACTGTAATTGCTTGATCAGATTGAGCTGAGAATGTTGGGGAATTGAACTTCTTTTTTCAGAAATGAAGGAATCAAGGTGCCTTTTTCCAAGTTGGACCGTTTTATGTATTCGTCGGCCTGTGTCTGCTTTTCTACATCTACACCATCATGGTAGAAAAAGCATATATTATAACTAAGCCTTAGACCCAAGAGTGAAAGTCCATCTTCCTGAAGACTTAACGAAACTGTTTTCCAAAAGCTTCTACTTAATTCCTATGCTTGGGGTAAATTTTGCATATGGAGGCATTGACACTGGAGGGGTAACCAGACCCTAAATTTGGACAGGGAATGAGGGGTATTTTTGCCTTAAGCGTTGAAATGGGCATATCAGTCTTACTTTACTTTCTACTTTGCATCTCTTTCTACTGCTAATTCATTTTTTAAATCCATGCCTATCAGATACCACTATGGGATTCCCCAGAGTTGTTAGGGATGAGGATTCTTCAGTGGCTCCAATTCTGGTAGCTTCCAATCCCCAGCTTACCCCGTGGCTCAACAACATTTGCAAGTGGACACCTCTAGAGGGAGCTAACTTCACTGTCTTTGTTTATAATGTAATGGGCAAGGAATTGGCAAATAGAGAATTTTTTCAGTGTCTCCAGAATTGATAAGTTAGGGCATTATGCCGTTACCGCACTTTCAGGGGACCCTATAATTATGCCAGAGGGCAGTCATTGAGAAGGCATAGAATCTATGAAGAAGGAGAAGGCTACTTGCAAAAAATAGAGGTTTATAAGTTCTGAAACACCAAGTGCAGGTGGGGGCAGTGACCAACAGTGGCTGCACTTTGCTTTTCCAAATCCGTTTCAAAGCGATACTATTTTCTTCTTCAAATTTCCCTGATTCTTACTTTAATATATCTCATTCCACCTTGATAAAACATTAGCAGTTAATGGTGACAGAAAAGGGAGGCTGAATGAAGAGCAAAGAAGAGCAGCAGCCTAAGTAGACCTTCAGCTTTACCAAATGTTTAAGACACTTTCAACTTAACATTCATATTTCCTCTGAGATGCAGGCATTTGGGCTTGTGGGCTCTAACCAAGGTGAAGCTGGGAAATAGCTGTATGGAATCTGCAACTCCTAGATATGTTAAGACTTGGCTGATTCCCTGCAACATCTCAAAATTTCCACATAATACTCAGCTAAACAGAACAGTAAATAATGAGCACTGATAGAATCAGACAGAAAAAGTATAGCTTCAGGCTGCCCCTGACAGACGGATCACCATTCTCTGCAGGTAAACGAGGCTCCTGAATTAGAGCCTGGGAAGGAGAGAAATAGGAGGTGATGCTGCCAGCCTGCTGCAGCCCTGAGCTCCCAGAGGCATCTGATTGATACTGTACAGCAAGGCCAGGAAGAGTGGTTGGGATGGCAGAAAGGCTGCCCAAGACCCAGTCCCCAAGTGAAAGGAACTGAGCTCTGTTTTACAATTTCCAAGGCAGGATAGATATCGGGTCTCAGCCAGAACAGAAAATAACCTCCTTTAGCAGCCCCCAAACACCTCCATCTCCAACTGCAACTGCAAAGGGCTTATCAGGCTGAAGACTAGGGGCTCAGCCTATACTAGAAAAGAGTCTCTTGTGTTCTAATTAGTGAACTAAACAGACTTAAAGGATGAGTGGGATCAGGGAATTAAAAAAAGAGTGGCTAAGAGACCATATTTCACTTGCAGTCACCCTGAGGCCAAAGAACATACTAGGAGAAAAAAAAAATGGAACCAAAGTAAATCCAAAATGGTACGTCTCAGAGCAATATCCATGTGAAAACTGCACTGACCTCTAAAGAGAAAGTGAAAACTGTATAAGGTAATAAAACGCTTAGCCAAGACCCTTATGGAGTCACACCTGGATCTCAATGACAGCTTCCCAGCCTAGTGTCCTTGCATCCAGTCCATCCTGCATAATGGCACGGTACATTCATCTTTCCAGAACTTTCTTTCCATCATATTATCATCCCCTGCTCAGAAAAATTTAAATGAATCTTTGCTTTAATTCCCAGAGAGTCAGCCTCATATTATCTAACTGTCCCTTCCTCATAAGCATAGAACTTGGCTCAAGTCAGGATATCCACTTACTCTTGGACCAACAAGCCATAAGGAAGCCCAGCAAGAACAGAGAGGACATGTGCTTCAGTGTTCAGCAGACTTGCTTTTGATGCTAGTCCTGTACTTGACCAGTGGCAGATCTTATTCATGTTATTTGATTTTCTCAGCCCCATCTGTAAAACAAGGAAAATACCAAACCTCACAGCAGTTCTCACGACAAAATGGCAAAATTACAGAGCCTGGAACCCACTGCAAATTCACGGATAATATTTTTTGCTTATTAATGATTTCCTATTTTACAAATTATCTGTGAGATGATCTTAATATTTAAAAATATATAATAAAAAAAAGAAGTGTAGTATATCACCTTATCAAAACTAGGGAACACCAAACAATGCCTTGGGAAAACTCATCAGATTTTGATGAGAGAGAATAGAACCTGGAGACATTTTGAGGGTGGATAGCAGCTATCTTTGTTGCTTGGTCTGCTTTTGTTTGTAAATTCACAAGTTCTTCTCTCCATTTTCCTTGTCATCCTAAGTTGTTCTGTGATTTCAAATGACAACAGTAATAATAGCTCTACAGAAGAGCTCAAATAGAAGACACAAGCCTCAACAGACACAAAAACCCACCCCACAGAAAGTTCCAGGATTTAAATGTCACTGTGTTAGATCCATAGTCCTTGCTTATACAGTTCATGTTTTCTTCAACCTGTCTCTCAACAATGAGAGAAGGTTGACAGCATATAGTTCATTTTGCACCTTCTAAGTTATTCATCAGAAAACATATTTTACATGACCATAGCTTAGAGCCATTTTGTGAAGATATCAGGTGAGCTGTACACGAGGCTGTGTGAGGAACATATATATGCCAAGTGTGCTATTCTGTGTTCCTACATTCTTTTTCCCCTAAGAGCTGAACTCCCATTTGGCTGTTCAGTTTCTCCAAGGAGCTAAGGTAAGTTCCCATCTTTAAAAAAGTAATTAAAAAAGGAAATGAAGTTGAAAAGGAGATTGGTCCTCACCTTGCTGCCCAAATTCAAATGTTCACTAACTTTCAGGGCATAAAAGACATGGAAAAAATCTTCAGGGCATAATAAACACAGAAATGATAACATCTAAGGAGTAGAAAGAGAGAGCAAATTTAGGATCAAAATACAAGACTATGTTAAGAAAACCGAAGATGGCTTATAAGTGGAAATGGTAGATTTGTTCTATCAGATAGAACAATATCATATCATATATCATATCACATACAATGTGATATAGTTTCAGGTGTACAACATATTGATTTGACAGTTCTATATATTCCTCACTGCTCACCTCAAGTGGAGTCACCATCTGTCACTGTACAACCTTATTACAATATTATTGACTATATTCCCTATGCTGTACTTTTCATCTGCAGGACTTATTTATTTTTTTTATAATGGGAAGTTTGTACTTACTAATCCCCTTTATTTCACCCACCCCCACACCTACCTCCCTTCAGGCAACCACCAGTTAGTTCTCCGTATTTGTCTGTTTTCTTCATTTGTTTATTTGGAAGAATTCTACTCTTAATCTCTTATATGATAGAGATAAACAAATGGCTATCACAAAGGAATCAAGAATACAATAATTCTGGGGTAACTGGGTGGCTCAGTGGGTTAATCAGCTAACTCTTAATTTTGGCTCAGGTCATAATCTCAGGGTCCTGGGATTGAGCCCCACAATGAGCTCCGTGCTCAGTAGAGAATCTGCTTAAGGATTCTCTCTCTCTCCCTCTCCCTCTGCCCCTCCCCTGCTGACATGCTCCCTCTCAAATAAATAAATATTTTTAAAAAGAATACAATAATTCATTAAAGTGAGTATTTTAGGAGGGAAGAGAGGAAAATTTCACCATTAGGAAACCCAATGTCTGCTTATGCAGCTGAAAAGACCTGGTATCCAAATGGCAAGGGGAAAATGAAAAATGACCTCATTCAACTTTGTACTCACCCTTTTTTGTACCTCAAGAATTGATCCAATCAGGAAAAAAGACTATGGGTGTTCCTGAGTGCAGGTTCCACGGCATTATAAACACAGGATTGTTTTAAGCCAACGCTGTGTGGAGCTATTGCCTTAACAGAGTTTGATGACCAAGGCCAGAACCCTCATATGACTAAGACTGGGGAGAAAAATATTAAGCTTCAGAGCATGCCATAG
Organism: Callorhinus ursinus; assembly: GCF_003265705.2. Lineage (NCBI taxonomy): Eukaryota > Metazoa > Chordata > Mammalia > Carnivora > Otariidae > Callorhinus > Callorhinus ursinus. The sequence continues at coordinate 18,885,407 of NW_027397083.1, read as the reverse complement.
ACAGAGAATTAAACAAAGCCTCTGAGAGGGTTCAAAATTTCAAAAAGAAATATCTTCAGTAATTTGAATCATTAGTTTACCGAAGCCTAAGAGAAAAGGCTTTTAGTAAGTTTCCAAGTAAACTTTATAGACCCAAATTAAATAGGCTGTTATCGGAGCCTTGGGAAAGATTCAGAATATCCTAACCTCTTACCGTATTTCTGCCAATAATCTTGCTGCCGCTTCTTCAATGTCTCTACTTTCTCATATTCCCATATTGCTTCTTCAGTGTCTCTACTTTCTCATGTTCCCATATTAAGCACTCCTGATCCTCTCACATTATCTCACACAAGAAGTGCAACGATTCTTTTAAATACTTGTTTTATTTTATTGTTGGTGCATTTTGTGTCCTCTCCAATAAATTTTTGCTTTTTCCAAGTCATAAAGGCATGTTCCTATGTTTTCTTCTAGAAGCTTTATAATTTTAGCTTTTACATTTCATGATCCATCTTGAATTAATTTGTGTGTATGATGAGAGGTAGGGGTAGATGTTACTTTTTTCCATGTGTTTAGCCCAGTTGTTCAAGCACGATTTGTTGAAAAGATTTTCCTCTCCCCACTGAATTGCACATTTGTTGAAAATCAGTTAACCTTGTATGTGTAGTTTTATTTCTGGATTCTATTTTGTTCTGATGATGTATTTGTCTGCCACCACACTGCCTCGATTACCGTAAAATTCATAGTAATCAACTTCTAGATTTCACAGATAGCTTGATGCAGGAGCCTAAGACAAGTTCTAGGGCTAACTTTGGCATTATCTAGCTGTGAAATTTTGAACAAGTCATCCAATTTCACCATGACTTAATTTATTCATCTGTAAATTAAGAGGGCATAGATCAGAGTTGCAAATTAAAATACTTGGCTGATAATATCAATCAATTAATCTGGAAGTTACAACACAAAGAGTGGTGGAGAATGTGCCAAAGTTCATGTCCAATCTGAGGAGGAAAGTTACCACACAATTCTAGCTTGCAGGAATGTAAGCTTGCTACTGCCAGGTCTTCTGATTTTTCCAGAGAAGCCAGAAACCTGCATTTTTATATGAAATCTTCTGACTTTTAAAGCACCGTGCAGGCCAAAGGAAACACAGATGCTCAGCCCTTGGGCTGCCAGTTTGAGACCCATGAACTAGCAAATCTCTAAGAATGTTAATTCTTCTTTTACAGAGTTATTGTGAAGAATAAATGAGGTAACATATGAAAATGCCTAGCACTGTGTCCGGTACATAAAAAATATTTAGTAAAAACTCTGTCTTTTCTTACTGATTAAACATTTCGTAAGTTGTATCCCAAATCTCGATCACCAAGCTTGCTCTTCTTATAAGCTGAGAGCCATTTCCAACTATTAGCTCACTCACCATTTAGTTCACAATCTCTCTATGTTAGAAACATGGTTGCCCTTCCAGAACCTCCCTCTACCTTTCTCTGTGCCCACATAGGCTGACTTATGGGACCTTCATGAATAGGCTTTTTATGGTCAGTGGTCAATGGGGACATCAACAAAAGATTCAAGGGTGGGAGAAGAGTGAGGTTGGAGTACCTATTCCCCCAGTGCCCTACCAGCATTGACTGTGGCCCAAAGCCATAGCTCTCTTCAACCTGTTCTCTCCACACAGCCAACCATCCTTCTTGGATTACACTTTTTTCTCCTTAGAACCTTTCCGGATAAGAAGTGATTAATAGCTCTCATGTTCTTTAAACCCTGTCCACTCACTTAAAAGTCATTCAACTTGAGTGTGCTATGTCATCTGGTGCATAGACATTGTCTAATCTGCTAACCTCTCACTCCAAATAGAATTCCCTCGTCCATCCCTTTTCTCAATGTTTCCATTATCTTGCCAATTAATCAGCCTTAAAATGATGTTCCTGTAGTGGAAAGCAAGGTTCTCATGGTATCCCTAGACCTATCTCTTAGGATGAGCCAGGAAAAAAGGCAAGAAATACCACCTACCAAAAAATAGTGGGATTGGTTAAATTCAAGGATGAGTTTGCCACATTTTCTAGGACTGGAGTTTCAAATGGAATAACATTTACTGCTTTTGAGGCTGCAATTTCTTTTCCTTAGTTAACTAGGTCAAAAGGGTGAACGCTCAGAGATGTTCTGTGCAACACTTCTTTCTCTCTTTTATGAATATTTTCTCTTCATTCATGCCTGGAGCCAGCAGCAGGTTCCCCTGGCACTGGGTATACTATGAATTGGTCTTTCCACACCATCAGTGGAAGACCTCTTATCCAGGCTGAACTTAATAAACATAGAAAGCTGTTTGGCCTGCTTTGGATCTAAGCTATATATAGGCTGCTTCTGGTGTCTTACAAAGTTTTCCACATGGTTCATCCTAGCTTATTGCTATTTTGTACTGGAGTTACAAGCAGAAGTCTCTGCTAATAATAGTTTTACTCTGCTTCCTCTTACTTCCTTTCTTAGTGGCTTTAGTATCTTACTTAGTGGCCTCAGAAGCAGGAAACTTGGATGGATTAAGACAGAATTTATGGAGTTCTGATTATATTAGTATAAAATTCCAACCCAACATATAATCAATACAAAATATTTGACATCAGTTTTTACTCATGCCAATTCTTTATCTCCAATGTTCACTCTATCACATGCCTTTTGTATCTTGCTTCAAAATGCCATTCATATCTACCTTCTATTCTGCATTTTTACCCCCACTCCATCTGTCATGGTCCCTGACCCATCATGCCAATCCAATAATAAGAACCTCTGCCTTTTCATGTTCATTTTGCCCACCTCTGCCAGATTCACCTTTCTTGTAGAATGTTTCCATCATGACTCTTACATATTATTTCAAATATAAATTCCATGGCACAGGCTTCAATGGTCCCCATAATATACACAGCCGATCTCAACTGTCCTGAAATAAGGGTGAGAGAGAGCTGTCTTCTCAGTGTTTCTTCTACATAACCTCCTTGTTTCTATCTCCAAACTATTCCTCTGCTTGATATGCCATAGCTTCTTCCTTCTACCTATAATCAAGCCCTGTTATATCATACTCTACTTTCTCAATTAATCCTTTCCTTCTTAATTTAATCAACAGTTAACTTCCTATGAACACACATGAGATATTTAGTCTTATCCATACAATATAACCATTAAATACATGTTATTTTATGTTGTTTTCTAATTGTTTTCAGTATATTTGCATTAACTATATTGCTTAGTGTTAATGGTGGGGGGGGTTGATGATATCAAAATTAGGGGACACAGGCAATGTTCCCATCTTGATTTTGGTCCAAGTATTTGTTCCTCTTCTTTAGGACTCTAAAAGATATATTGCTAACAAGGGACAATGACAAATGGGCATTTGGGTACCATCTTGTGATGGTCAGTTTTATGTGTCAGATTGGCTAGGCTATAATCTCCACCACTGATCCTGAAGTTGCTATGAAAAGATCTTTAGATGTGATTACAGCCCATAATCAGTTTGCCTTAAATAAGGGGGGGGGGGGTTTCTAACTACTCTGTGTAAGTCTGATTCAATCAATTAAAAGGTTTTGAGAGCAGAGCTGAGGTTTCCCAGAGAAGAAATTCCAACTGCAGAACCAGCTTCAGCCGTGCCCAAGTGTTCCAGCCTGCCCTTCCTAACAGCCTGCTCTATGGATTTTTGACTTGCTTAGCTGGTCCCCACAGTTGCTTAAGCCAATTTTTTTGCAATAAGTCTCTTAAAATATATCTACTACTGATTCTGTTTTTCTGGTTTAACCCTGACTGATACAGATTTTGTTATCTGTTAGAGTAGTGTTGGTATAACAAACAACCAAACAAATGGAAATGGTTTTGGAATTAGGAAATAGGCCAAAGCTGGAAGAATTTTGAGCAGAATGATAGAAAACATCTATATTGCTTTGAACAGACTGTTACTAGAAATATGGATGTGGGGGCACCTGAGTGGCTTAATCGGTTAAGCGTCCCACTCTTGGTTTCAGCTCAGGTCATGATCTCAGTCTCCTGGGATTGAGCCCCACATCGGGCTCCATGCTCAGCATGGAGTCAGCTTGTCCCTTTCCCTTCCCCTCTGCCCTGCATGTGCTCTCTCTCAGATAAATAAATAAATCTTAAAAAAAAAAAAAAGAAATATGGATGTGAGAATTCCAAAGGAAAGGAGGACTCTGGTAAAAAGATGATCTTTATCATCTTAGAGAATACCTAAATCTTCATAAAAAGACTGTTGGTAGAAAAATGGACATCAAAGACATTTCTGGGGAGGGTTCAGAAGGTAATGAGGGATATGTAAGAACTATAGGAAAAGGTATCTTTTGTATATAACATCAGAAAGCTCACTGGATTTGTCCTATAGTTATGTGGAGAGTAGAACTATAAGCAGTGAACTTGGGTATTTAGATGGAGAAGGAGTCCATGAACTAAAGAGTACAGGTGGCCTCTGATAGCTGGAAAAGAAAACAGCACCTTCCAAAGGAGTATGGCCCCACTGACACTTCGATTTCATCCTAGTGAAACCTCCTTTGTACCTCTGACCTACAGAACTATAAGATAATAAATTCATATTGATTAAAACTACCAAGTTTGGAGTAATTTGTTATAGCAGCGTAAGAAACAAATACACTTCTTATTGATAACTGGGCTTGGGTCCTAATACCAAGTGTAAACCCATCTAGTAATCTGGGCCTTGGCTTAAACCTCTGAAACCTAAGAGGAAGGCTTCCTAAGAGGAAGCCCTTCTAAAGTCAAATTTACTACTAGTCAATGAGAGTTTCATATGTATATAAGAGAGGGAAGGGAGGAAGGGGGAGAGAGAAAGAATATACCAAGCATTCTGTCATGCAGACTTACCTTTAACTTCTGCTACAAGAGAATGAGAGAGTCACAATTATACGTTTCTAATCTATACTGAGACAGTGACAACAGCCACTATTAAATAGAGCCCAATCAGAATCCTAAATTCTGATCTAGTCAGATTAGTATTTAAAATAATAGTTAAAAGCCTTGGATTTAGAGTCAGACTGAATGGGGTTGAATCCCAACTCACCACTGTGACTTAAAGCAAGATGCTTTAACTTCACTGCGGTACAGTTTTCTCATCTGCAAAATCACAATAGCAACTGTATCTTCCTTACAGGACAATTTTAAGAAAAGATATGCAATGAGATTGGAACAGTGTTTGCCACTGTTATGGAGGAAAGAAGAGGAGAAGAAAAAAAGTATACACATGTGCATGTGTATACGCGCGCACACACACAGAGGCACACACATATCAGGGGTAACATTACAATAATTCTAAGTAATGTGTAACATGTTGCTGAGTTCCAAGTAAGTTCTAAATGTATACTTAATTACTGAGATGCTTAACACTACCAGATATCCTGTTGTTTCCTTTAATTGACAAAAAGACTAGATCTGGAAATGATGTGGAGACAAACCCAAATAACCTTGCTAACTCAACGAAAAGATCTAAGGAATGAGGAACAGTACCTATTAAGGTTTCAGCATCCCTTCTCTAGTTTCTAGAAGGCACAGGACTTACCCTAATGAATATGTGTGAGATACCATTTCAAATCTTTGCTTATCCCTTTGAGATATAAATTTATTTCTGTAAAATAATTTCTCTCCCAGGGTCACTCTCCAGAGAACATGAATAAATATCCTATTAGATTCTTCCATAGCTGATGCCTACAAATTGAAATCAGTAGGAACCAAGAGGTTGGCTACCTTCTGATCAAGACCAGCCTCATAGGTAAGCAGATTGGTGCCCTCTTAATATTGATTTAAGGGGATATGAAAATATCCAACTTGTCCCAGGCTTTCATCTCGCTACCTTCTAAAGAGCCTCTGTACTTAATGATCTCAGCTATGCCTTCCTACTATTTTTATTCATAAATTCATTTGTTCATTCACTCATTGTAAACATTTACTGAGTACCAATTAACTAAAATACACACAGAAACATACACACACACATATAAAGAAACTGAATTCTCTGCAAGGTTTAAAGAAGTTTAGAGATGAAAAAAAAAACCACCCTGCCCTTAAGAAGCAAAGATATAGATATTAGAGATATTACTGGAAATGAAGATAATAAGTATCTGCTTCATAGGATATTGTGATGATTAAATGAGATAATGAATATAAAGTCCTGTCACAATTCCTGGCACATGATCAATAAACATTTCTTGTAATTACTATGATCAGTATTAACAGAGCTATAAGGGATTAGAGAATTTTGAACCCAGGGGTTCAAAACTTTTATATGTGTCAGAATTACCCAAAGGGCTCGTTAAACCTCAAATCCTGGGCCCCACCTCCAGAGTTTCTGATTCTGTAGATCTGTGGTGAGTCTTGAGAATTTGCATTTCTAACAAGTTCCCATATGATGCTAATGCTGCTGATCTGGGGTCACACTTTGAGAACCCAGCTCTATTCCAGCCTCCTCATTTTACAAATGAAGAACTGAGGCTTAAGAGAGTTGACTGATTAGCCCAAAGACTCATCAATAATTGCTCTGCTTCCTCCCTCTGAGAACCGCATATCTTATCAGAGATTTTCATTTCATTAGCCTTAAAGAAAGAAGTATCACAGGTACTACAGGTATTATACATGTTTGTACATAAATGGGTAAGAGGAGGGAGATATCTCTGGACACTTCTGGACAGGGAGCTATACAGGTGGTCAGCCATGCGTGAACCATCAGTCAGTTTGAAAACGACTTGTATTAGTTATCTGTTACTTGGTAACAAATTCTGCCCCCAACACATTTTTTCTTTTAAAGTCATACCCCCTCAAAAGGAAGGAGGACCTGGGTTGTGGGATGTAGAAGTCTTAAAACCTATAAGCTCAAACACTGAATAGTTATTATCTCAGTTTCTGTACATCAGGAACTTAGGCATGGCTTACCCACATACTTTCTTCAGGGTCTCTCATGATGCTGCAGTGGCCTAATCTGAGGTGGTGGGTAAGGTTGAGGTCTCATCTGAAGATTTGGCTGGGCAAGGATCTGATTCTAAGTCCACTTATATGCTTTTTGGTAGGATTTACATCCCTGGGGCTTTTGGAGTGAGGACTTCAGTTCCTCACTACCTCTTGGCCAGAGGCCTCCTTCTTGCCATGTGGGCCTCTCAAATAATTTAGCTTGCTTCATCAAAGTCAAGGAGATAGAGGTGGAGAGAATGTGCCAGCAAGACAGAAGTCACCATCATTTGATTGTGATTCATGATTATGAAGGTGACATCTCATCACTTTTGCCATATTCTTTGGTTATAAGCAAGTCACTGGATTCAGCCCACTTTCAAGGCAAGAGGATTGATTACACAGGGTTATGAATGCCAAGAGTGGAGATAATTATGGGCCATGTCCAAAGCTACCTGCCACACTACTCAGGTTAAACCAAATTCCTCATTTCACAGATGAGGCTCAGAAATTGCCCCCAATTTCTGGGCGTTCAAATAAGATCATATAGTCAGTTTACATCCTTGAGTAGAACCCTAGGGCTCTATAGTACAAAATTCTCTCCATTAATCCTATTGCAGACATTGCAAATTATACATTAGTTAAAAAAAAGAACAAAAAAAATGGTGATAGAATAAGAACTTATGAGTTTATCATACCAAAACTATAATTTAAATAGAATTTGAGAAGTGATTTATCTAATTGTCATTTTAATCAAAAACCCGAGATAAAAATGCAATATAATAGTTCCAACAGTCATTTATTGGTGCTTTGTTCAAATAACACAAAGATAAGCATTTTCTTTTGGATCTCATTCATACAGTACAGGAGGCAAATTCCTAATCCCATTACCAAGAGAATATATGTCTCTTCTTAACCCTGCGAGGCTTTCATATCCTTCAAAACTAAATGTACCTTATAAGTATATACTATAGACCTCATCAAGTGAAACTTATTCCCCAGACAGCTGATGAGAAAAAGCTAAAATACACATTCATTTCAGTTTTAGTAAACATTTATTTATCACCATCTGTATGTAAGGTAGATGCCAGGTTCTGAGGAATCAGTAGTGAATAAGACAAAAAGTATTATTGCACTAATAGTCCTTCTGATCTACTAGGGAAAACAGACATGTTTTAAACATCACAGATAACTAATTAGTGTGCAAAATGCTTTGAAAGAATACAGAGTGTTTGGGGAGAATATAACATCGGTTTCTAACCTAACACAGAAGTATAGAAAGAAGTGATAATTAGGCTGAGATCTGAAGAGCGCACAGAGATTTGCATATTCTGTTCCCTTATCTAGGCAAACAGAAAAACAAGAGCACTCCAGGCAAAGTCTCCAAGGTGAGACAGCTGATTTTATTAGTAAGATCAAGTCACAGAAAATAGAAAATAAACAAACAATACAAACCATCTTTACACATGATTGAGAACTAACAAAATAGTCATCACCGATTGTATGCAGTTCCAAGTTTTAACTGATCCCTAGGTCTGTCAAACTTGGCAATTTTGTTCCAGAGTTAACCTGACTCCTTGACAAAGGGCATATCTTTGGACATTAAAGCCCATGGATCACCAACCTCTTCCTTACTTAAAGGACGGTGGATAACCAGTTATCGACTTTGGGACAATTTCACAAATTTCCAAAATGAATCTAGGTCAGGGGTATTCCCCATGGAATAAGAAGGGTTATGCAGGACAGATGGCTACTTTTCATGGTGAATAAACTCCACAAAGGAAGCAAACTTCCCAAGAAGGAGAGGGTTTAAAGATTAATCATTGGTAATTTTCATTAATGATGAGTCATTAGTAATAAATCATTCATGCTCCCCCTTCCCGACAATGATGGTTAAAGAGATGCATCAGAACAGAGAAAAGCTGGGATGCCAGCCACGCAGGAGAATTGGGCCGCAGATTCCCTGGTGGGTAACACATTTGCTTAATAGGAAATACAGCTCTCCCAGAGGAAGCCGCTATACTTTTTCAAAGCATTTTTTACAATGCCATCTAGTGGAGATTAAAATTTCTGTACAACAGTTCAAACGCCTGGGTTCTAGTCTGTGCTCAAGCCAACAAGCCAACAATTCTACCTCTAAAGTTTCAGAACACCTTTGCTTAGTAACACAAAACATTATTTTTTGCCATTACAATGACCAGTAGGTCTCCTCTATCTATAACATGAAGAGAAAAGACAGCTACCTCTCAGGGCTGTTATGCGGATAAAAATATTTTAAAATGCTGGAGTTAGAATACATGGTTAATGGAGAATAAAGGCAGAAGAGGAGAGAAATTCTTGAAATGGTAAAAAATAAAGATGGTAAATGATAAAGATGCACTGGCTATGAGCTTCCTAAGGTTGCCCCAATGTAACTGAGAGATGGACTGCTATAGAAGAGAAACCATAGGCTTCGGAATAAAGGTGGGTCAAAAGCCGGCTCCATTACTTCATAGAGGTGTTGATGTAGTTTTGGAATATAGGTGAGGTTTGGTGGGGTGAAGTCCAGAGCCGACAGCCAAGAAAGAATTCTTAAAACATCTTTGGTGCAAAATGGTGGTTTTATTAAAGCATGGGGACAGGACCCGTGGGCAGAGCTGCTGCACCAGGGTTGTGAGGGGTGACTGATTATATACTGTGGGGCTGGGGGAGGTAAGGAAAAGGAAGGTTTCAAAAGAACTTTCATATGCTAAAGAGGACCTACAACATACTGGAGGCCTTGCCATTGTCAAATTAAGGTTGTTTTTCCCTCTAGCAAAACATTAAGATATTTGGAAGCTTCCTGGAGGAACATTATACTCTCCCTGCCTCATGTATTTGTCAATGGGCTGCAGATTATAAGGACATTTAATTTTATCTACATTTCCTTCTGGAAGTTAGGTTATTGATAAGAATGCTTTTTTCTTGTGACTCAATAAGACATTTGTAAACTGAGGGAGACTCATGTCCTGCAGGACTGTAATCTCTGTAAGTTAACCATTTGTTTTTCCTTCCCTTAGAGCTTTAGGGCAACCAGGAGTGCCTGAGGAGTGTCACACATGTCCCACCTGAGAGTTGGGGGGAGGGGGTTGGTGTTGCAGGGTGTCAGCTTGTGCTTTGTCCTCAGCTTGCCTTCTGCTCCCTCATCAGCCATACCTACCTCACATCGATATTCTTAAGGTTAAATGGGAAAACAAAGGCAGCACTTAAAATAGAAAATGCTTATAGATGTCAATTCTTTTCCCATCTTCTCCATCAAACCCTCAGCTGGTTTTAGGGTTCCAACAATTCATTCTTTTCTACTAGATCACTTGAACTAGGTTTCTGGATCTTCTAAATCCTCTTAATCCCTTCCCACCAACTTCCAATTCTGACGTTTTTCACCCCAAGGAAGCACTGGTTCCAATTTGATTGTCCATCACAAGTCAGATATCTCTGGATAGTCTTTTCCCACAAGTTGCTGGAAGATTATTCATGCTTCTGTCTGGTCCTTACAGAAAATCTATAGCAATTTTTCGTCCGACGGGTCACCCAACATAGAGAAGAAAGCTACAGCAGGCTGCTGATTCTCCACTCGAGATAATCTGCTCAGCGGATACTTCTTAGACACATTTCTCTTCTATTCTCTCACATTCAAAGTTTTTTGTTTTTATTCATGAGGGTATTAGTCTGTTACCCTCACAGTATGAGACAGCTTTCTGCCTCTCTATCCTGTATCCCTAAGTGAGTACTGCCCTGGAGCTGTGAGAACAATAAAGGATAACAAGGTATTAATTCAATGCTGAAAAAGATAAGTATGTATCCCCTATTTCTCTGTAAAGGCTCTTTCTTACTTGGAGGGATGTATCATTACTTTAAAAAGTCTTCCTTCCTCTGATGTTGGTTTGTTCCTCTCAGAGGCAAAAACAATATTTTGCTCAGCAAAGGTGATTTTCTTCCCAGGAAGCCTGTAGAAAACCAAATTGATTTTTCAGGCCAAAACAATTTTAGAGTCTATTTATCTTCTCAGGATTATCACTTTCACCAGATCATTTTGTCATCTCTTTGCTATGGGTTTCTTTAAAAGAGAAAATTGTAGGCCTTCATACTTAAAAATAAATAAACAATAAATTCTATCTGCTGTCTTTGCTGAAAGCATCCCTATCCAAGCCTCTAGAACACAAAACTCTAGATATGGAATAATACAATGTCATCCAAATAAAGATAGGAGTTAAGTGCTTTATTATTTTTTTAACTCTCTAGATTAGTTTTCTCCAATAGCTGTACAACAAAAAATTTAGTACAAGTGAGAGGGAGACACTATAAAAAGCCTATATATATTGAAGACTCAATTTTTTCACATTTATTTTTCTTCCCATTAGAACACTGAGAAAGGCTTAAGACATGAATTTTAGCTTTTCATTGTAAAATCAATGTATATACTGGTTAAAAAAGAAACATAAAAAGTATAGAGAAATTTAAGATGAGAAGTAAGTCTTCCCCTACCTTTATCACTCAGACACACTCTGTATATAGTTTTGTGTGTGTAAGTATATTAAGATATTTACATAAATAAAGCCCTTGCTTCTTCCATACAATGCATCTTGGAGATCTTTTTATACCAACACAAATCTACCTCATTTTTAAGTGGCTACATATCATGAATATTCATGCGCAGATCATAATTTATTTACCCAGACACTGACTGGCTTGGCTTTTTTTTTTTTTTTTTTCAGAAGTGGCAGCAAATAACAATGACAAACTGTGCTTCAAAAAACATCTTTTAAGATAAATCTTCTTATTTTTGGGTGAGTAAAACTGCATGAAATATTTGAACAGTGGCATTGTTAAGTCAAAGGGGTGAGGGCGCCTGGGTGGCTCAGTTGGTTGAGCAACTGCCTTCGGCTCAGGTCATGATCCTGGAGTCCTGGGATCGAGTCCCGCATCGGGCTCCCTGCTCAGTGGGGAGTCTGCTTCTCCCTCTGACCCTCTTCCCTCTCGTGCTCTCTATCTCTCATTCTCTCTCTCTCTCTAATAAATAAATAAATTCTAAAAAAAAAAGAAAGAAAACATTGTAAAAAAAAAAAAAAGGGGGTGAGAGAGGCAGGAGAGAGGATGCAGAGCGTTCCAGCTGATATGTCTGCAAGTCAAACTGACAAGCAGATAGCCAGTTGATGGGGTTTTGGAATATAGGTGAGGTTTGGTGGGGTGAAGTCCCGAGCTGACAACCGTATCTTGAGACGTCTTTGGTGCAAAATGATGGTTTTATTAAAGCACAGGTACAGGAGCCATGGGCAGAAAGAGCTGCTGCACCGGGGTTGTGAAAGGTGGCTGATTATATACTTGGGAGTTGGGACAGATAAGGAAAAGGGAGGTTTCAAAAGGATTTTCATAAGTTAAAGAAGACTCACAGGATACCAGAGGCCTTGCCATTGTCAAATTCGGGTTGTTTTTCCCTCTAGCAAGGCATTAACATTAAGATAGTTGGGAGCTTCCTGGGCGAATGTCACACATATCCCACCCAGGAGTGGGGGCAGGGAGGGGCAGTTTGCAGGGTGTCAGCTTTTGCTTTGTCCTCAGCTAGCCTTCTGCTCCCTCATCATAGTCCTTAATATATCTAGCCTAATCATTCTAGGAGACTCATGGAAATAAAAGTCAGTACAAGGTAGCATATGATCACATGGATCTTGCCATTTTAAAATTATCTTCCACTTAAAAATATTTATTTGGTTTTTTTGTTTTGTTTTTTTAGCTCTGGACATTTTTTTTTTTTAAGATTTTATTTATTTATTTGAGAGAGAGTGCAAGTGGGGGGAGGGAGAGGGACAAGCAGACTCCATGCTGAACACAGAGCCTAACACACACAGGGCTTGATCTCACAACACTGAGATCATGACCTGAGCCAAAATCAAGAGTTGGATGCCTAATTGACTGAGCCACCCAGGCACCCCTGGTTTGGACATTCTTCACTGATACCTGATAAGGTGTGATTGGCCTGAACCAGGTCTTGAGCATTGTGCAGATCCACACTTGATAACCATGAACTTTATCATTGTCTCTGGTCATGAATGCCCTATACTCTATAGCCTTCTTGTCTTAATCCCAAATTTATTCAGTCCATCTGTCTCTAAATCAATTCCATGCCTCTCAATTAGGGCACAAAGTATTTTCTGAATTTCCTAAGTGCCATGCCCAGGCTAGGGACAACTGGGAACAACATCTCAGGTTCATATAACAAATCCATCCTCCTCTAAGGCTGCTCTACAGTTCCTGTACTATTCTGCATATGGCTGGGATGCAGAGAACCAACCTGCATAAACTTAGATCCTCCCTCCACCTCTTTTTGGTTTCTTTAGGGCAAAGACAGGCAGAGTAAGTAGCCATAGAAATTCTACTACCATTCTCAGAATCCCAGGTTGTATAAAAACTTAATCTAATCTCCTCTGATTTTCTCTATTTCTGCTTACTTCTTTTACTTTATTTCCTTTTTACAGTCAGGAAAGCTGTTGTCATCATATACTGCATCTCTCTACATTATGCCTTTTGGGAAAATTCTGTGCTCAGATCTCCAGTTTAGCTCTTGATATGTAAAGGGAACCTTTTAGAATTTTCTAAATTCTTTATTCTCTTAATTACACCAGTGTTTCAAGACTATTGACTTGCTATGAACTAAACAAAAGCCTAATTTATAGCTCAATAGTTCTTATATTTTAGGGTACATCTGCCCTACACTGGAAGCAAGGTATATTACTGATACAATAGGTAGGAAGTCTCAGGTATTATGACTGATAGGGGATGAAAATATACAGGGAAAACTTCCACTTCTGATTCAGGCAATAAAGCTCCTACCAGGCTAGTCTTCCTGTAGACAATGACTATAAACTCTCAACAAAGTAACAACAAAAAGAGAATAAAGGGTCTGAAGAGTATATTCTGTAGAGGAGATTATGTAGAGGAGTCTAAATCCTCAGTTTTTCTAACTTGAAGAAGAAGAAGAGGAAGTTTGAAGAAGCACAAATACTGGGAAAAAAAAGGTAAAGGGAAAATATTTAGAGCAGTCAGACAAAAAAGGTCACATTATATTCAGGGGAACTATTTAAATTTCATTTATGGCTCATGTTCTCATTTAAAAACAAACAAACAAACAAACAAACATTAAGGCCTGAAGAGAGTTGGAGTAACACCTTTAAAGTGTCAAAAAAAAAAAAAACTGCACCTACCATCTTCACATAATTAATAATTATTAGAATTTGCCACCAGCAGATAAGCAGTACAAGACTTGTTAAAGAAAGTTCTTCAGACCAAAAGGAAATTATACCAGTTGGAATCTCAGATTTTTAAGAAGGAATGAAGACAGACTTCTTGGGAAGATGGCAGAGTAGGAGGATCCTGGGGTTATCTCATTCCACAAACACAACTAGATAACACCCACATCAGTGTAAATAACCCAGAAAACAATCCAGAGTGTAGCAGAACAGACTCTCCACAGCTAAATGTAAAGAAGTGGCCACACTGAGGAGGGTAGGAAGGGCAAAGACTCAGTGGGGACCCAAACAGACCTGCAAGACTATCTGTGGGAGGAAGAGATGACACAGGTGCAGACAGGGGAGAGGAACAGACCCCACGCCAGGCACCCCAGGCATGGGGAACCCACACCAGGAAGATGAATCCCCCTAACACTTGGCTTTAAAAATCAGAGGGGCCTAGCTTCATGAATACATACAATCAGTGGGGCTAAGCACCTAGAACTTTAAAAATCAACAGGCTCAGCTCTGGGAGAGCCAGAGAAAACTGAGTCCTGATCCTTGAAGAGATGGCTCAACAAACAGCCCCATTGAGATAAACACAGAAGCAGCAGTTTGAAAAACACCCGGGGCATATGGGAAGGAAATTTATTTACTAATCTTGGAGCATGTGCTTGAGGGGCAGGGATCTTTGGGAGAATTCTCCAAAAGCAAAGGCACTGGCAGGCACCATTTCCATCCCCTGCCCCCCAGCCTAGATACATAGACATCTGTGGGAACCAGCATAACACCAACATTCTCTACCAGCTTGTCAACACAGTACCCTGCCCCTGCATGCTTCTGTGTATCCACCATCTCCAACCCAGCATGCCTCAGCAGTTTTCCCAGGTAGCTGTAGGTCCCCTCTCACAGCAAACCTGCACACACCTTGCTGGCACCAAGCATCCCACTCCTGCATTCTCCTGTGGACCCCCTGCCCTCCAACATGCCCTTGGCAGGAGTCCATCCAAAGTGGGGCCACAAGCCTGGAAATGTTCAAGCAGTCCTGACAGAGGCCTGTGTGACTCCAAAGTGACTCATGCCCTAGGAACAGGGGAAGATAGCCACACACACCACTCCAACTGTGATCCCAGCAGTGGGCTGGGGCAGCCATCTGGTCTGATTGCAGACCCTGGCCATCAAAAAAAGCTTCTCAAGGGACAACACAGGGAAAGTGCCCTGTAGTTTGGTGCTACTGAATCTCTGGCAAATGCATCCCTAGACTGGCGCACTAACAACTCAGGGACCAAACCCTGCCTGCAGTAGGCAAAGAGAGCCATTGTAGATGACTGGACAGAAGGCAAAAGTGCTCAACCACAACAGTAAGGCACACACAACACAAAGAGGAGACACCCCTGAAGCACCAGGTTCTAGTGACATGGCACTACAGGGTACTACAAGAGCTCTTCTTCATAATAACACTACTTTTAAGAGCAGGAGAGGTAGCTGACTTTTCTAACACATGGAAACAGATACAGAGAGTTAGACAAAGTGAAGAGACAGAAGAATTTGTCCCAAATGAAAGAACAGGACAAAATCACAGTAAGAGAGCTAAATGAAATGGAGAGTACTGTGCCTGATAGAGAACTTAAAGTAATGGTCATAAAGATACTCACTGGACTTGAGAAAAGAGTGGAGGACTTCAGTGAGACCCTCAACAAAGAGAAAGAAAACACTAATAAAAAAATCAGAGACGAAGAACTCAATAACTGAAATAAATACATTAGATGGAATAAATAGTAGACTAGAGGAAGCAGAAGAATAAATCAGCAACCTGGAGGACAGAGTAATGAAAAGCAATGAAGTTGAACAGGAGAGAGAAAAAATGAATAATAAAAAATGAAAATAGATTAAGGGAACTCAGCAACACCATCAAGTGTAATAACATTCACATTGTAGGGATCCCAGAAGGAGAAGAGAGAGAAAAGGGGACAGAAAATTTATTTGAAGAAATGTAGCTGAAAACTTCCCAAATCTGGGGAAGGAAACAAAAATCTAGATCCAGGAGGCACAGAGAGCCCCCAACAAAATTAACCCAAGGAGGTCCACATCAAGATACATAATAATTGGGCGCCTGGGTGGCTCAGTTGGTTAAGCGACTGCCTTCGGCTCAGGTCATGATCCTGGAGTCCCGGGATCGAGTCCCACATCGGGCTCCCTGCTCAGCAGGGAGTCTGCTTCTCCCTCTGACCCTCTTCCCTCTCGTGCTTTCTATCTCTCATTCTCTCTCTCTCTCAAATAAATAAATAAAATCTTTAAAAAAAAAAGATACATAATAATTAATGAGGCACAAAGTAGTCACAAAGAGAGAACTTTAAAAGCAGGAAGAGAAAAGAAAACTGTTACACACAAGGGAAACCCCTTAAGGCTATCAAATGATTTTCCAGGAGAAACTTTGCAGGCCAGTTGAAAGTGGCACAATATATTCAAAATGCTGAAAGAAAAACCCTGCAACCAAGAATACTCTATCTAGCAAGGTTATCATTCAGAATAGAAGGAAAGGGAAAGAGTTTTCCAGACAAACAAAAGTTAAAGGAATTCATCAGTACTAAATCAGATTTACACAAATGTTAAAGGGGACTCTGAGTGGAAAGGACAGATCACAAGTAGGAGTAAGAAAAGTAGGAAGCACAAAAGCAGTAAAATTAAGTATATCTACAAAAATCAGCCAAGGAATTCACAAAATAAAAGGATATAAAGTATGATACTATATACCTAAAACAGGGGGAGTGGAGAGTAAAAATTTAGTGCTTTTAGAAAGGGTTCAACCCTGAGTTTGAAATTTGAAATTATCAAATTTAATATAGACTGCTATATGCATAAGATGTTATATACAAACCTAATGGTAACTACAAACCAAAACCAGTAATTGAAACCAGCAAAAAATAAAGAGAAAGGAATCCAAGTATATCACTAAAGAAAGCCAGCAAACCATGACAGAAGAGAGAAAGAGAAGAAAGGAACAAAGAACTATTTAAAAAAACCCATAAAACAGGTAACAAAATGGCAATAAGTACATATCTATCAATAATTACTTTGAATGTAAATTGAGTAAAGGCTCCATCAAAAGACATAGGGTGAAAAAAAAAAAAGACACAGGGTGATAGAATGCATAAAAAAGAAAGACCGATCTATATACTACCTACAACAGACTCATTTCAGACTTAAGACACATGCAGACTGAAAGTGAAGGGATAAAAAAGAAGAAAGAAAGAGTAAAGAGATAGAAAAGAATTTACCATGCAAATGGAAGTGAGCAGAAAGTGGGGGAAGCAATATTTGTATCACACAAAATAGACTTTTAAACAAAGACTGTAACAAAAGACAAAGAAGGACACCACAGGGGCAACCTGGGTGGCTCCGTCAGTTAAGTATCTGACTCTTGGCTTTGGCTCAGGTCATGATCTCAGGGTCCTAAGATCGAGCCCTGAGTCAGGCTCAGCATTCAGCAGGGTGTCTGCTTGGGACTCTCCCTCTCCCTCTGCCCCTTTCCCTGCTCTCTCTCTTTCTCTCTCAAATAAATAAATAAATAAATCTTAAAAAAAAAAAAACAACAGAAGGACACTACATAATCATAAAGGGAACAATCTAAGAAAAATATATAACAATTGTAAATATTTATGCACCTAATTTGGGAGCACTCAAACACATGAAGCAGCTAATAACATGAAGGTGGTAATTGATAGTAATACAATAATAGTAGGGAACTTTAACACCCTACTTACATCAGTGGATAGATCATCCAAACAGAGAAACAATAAGGAAATAATGTCTTTAAATGACACCTTGGACCAGATGGATCTAACAGAATTCACAAGTGAATTCTACTATACGTTTTAAAAAGAGTTAATGCTGGGGCACCTGGGTGGCTTAGTCGTTAAGCGTCTGCCTTCAGCTCAAGTCATGATCACAGCATTCTGGGATTGAGCCCCCCATCAGGCTCCCTGCTCCATGGGAAGCCTGCTCCTCCCTCTCCCACTCCCCCTGCTTGTGTTCCCTCTCTTGCTGTGTCTCTCTCTGTCAAATAAATAAATAAAATCTTTAAAAAATAAAAAAAATAAAGAGTTAATGCCTATTCTTCTCAAACTATTCCAAAAAATATAAGAGGAAGGAAAGCTTCCAAATTCATTCTATGAGGCCAGCATAACCCTGATACCAAAACCAGATAAAGACATTACAAAAAAAGAGAACTACAGGCCAATATCTCTGATGAATACAGATGCAAAAATCCTCAACAACATATTAGCAAACTGAATCCAACAATACACTTAAAAAGTCATTGACCATAATCAAGTGGGATTTATTCCTGGGATGCAAGGTCAATATTCACAAATCAGTGTAATACATCACACCAACAACAACATAAAAAAGGATAAAAATCATATGATCATTTCAATACATGCAGGAAAAGCACAACATCCATTCATGATAAAACCCTTCAACAAAGTAGATTTAGAGGGAACATACTTCAACATAATAAAGGCCTTATGTGAAAAACCCATAGCTAACATCATATTCAACAGGGAAAAACTGAGTTTTTCCCCTAAGATCAGGAACAAGACAAGGTTGTCCACTTTCATCACTTTTATTCAACATAGTACTGGAAGTCTTAGCCATAACGATCAGACAAGAAACAGAAATAAAAGGCATTCAAATTGGAAAGGAAGAAGTAAAACTTTCAATATTTGAAGAGAAGATGATATTATATATAGAAAACCCTAAAGACTCTACCAAAAAACTATTAGAACTAATAAATTAATTCAGGAAGTTCCCAGATATAAAATCAATATACATAAATTTGTTGCATTTCTACACACTAATAATAAAGTAGCAGAACAAGAAATTAAGAGAAACTGCCTTTACAATTGCATTAAAAATAATTAAATATCCAGGAATAAATTTAACTAAGGAGATGAAATTCTTGTACTCTGAAAACTATAAAACACTGATGAATGAAATTGAAGATGACATAAACAAATGGAAAGATATTCCATGTTCATGCATTGGGAGAAAAAAATTATTAAAATGCCTATAGTACCAAAAGCAATCTACAGATTTAATGCAATCCCTGTCAAAATACCAGCAGCATTTTTCACATAACTAAAACAAATAATCCCAAAATTTGTATGGAGCCACAAAAGATGCTGAATATCCAAAGCAATCTTGAAAAACAACAGAACTGGAGGCATTGCAATTCCAGATTTGAAGATATACTATAAAGCTGTAATAATCAAAACAGTATGGTACTGGCACTAAAACAGACACATATACTGATAGAATAGAATAGAGAACCCAGAATGCTTGTGCACTGTTGGTGGGAATGCAAACTGGTTCAGCCATTGTGGCAAATAGTATAGAGATTCCCCAAAAAATTAAAAATAGCATTACCATATGATCCAGTAAAAAATGAAAATGAAAATACTAATTTGAGAAGATATATGCACCTGTAAGTTTATTGCAGCATTATTTGCAATAGCCATGATATGGAAGCAACCTAAGTGTCTGTCAATAGATGAATGGATAAAGAAGATGTAGTATTTATATATACAATGGAATATTACTCAGCCATAAAAAAGAATGAAATCCTGCCACTTGGGACAACATGGATGGACCTAGGGAGTCTTATTTTAAGTGAAATAAGTCAGAGAAAGACAAATAACATATGATTTCACTTACGTGTGGAATCTAAAAAACAAAGCAAACAAAACAAAACAGAAACAGATGCATAGATACAGAGAACAATCAGGTGGTTGCCAGAGGGGGAAGGTGGATAGGATGGGAAAAAATGGAGAAGAGAATTAAAAGGTACAATCTTCTAGTTATAGAATAAATAAAACAAGGCAATGCAACGCAATGTACAGCATAGGGAATATGGTTAATAATATTGTAACAACTTTGTATCATGACAGATTTTAGCTAGATTTATTGTGGTGATCACTTTTTAACATATATAATGCTGAATCACTATGTTGTACACCTGAAATGAATATAATATTGTATGTCAACTATATTTTTTTAAAAAACCTCAAACATCTTGAATATGGTTTAAAAAAAAGGATTCCCATTTCAAATATGAGGTAAACAGTGCTTAGAGAGATCATGTATCACAAAGGTAGTAATGAAGAATTTAAAATTCAAATCTGGCCTAATTCTAAGACCTGAGTTTTCATATTCTACACTTAAAGAGTACAGAAAAGCATTATTATAATTTTGTTATTGTTAATGTTATTAAGATGGTTTTGTGATTGTTAACATCTTTACTCTTACACCTTCTAGTCAACAAGGCAGTCTGAGTTCTCACACACAGAATGAATATTGTTTGTCAAGGAGCTGTAGGTTCCAACACCCAGAAAGGACCATGAAGGCAGCCAAATACCCCAGTCAGTGGGTTCTTTAATGAATTATCCACAGTTTTGCTTTCCAAAAGGTCCAATACAAACACCTTTGTATCAATCATCAGGAAGCACATACTCTGGAATATGAAGTAAGGCAGGTAGCTAACCAGGTGCCTGAAGGATAATCAAATGTCTGTGTAAATGGGAGACAATCATGCTGGCCTTCTTGGCTTCCCCACCAATGTGTTTTTTCTTAGTCAAACAGCACTAATGGAACTGTCTTAAAGTATTTTATGCTGATGCTTCTTTAATTTACAGGCCCTATAAAGTTCAAGGTAGTTTACAGAGTGGTTCGCTGTGGTTTTATTCTTCAGCTACACCCAGGCCCATGGAGCTTAGAATTGATTTTTTTCCCCCTATCCTAGAAAAAAAGGTATGAGTAGGCATGTCCTTGGGCCAATCTAGGTCCCTGAATACACATTTCAATAAACTTGAGTTTAAACATTTTTGTATGATAATTCATAATTTCCCAGAAATGGCAATTGCATGGGTAGATGTTACATAGCCAGGAGACCAAAAAAAGTATTCAACAACATCTTTATTATTTTCATACTATTTATTATTATTAAAAAGCTCTAAGCCTCATGAAAATATAGGAGTTCAGAGGGAGCCACAAATGCTAATAAGAATGCAAAAGAACACAAAAACCCCCAAAATGAACCACAATTGCACCTGACTCTCAGAGCACTCCTCCTCATTCCTACCTCCCCTGACTCTATTCCCATATCAGCTAACAATATTTTCTTAACAGCAAAAAAAGTTCTTTTGTCAGGCTATCTTCATGTTATCTTAGCAAGTAAATTTATATCAGGAAATCTCTATCTCAGTAGCTATGTGAAAGAGAAGAAATCATCATGAACTCAGAGAACACAAATGTATGTATATTTGAATCCGCAATACCCAGATCAGACCCTAATGCACAGTTCCTTTTTCTTTCTCTGCCCATCCGTTTTTCCCTCTTTCCCTCCTTCTTTCTTTCCCTTCTTTCCTTTCTTTCCCTTCTT
Source organism: Callorhinus ursinus (assembly GCF_003265705.2). Taxonomy (NCBI): domain Eukaryota; kingdom Metazoa; phylum Chordata; class Mammalia; order Carnivora; family Otariidae; genus Callorhinus; species Callorhinus ursinus. Next base: position 18,863,810 of record NW_027397083.1, on the reverse strand, counting down.
TCCTTTCTTTCTCTTTTCTGTCTCTCATATTTCGCTCTTTCCTTCTATCTTTGTGTTTCCTTCTTTATTTCTTTCTATCTTTCCCTCCTTTTGTCATTCAACAAATGTCTGAGTGCCTTCTATATAATAGACCGGCATTATGCTTAACACCAGCTTCAAGAGAAAACAAGAAAGAAAGAGCCCTTGCCTTTTCAAGTTTGTAATCTAGCAGGTGGGGCTCAGTGCATATTGATGGATTAAATGATCATTTCCTTCCCCTTATGGCTTGTTGTATTCCTAAACAGAATAGTTAGAAAAAGTATCAATGCTAAATGGTTCTAAAGAATACTTCCAGTGCAGGGGCCATCAACTATAAAGTCCCACATAGCCAGGCAGGTTAAAAAATAAAATTTGAGTTAAGTAGCTCATGTCCAAATACAAAAAGAGGTAGAGAATATGGCAAACTAGAAGCATACAGACTACCTAAATTGGGCAAGTGTTACTCAGCTCTCACTGATGGTTTTCATGCAGTGATGTAGTCCTGTACTGCTAAATCTCTTACAGTTTAGAGAGAAAGTAGAAGTCTCAACTGTAGTATAATTACCTCATTTTAAAAACACCATGTGGCTCAAGTGGGAAATATCTGAGAGCTAGATGTAGCCAGTGAATTGCTAGTTTGTGGTCCTTGTTCGAATTTTTTACTACTCTTAGCTTGTCTTGGCAGGGAAGCCTTCCTATCAGATACATGGCAAAAGCCACCCTAACCTGAATTTTACTCTCGGCCTTTTGGAGCCCAAGATTTGTGATTTCCATTGGTCTATATATCTTGTAGATTCTTATAGCAAAAATGAATGACAAGAAAGTATTGCCCAAATAGAATTCCATAAAATTATATTCTTTTAAGTCATCTCTTAGGTCTAGTGGAGAAAGGAAAGTAATGAAAGTAAATGCCAGGGGTAGTTAGCAGGACTGATTACTATGGTTGCACTGGAGTTATTGAAAAGCCTAGAAATTCTTTCTGACCAGTCTAATCCACATTGCAGCATGACCATCTGGATCTCCCTTTTAGCCTGCCCATTTGCTGAGGGTAATGAATACCTTGGTGATGACTTCCTCTTCCAAATCAACTGGAGGCTTGACCAAGCATCTGGGTCACATCTCAAGAACATAGATTATTTTGACAGGATATACCTGTGGTTATCAAACTGTTTGTTCTTCCAGGTCTATCTTTCAGCTAAATATGTGAGTCACATACTTTCTTCTGTAATCTCCATTCACATATCTACAGAAAATGCTTTAGACATTGTTGGTTGAAACTAACAATATGGTTTCCCCCCAAGAATCAAGTCATATTTAATGAAAACAATGTATATTTTATGTTAAGATATATTTTTTAAAGATTTACTTATTTTAGAGAGAGTATGTGAGGAGAAGGGGAGAGGGAGAGAGAGAATCTTAAGCAGACTCTGTGCTGAGTGCAGAGCCTGACACAGAGCTCAATCCCATGACCCTGAGATCGGGACCTGAGCTGAAACCAAGAGTCAGACAATTAACTGGCTGTGCCACCCAGATGCCCCTATGTTAAAATATATTTTGAATAGCTTTATGTTTCTGTATTTTCTCTACTGAACTTCTTCCATTTTAAGACACAGTCCAAAGTGTGGGATCCCAGCAATTTATCATCAAACCAACTTTTACAGCACTTCACATATTACATAGCATTTTCACAAATAATTCTTTATTTAACCCTATGACAAACCTCCCAGGCAAATATTTCCTAGTGTTTTGTTTGTTCATCTCAAAAACGGTAAAAACAAATGATTTGACCAAAGTCACTCTGTCGCTCAATCTCAGTGATATAAGATTGTAATTCTATTGGCTCCCAGTAGACAGGAGCTTTAAAACTCTCATTCAGCTCTATAATTCCTAATGGCTCAATGTATCTACAAGAAACAAGCAAGAGAATTGCTCTTCCAAAATTGTGAATGACATTGTGGTCAAAAGGACTGTCTATGTTGATAGTGACAGTAATTAAAGGCACAGGCTTGTGCTTAGAAAAGAGGCCCATCAGAAACTTGTGATGAGTACAATTGGAAAGACAAAACAACATAATTCACTGTAGAACTCCTTGACCCATATGTGAGGAGCAAAGCCATCTATCAGTTCAAATATTTGTACATGGAAGTTACTGTGATGGGCAGGTTACGAAGATGAATAAAATATATTCCCTACCTTCACATAACTGTGAAAAGCAACCAACAGCTTTAAGAGAAGGTGCATGGTCAGCTTCCAAAAGAGAAATTCAAAGAAGAGAAAAACCAAGGCACCTCAAACAAGGAATCTGAGAAATGAGAAAAAGTCACTACATTTCAAACCTGGAGATGACCTGACTAGTGTTCTTGGAGAGAGCAGATTGCTGAGGAAGTAGATCACAAAGGGCTAATATATAAGTAGTTATACCTGAGAACATGCACCACCAGTCAAACCTAAGTTCAGAATTTACTGCCAGAGATCACGGAGCTCTGGATAAACTTCCTGAGTTACAACGTTGCCTTGTGCTAAAGAATGCTTTCATACATTCCTTCTTCTGAACCTTACAGAGAGCAGCTAAATGCTGTATTTTTCCACATGCTTGTATGAGTTTGTCACTGCTGCTTTTGAGCAGGAATTGAAGGATGCTGTCCAATGCCTCACCTTTCCCCTAAGGCTTCCTGTAGCTGACCACAAAAAGCATTTGCACAGCCCAGCTCTGTGTGTTAACCAGGCCAAGCTGAAGTGAAGTCCCACAGATCCTTAGCTGCAAATATTCTCTATCTGGGTTGACAGCTGGAAGAGTGTACAACTCTGATGCACTGGGACCAGGAAGCTCCACGGGCAGCCTTGAGGGAACCAGGAAAGGCTGTGAATCCAGTACTCTCTGCATTTGTTCTATCTTTGATCCAGTACTCTGCACTGCTGGCCTTAGATGTCCTCACCAAGGGAAATAGCAAAAATAGCAGCAACAGACTGTGTTTTCCATACACTGGACAAGGCTTCAATATCCTACTATTACAGTTGGATGTATGACTATTCACCCAACCCCCACAAACTATTCATTGGCTCCTTAGAATGTTCTATCTCCTCCTATCTGGTCTCTTCCTGTTCACCCTTTGAGGTCCTTCTCCTTTTCAAGAAATTAGTCCTTTTGTTTTGGGAAGTTTTCCTGACCATTGCATCCCACAAAGAGACTTTCTCAGTTGCACACTGCCATGATAGTTTTCCAAATATTTCAGGCATGATCTTTGCCTTCCCATTAAAATCCAAGCTCCCTAAAAATAATGAGATAGCCACATACTCAATGGCTTATGTGTTGAGCACTATACCAAGTTCTTATAACTGCCTATGTAATTGAAATTATTCTGTTTTACAGGTGAATGAACTAAAGTTCAGATGTTCCCAAAATCACACAACAAGAAAATTATAAAGCCAGGACTTGATGCCAACTCTGTCTAGCCACAAATCCCTTGCTTCACCACAATGCCCCACTGTCTTTCACACTGGAAGTTGCAGACTACCTTATATGTGCTAAGTAAGCCTTTTTTGTTTCTCAGGGTTAGATATACTATCTCATTCTGCAAAAGTTAGAGGGTGAAAATACCTTATCAACCAAGAAAGTGAAGTATTGCCTGTTGAACCATGAAGAAGAAACAGTAGCAAATAAAAACTCTTTGGAGAATAAAGCTATCTAACAAAGAGTGTGAAGAGCTGAAGGAACTAAAGATGCAACTACCCTGGGATATGAACATGACTCTACAGGGTTAGGAACAGAAATTGAGCCTTCAATTTGCAATTGCTGGCTTCAGGTCCAACCAAGCAGCTGAACATTTCACATTCTTTCATTATTTCAACAAATATTCATTGAGCTCCTACCATGTGCCAGACCCTGTTTAAATGCTGGGAATAAACAGTGAACAGAACAATCTCCTTGCTTCATAGAACACTTACTCTAGTGGAAAGAGACAAAATATACAGAGAAGCAAGTATATCTACATAGGATGATAAGTGCTATGAAGAAAATGAAGCAGGTTACAGAGGCTAGGAAGTGTGAGATTGGGTGGAAAAGGGGTTACTATTTTATATAGAATGGGCAGAAAAGGCATGTCTTATAAAGTGATGTTTGCGAGGAGACCTGACGGAAGTAAAGGAATGAACTGTGAGGCTATGAGGGAAGAACATCATATTTGGTGTGTTAGAGAATCAGGTAGGAGGGTCTGTGTGGCCAAGGGGATGGGTGGAGACACAGAGAGTGATAGAGATGAGATCAAAGGGTGACAGGAAAGCACCGGTAGGGCCACAGAAGAAAGGTGACTATATACCCAGAAGTTTGCGTTCACAGCTGTTGTCTAGACATAATTACTACTAGTAACTTCTTTTGTCCCAAAATAGTTCCACTTCGGGTAATAAATTATATGATCATTCTAGTTATAGACTTTAAGAGCTTTGGCTTTGACTCTGATTAAAATGAGAAGCCCTGGAGTACCTGGGTGGCTCAGTCAGTTAAGCATCTGCATTTGGCTCAGGTCATGATCCCGAGGTCCTGGGATCGAGCCCCACATCAGGTTCCCTGCTGAGCAGAGAGCCTGCTTTTCCCTTTCCCTCTGCTGCTCCCCCTGCTGTGCTCTCTCTCTCTCTCAAATAAATAAATAAAATCTTAAAAAAAGAACGGGAAGCCCTTAGAAGATTTTAAGCAGAGGGATGACATGTTTAACTTATCCTTTAAAAGAATCACTCCGAGGGTGCTTGGGTGGCTCAGTTGGTTGAGCCTCTGACTCTTGGTTTCAGCTCAGGTCATGATCTCAGGGTCGTGAGATCGAGCCCCACATCAGCTCTGTGCTCAGCGGGGAGTCTGTTTGAGCTTCTCTCTCTCCCTCTCCTTTTGTCCTCCCCCCCAAAAAATAAATAATTCTTTTAAAAAAATAAATAAAAATAATCACTTCAGCTTTTGGCATGAGGATAGATACAGGGCTAAAGCAAGGAGACTAGTGGGAGGGCTACTGAAGAAAGGGGATGGCTTGGAGCAGGGTGTTACTGGTAACGACAGTAAGGACTAGCAGACTCTCGTTTTATTTTGACAAGTGAATTGATAGAATTTGCTAATGGACTACATGTACGATATGAAATAGTGAGAGAAGCTCATCCATGTTCTGAGTCTCTCTATGTTCTTGGTGTTTATGTCTGGCCTTTTTGCCTCAGGAAAAAGATTTGTTTGATTTTTAATATTTAAGTATTTTCAAATTTATAGAAAAATTGCAAGGTTAGTACAAGGAGCATCTACAAACCCTTCACCCTTTTCCCCCAAGAATGACTCCAAAGTTTGGGGCCTGTGTATTTGGAAGTAACTAATCTATTTCTCTTGCTGAAGTGAATAGTCCTTAATACCTAGAGGAAAGTTTGCCTAAGTCTGAAAGTTCACAAAAAAGCAAGTAATACTTTTTGATTCCCCTGTGCCCACATCTAAGAATCTATCGTAAACACAGAATGGTTTAATACAAGTGAAAACATATGTTTGTGAGAATCCTAACAGCATTATCTAGAAGAGGAAAAAATGTAAATGATGGAAATGTTAACCCTTGGAGAAAGAATTTTTATAAATCAGGACATAGTAACAAGATATAAGAAAACAGGCCTTCAAAACTAAAATTATATAGAAACATGGACAATCATGTACGTGTGTGTGTGTGTGTGTGTGTGTGTGTATGATAGGTTAAAATAGCATACTACAGAGTAAAATGTATATTGATTACAATCTTCTAAAAATATCTATGCAATGACAGCTAATATAAAAAAGCAAAATATTCACTGTGTTAAGACAGTAGACCAACGGGTTGCCTAATTTTTAGAAAAAAAAATTGTTGATAATTCTTCTTTTATTCTTTTTAGTAACAACAGAAAGAGGAAGTGTTTGACTCAGGAACCACTGATTCTTCCTTTAAAATGTCTCTTATGTTCAACCAGGCACACATTGATCTCCATTCCATTATGCCACCCTCTGGATTATGATAAAACCACCAAGTAAGTCTGCTGCTTCTACTCATGTGATTGCCTGCCCACAATCCTTTCATAGCACATCAGCCAAATTTTTTTTAAACATATGTCAGATTATGTCACCACTCTTGTTTTAACTTCTACTCTAGTAGTTTCCCTTTACAAACTCCTTAGCAGGGTCAAGAACTGCAGTTCTCTGGCTGCCTCTGAGACCATTTCAGGGGAATTCATGAGGTCAAAGCTATTTTCATAATAACATTAAAATGTTATTTGCCTTTCTCACACTTGTTTTCTCATAAATGTACCAAGTGAATGCAGAAGATAGAAGAATCCAGATGTCTTCTATTAAGCCCGGCATTAAAGAGATTTACAATTCTGCACCAGCCTGATTTCCTGGCACAACAAATTCAAAATGTTTGGCACAATCTGATTCACTCTTCTTGTCCAACTACATTTCTTCCTAATCCTTACACATACCTGTTCCTCTATTCAGGTCAGCATCTTCAATCTCCCAGAAATAGCTATACTCATCACCACCTCTACACTTTAGTTCCTATAGTACTCTTTCCCAAGATTACTTTCCTCTTACCCAAAAGGTACTCAACCTTCAAAACCCAGCTCATGGCATCTCATCTCTTCTATTGGGCCACACAGGATACTCCAAGCATTACTGATGTTCCTTTACTCTATGCCATACAACTTGGCATAAGGATTGGAGCTCAGTTTCATCTCATGCACTAACTCCAATCATTTGCTAGTGTTTAGCTGAAAACTGGTGTTGAGAAAGATTCTGAGCCTCAGAGGAGAAATGCATGCCATGGTTGATTAGAAGTATGTATCTGCCAGTAGGCTCAGTAAATAGAAGTTACTTAGCATTTCCTAATGGGTTCCTCGCCCTTGGTTCCATATACCCTCTGTGTGTGGCTCATATCCCATTATTTCATCACTTGCTCTTATCTTAGTAAAGAAACATGGAGTAACTTGAATCCAGAAGATGGGAAAAGCTCTGATTAGCTCCTCCAGCCCCCTCCTAACTTCAAGTCAGAGCCCAACAGAATCCTCTGACCTGGCTTCATCCACCTGGTTTTTGGCTCTCTCCTAACTGACAAAGGGAGAAATAGCTCTAGGTACCGGGTATTGGTTGTCTCATTTTTCTTTATCCTCAAGGATGCACTCCAGAAATGTTGATTCCAACTCTACTAGCAATTTTTTTAAGATTTTATTTATTTATTTGTCAGAGAGAGAGAGAGAGAGTACAAGCAGGGGGAACAGCAGACAGAGGGAGAAGCAGGCTCCCTGCTGAGAAAAGAGCCCGATGTAGGACTCAATCCCAGGACCCTGGGATCATGACCTGAGCCAAAGGCAGATGCTTAACTGACTGAACCACCCAGGCATCCCTCTACTAGCAATTTTAATTGCCCCTTTTATCCCTAATACAAATGTCCATTTTTGTCTTTTCATTACCAAAATTATATAAAGGGTAAATTTCCGAAGACTTTTTTTTCTTATGTTATGTTAGTCACCATACAGTACATCATTGGTTTTTGATGTACTGTTCCATAATTCATTGTTTGCATATAACACCCAGTTCTCCATGCAATATGTGCCCTCCTTAATACCCATCACCGGGCTACCCCAAGCCCCAACCCCCTTCCCCTCTAAAACCCTCAGTTTGTTTCTCAGAGTCCATAGTCTCTCATGGTTCAACTCCCCCTCTGATTCCCCCCCCCTCATTTTTCCCTTCCTTCTCCTAATGTCCTCCGTGCTATTCCTTATGTTCCACAAATAAGTGAAACCATATGATATTTGACTTTCTCTGCTTGACTTATTTCACTTAGTATAATCTCCTCCAGTTCCATCCATGTTGATGCAAAACTTGGGTATTCATCCTTTCTGATGGCTGAGTAATATTCCATTGTATATATGGGCCACATCTTCTTTATCCATTCATCTGTTGAAGGGCATCTCAGCTCTTCCCACAGTTTGGCTATTGTGGACATTACTGCTATGAACATTGGGGAGCATATGGTCCTTCTTTTCACTACATCTGTGTCTTTGGGGTAAATACCCAGGAGTGCAATTGCTGGGTCATAGGGTAGCTCTATTTTTAACTTTTTGAGGAATCTCCACACTGTTTTTCAAAGTGGCTGTACTGACGTGAATTCCCACCATCAGTGTAAGAGGGTTCCCCTTTCTCCACAACCTCTCCAACATTTATTTTTTCTTGCCTTGTCAATTTTTGCCATTCTAACTGGTGTAAGGTGATATCTCAGTGCGGTTTTGATTTGAATTTCCCTGATGGCTAATGATGATGAATACTTTTTTCATGTGTCTGTTAGCCATTTGTATGTCTTCTTTTGAGAAGTGTCTGTTCATGTCTTCTGCCCACTTTTTGACTTGATTATTTGTTTTTTAAGTGTTGAATTTGAGAAGTTCTTTATAGATCTTGGATATCAGCCCTTTGTCTGTAGTGTCATTTGCAAAAATCTCCCATTTGGTGGGTTGCCTCTTTCTTTTGTTGACTGTTTCCTTTGCTGTGAAGAAGCTTTTTATCTTGATTAAGTCCCAAAAGTTCATTTTCGCTCTTTTCCCCCTTGCCTTTGGAGACATGTCTTGAAAGAAGTTGTTGTGGCCGATGTTGAAGAGGATACTCCCTATGTTCTCCTCTAGGATTTTGATGGATTCCTGTTTCACACTGAGGTCTTTCATCCATTTTGAGTTTATCTTTGTGTATGATGTAAGAGAATGGTCACATTTAATTCTTCTGTATATAGCTGTACAATTTTCCCAGCATCATTTATTGAAGAGACTGTCTTTTTTTCCACTGCATATTTTTTCCTGCTTTGTTGAAGATTATTCAACCATAGAGTTGAGGGTCCATATCTGGGCTCTCTATTCTGTTCCATTGGTCCATGTGTCTGTTTTTATGCCAGTTCCATTGGTCCATGCTGTCTTGGTGATCACAGCTTTGTAATATAACTTGAAATCAGGCAACATGATGCCCCCAGCTTTTTATTTTTCAACATTTCCTTGGCAATTCGGGGTCTTTTCTGATTCCAATATAAATTTTAGGATTGTTTGTTCCAGTACTTTGAAAAATGCCATTGGTATTTTGATCAGGATGGCGTTGAAGGTATATATTGCTCTGGGCAGCATAGACATTTTAACAATGTTTATTCTTCCAATCCATGACCATGGAATGTTTTTCCATCTTTTTTATCTTCCTCAATTTCCTTCCTGAGTGTTCTGTAGTTCCTAGAGTATAGATCCTTTACCTCTTTGGTTAAGTTTATTCCAAGGTATCGTATGGTTTTTGGTGCTATTGTAAATGGAATTGATTCTCTAATTTCTCTTTCTACAGTTACATGTTAGTGTATAAGAAAGCAACTGATTTCTGTGCATTTTGTATCTTGCCACATCACTGAATTGCTGTATGAGTTCTAGTAATCTGGGGGTGGAGTCTTTGGGTTTTCCACATAAAGTATCATGTCATCTGCTAAAAGAGAAAGTTGGACTTCTTCTTTGCCAATTTGAATACCTGTTATTTCTTTTTGTTGTCTGATTGCTGTTGCTAGGACTTCTAGTACTATGTTGAACAATAGTGATGAGCATTCTTGTCGTGTTCCTGATCTTAAGGGAAAGGCTCTCAGTTTTTCCCCATTGAAAATGATAATTGCTGTGGGTTTTTCATAGATGGATTTTATGAAATTGAGGAATGTTCCCTCTATCCCTATACTCTGAAGAGTTTTAATTAGGAAAGGATGCATATTTTGTCATCAATTGAGAGGACCCTATGGTTATTCTCTCCTCTTATTAATGTGCTCTATCACATTGATTGAGAACCACCTTTGCATCCCAAGGATAAATCACACTTGGTTGAAGTGGATGATCCCTTTAATGTACTGTTGGATCCTATTAGCTAGGGTTTTGTTGAGAATTTTGACATCCATCTTCATCAGGGATATTGGTCTGAATTTCTCTTTTTTGATGGGGTCTTTGCCTGTTTTGGGGATCAAGGTAATGTTGGCCTCATAGAATGAGTCTGGAAGCTTTCCTTCTGTTTCTACTTTTTTAAATAGCTTCAGGAGAATACGTATTATTTCTTCTTTGAATGTTTGGTAGAATTCCCCAAGGAATCCATCAGGCCCTGGACTCTTGGTTTTTGGGAGGTTTTTGATCATTGCTTCAATCTCCTTACTGGTTATTGGTCTATTCAGGTTGGCCCTTTCATTCATAATTTTATTAATTTGGGTCTTTTTCTTTTGGATAAGTCTGGCCAGTGGTTTATCAATCTTATCAATTCTTTCAAAGAACCAGCTTCTAGTTTTGTTGATCTGATCTACTGTATTTCTGGTTTCTAATTCATTGATCTCTGCTCTATTCCTAATTATTTCTTTTCTAATGTGTGGCTTAGGCATCATTTGTTGCTTTTTCTCTAGTTCTTTAAGGTGTAAAGTTAGTTGGTGAATTTGGGATTTTTCCATTTTTTTGAGTGAGGCTTGGATGGCTATGTATTTCCCCCTTAGGACTGCCTTTGCAGTATCCCATAGGTTTTAGATGGATGTGTTTTTGTTCTCATAGGTTTCCATGAATTGTTTAAGTTCTTCTTTGATTTCCTGGTTGACCCAAACATTCTTGAGCAGAGTGGTCTTTAGCTTCCAAGTGTTCAAATTTCTTCCAAATTTTTTCTTGTGATTGAGTTCCAGTTTTAAAGCATTATGGTCTGAGAATATGCAGGGAATAATCTCAATCTTTTGGTATTGGTTGAAACCTGATTTGTGACCCACTAGTGGTCTATTCTGGAGAAGGTTCCATGTGCGCACAAAAACAATTCTGTTGTTTTAGGGTGGAATGTTCTGTATATATCTATGAGGTCCATCTGGTCCAGTATGTCATTCAAAGCTCTCATTTCTTTATTGATTTTCTGCTTAGATGATATGTCTATTGCTGAGAGTGGAGTATTGAGGTCTCCTACAATTAACATATTATTATCAGTATGTCTCTTTACTTTGGTTAACAGTTGGCTTATGTAGTTGGCTGCTCCCATGTTGGGGGCATAGATATTTACAATTGTTAGATCTTCTCGTTGGATAGACCCTTTAAGAATGACATAGTGTCCTTCTGTGTCTCTAACTACAGTCTTTAGCTTAAAATCTAATTTGTCTGATACAAGAATTGCTACCCCAGCTTCCTTTTGAGGTCCATTGGCATGGAAGATAGATCTCCATCCCTTCACTTTCAGTCTGGATGTATCTTTAGGTTCAAAGTGAGTCTCTTATAGACAGCATATGGATGGGTCTTGTCTTTTTATCCAAACTGCAGCCCTGTGCCGTTTTATGGGAGCATTTAGGCTGTTCATGTTGAGAGTGATTATTGAAAGATATGATTTTATTGTCATCATATTGCCTGTGAAGTCCTTGTTTTTATAGATTGTCTCTGTAAATTTCTGTTCTATATCACTCTTGGGGTCTTTCTCCTTTTGTTGAACCCCGCTTAGTATTTTTTGCAGGGCCAGCTTAGTGGTCACATATTCTTTCAGTTTCTGCCAGTCTTGGAAGCTCTGTATCTCTCCATCCATTCTAAATGACAGCCTTGCCAGATAAAGTATTCTTGGCTGCATGTTCTTCTCATTTAGTACCCGAATATGTCTTGCCAGCCTTTTCTGGCTTGCCAGGTCTCTGTGGATAGGTCTGACGTTATTCTGATGTTCCTCCCTCTGTACGTAAGGGATCTCTTCCCCCTAACTGCTCTTAAGATGGTTTCCTTGGTTCTAAGATATGCGAGTTTTACTATTACATGTCGGGCGTTGGTCTGTTCTCCTTGATCTTGAGAGGTGTCCTCTCTGCCTCTAAGACACGAATGCTTGTTTCATTCCCAGAAGGGAAGTTCTCAGCTACGATTTGCTCAAATATATCTTCTAGTCCTCTCTCTCTCTCTCTCCACCCCCTCAGGGATCCCAATAATTCTGACATTGGAACATTTCATGGCATCACTTATTTCTCTAATTCTGTTTTCATGAATTTTAAGCTGTTTCTTCCAGGTCTCCTCCTATTCGTTCTTTTCTATCAGTTTTTCTTCTAGATCACGAATTCAATCTTCTGCCTCGTTTACCCTAGTTGTTCAGAGTATTTAGATTAGATTGGATCTCATTGTTAGCATTTTTAACTTCTGCCAGATCAGTTCTCATTTCTGCCCTTAGAGACTCTACGTTGCCATTAATCGATTTCTCCATTCTAGCTATTGTCTTCATAACTGTTACCCTGAAGTCTATTTCTGACATCTTCCTTACATCTATATCCATTTGTAAATCTATGGCAGAAGTCACAGTCTCTGAGTCGTTCCTATTTTGGGGGTTCCTCCTCTTAGTCATTCTGTTGAGGGGTGGTTGAGGGAATGTACAGAGTCCAAATTATTGACCACAACCCAAGCAAGATGCACCTGTTTTATACTGATCTTAGGGTTGTCGGCCTCTTGTTCTTCCAGCCTGTCTTCTGGGGGAGGGGCCTGCCGCGCTGTTACTCAGACAACCCTATTTGGGCAGAGTTGCCCTGCCCCTGTGGTGGGGGATGGGCTCAGTGAAAACCGGTTTTGGGGGGCTTTTGTTCTCTGGCGGCTTTCCTTGGTGGCTTTCCAAGTCTCTTCCAAGAGTCAGAGCAGAAGTGACCGTTTCCAAACCTCTGCCTCAGAACAGAGAGATCACAGTCTGTCCTTCAGTGAGCTCTCCAGGCCACACTGTTTCCGTTTCTGTCTGTGCTGCTAAAACAGCAGGGTCCTGGGTTGTGTGCCCCACAGCAGCATTCCCAGCCCTCACTTCCAGATCCAGGCACAAGTCTGCCCTTTGTGCTTTTAAAACCACCAGCTGCCCCCAGTTTGCAGGCATGCCCCCACAGCTCCAGGTTTCAGTCCAGGGGCTGCCCTAAAGTCCTTTCCCTGCTGCTACCATCTGCAAGTCTGTGCCTGGTCCCCAGTACGGGAGGCTTTCAAGCTCTGGTGGTGTAGGATCCTGGAGGCTCTCTCCCCCTTCCGTTTATCTTCCCGTATCTGCCCACAGAATCAGGGCTCCCCACTTCATACCTTGAAACCAACCACTGGTGATATTCTGTTTGTAGAGATCCAGATATATCTTCTTACATCTCAGGCTGATTTTGTGGGTGTTCAGAGTGGTATGGTAGATATTCAGCTCATTTCAGGGGACTGGCTGAAATAGGGTCCCCTACTCCTCCGCCATCTTTCCTCAATCCACCAAACTTCCTAAGACTTGAGTGTGTCTCTAAGCCCTACCTCCACCACAACACTTTGTACCCAGGACAGAACTGAGAACTGAGGTCAAAGCAGGAGCTTAGTCTTGGTTGAATGACAAAGAGGGGAAGCAGGCTACTATCTTATGATTTTGAAGTTTATGGAGCATATTGCCATGACACAAAGAATACATGATTCTGGGATAGTCCATGATCCACAGTTAATTCCACTTGCCATGTTTACACTCTCCTCTCCTCACTTTTAATGTGATGCCATCAGATTTCCTTTTTTTCTTAAAGATTTTATTTATTCATTTGAGAGAAAGAGAGAGAGAAAGCACAAACAGGGGGAGAGGCAGAAGCAGACTCCCAGCTGAGCTGGGAGCCCAACATGGGGCTCGATCCCAGGACCTGGAGATCATGACCTGAGCTGAAGGCAGATGCCCAACCATCTGAGCCACTCAGGTGCCCCATGATGCCATCAGATTTCTAATAGCAACAATTGTTGTAGGATTTCTCAGTCTTTACTGCCCACTGTTGTTGGTCATGCCACTTGGAAGAATGAAGAGGTAGACCAGATGAAGAGAGCAATAGTACAAAGCTCCCAGAGAGGGAGGGGACCTGAGAGGGTTGCCATTGGAGTTTCTAAGTTTAGGGATTTTTATGAGCTCTTTTGTGGAACTATCTGAAGCAATCGGGGTGTGCTTGGTTGTGCCAATTAGGGCTTTGGTCACATGTCCACCTGTTAGGTTAATGTCTATGTGCTGATGCTCTTTTTTGGCTGACATTTGGAGGCTTATGTCTTAACTGCCCCTTGCCCATGATGGTGACAAATGCTTTGTGATTAATTGTTTTATTTTAGGATGTTTTGCAGAAGTCAGGCTGCAAAACAGAACGCTAGTGTGGTCCTGTCTAAGCTGCAAAATAATATGTCAGTGCTGTTTTGTCTTTGCTGTCCTAACTCCATATTTTCTTGATGGGGACCCTGGCCCTGACTACCTAACTGTCCAACTAACTCCTAACATAATTACTTTAGTATGGAGATTTCATTAGAGGTAAAAGGCAGAAAAATAAGTATTTATCAAGGCAAAAGTTCTATATACCATCAGAGGACAGCTCAGTTAAATCTGAAGCTCAGTATCAACCTACTTTGCTTTGCTTTTATCCAGAAAAATGCAATATTCTGGTTTAACTACCATAACCTAGCTTGGTGATGCTAAGCACTCACTTATCCTTTTTGGATTCCAGTTTCCTTGTCTGTAAAGGCAAGGAGTGGAGGGAGAGATGCATTTACTATTTTCTCCAGCTTTAAAGACCATGATCCATCATCTAAATTGATATTTTAAGTATTGAATCTGCAAAATGAAATTATTTTGATTAATATTTAATACAGAAAGTGTTCTGTGATGAAGGACCTACTTGGATTTTAAACATTGGAGGAAGCATTTGGCTATTTTAGAGCATGTACTTTAATCAGCCTACCTACCTACACTTTTGGAAAACAGTTTATAATTGGAGAACTGGGGAGATTGGATTTGATCACATTCCCAACTGCCACTCAGTATATTCTTTGCCAGTGCAGAGTGGTTTTCTTACAATTTTAGTGTATCCTCATTCCAAATGCAATTTCAAAACTAGCAAAGTCAGAGCTGCCTCTGCAGTTGGAGATTTTATCAAATGATTCAACCTTAAATGTCCCTTCTCAGTCCTTCATTTGTTTTCTGCCTCTGCCTCCTTCAACTATTTGTAATCAAACCAGCCTGTGTGACTGCCCCATTTTCTGTCCAAATATTTCTCCATGTGATAGCTTTTCCTGAGCACCCAGGATTCATGACCTCTCCCTACTGCAAAAGGCTACCTCCCTTAATGAAATTAAACTGGGATCCTCTAGCTTTCACTTTGGGGATGTTAAACCAATCTTATTACACTTTTGAATGTATCCCATCTTTGTCCTCTAGCAGTTTTTTCTGCCTGAAACAACTGTTCCCCTAACTCTTGGCATAGCTAAATTATTCTTATCCTTCACATTTCAACCCACATATTACTATCTTCACGAGGCCTTTGCTGATCCCCACCCCTCCAACAAATGCCATCTTCCAATATCTCCTTATATGCTTCCAAAATAACGTTAATAATTATATCAAGCTTGAAATTACTTCTTCAATCTCTATAATCTATCCTAGAACATAACTATAGGAGGTCAGGGACTGTGTTTATCTTGTTCACCAGCTCATCAGTATCCTGAAAATCGAGAACTATGCCAGGAATGGTCTAGAATGAATGGAAGGCATAAAGGAGAGAAAAAGAGTGATAACAATAGAGAATGAGTGGGCCTGGCTCTGTCTTAGAGTGTTAGCTTCCCCTTGAGTTCTCTGGCTTTGATCACTGCTGCTGCCACCACCATGGTGCTTTTAGCAATGAGAGACAGAATGGTATTGTGTGGCGAGCCCTAGATTTACATTCAAGTTCTGCTATTTAATAACTCAAGGATTTGAGCAGGTTACCTAGCCTGGCTGACCATGATTATCTAGAATATACTTTGCAAGGTTAATGTGAGGATAAAGTGAGATCATATCTTAAAAAGTACATGATGGTTCCTCAATAAATATTAATTACTTTTCATCTCCACTCTCTCACAGCCCCCACCCCAAGTATGCCAACTGTTCCTTTAACACATTGGTTCAAGTGTGGACAAAAACATCTTCTCTTGGTTCTCCTTAGCACATCTGAGACAGACTGGCACTTTACAAATTGCTAAGGAAAAACAAAAAAATAGTGAAATATAGAGAAGAGCAGCAGTACAAAGCAATTTGGCTTCCCTAGAATAGGGTTTAGTTTCTATTACAGTTATGTGTTTTTCAGACTTAAAGTCCCCGTTGTATTCTGAACGGGATCATAAAAAGAAAGAGAATACTATGGAGCAAACTCTTTTCTTACATTCATCTATTCATTCGTTCATTCAGTAAATATTGTTTGTGTCCTAATTAGCAGGAAATTGGTGCTGACCACCTAGCCTGCAGTCCACACAGCATTGTAGACAAGGGGAAAAGACCTTGGACCAGACAGAGAAAAAGAATAGCAGGAACTAATAGGAATACAAAGAACTGAAGGTAAAAATATGGTCCTCAGGGCAGGAAGATAAGAGTTGCCAGGTTTTAAGGGGGCCAAAAAAAAAAAAAAAAGGCAGGATATCCAGTGTGATTTGAAAAATAGCCCCATCACACTTTTGCAATTTTCTGGGAAAAAGTTGAAATCAGGATCCTTAGCATGTCCTGACAAAGTCAAAATAGAATGCAAGTTAAAATCATTAAATACAGGACATGTCTTATCCATACAGGATGACTGACAAGCCTGCTCTAAGGGGAGGGGCCCATAATTAAAGGCCATGGTCCACCTATACACATGAGTTTTGAAAGGAGCTTGGATCAAGGGAGGAGACTTCAATCATTGGCAGATATGCCATACGTGGAGATCACCGGAAACAGGTTGGACAAAAGAAGACTGGAGGATGTTGAGTACAGTGAAGAAGAGTGGTATCAGATTCCAGATGTGGAGCTGGCAGGACCAAAACAGAACACTGGCAGGTTGGGAAAGAAGGAGAAATCTTCAAGAACAAACGGAGTTCAGGGAGCAGGTTGGTTACTCCCCGCAAAGGGGTGGTGCTCAAAATATTTAGCAGCTGGCAAGCAAGCACCAGAGCAAGCAAAATGGGTGTAGTCCTGGAGGCCCTCTGCCAAGCCAGGCATTAACTCTTCAGTTGCTGGACCATGGCATGGTCCAGGATGTCCTAGAGAGGGTCCACGGTGGCCAGGATACCTGTGTGTGGGGTTATTCAGGGGGCTAATGACAGAACTATTTACCCTGGAGGAAAAGTATGTCAGTATTTTAACAACTAGTATAGCTGTTTCACTGTGAACCAGGGAAGATCAGGCCTGCCCAGTCAGTTCTCAGAAGGAACAATGTACCCACAAAGCTCAGTAATCGGCTCTGGAACTTATTCTGACCCCTGCTGGTTGAAGCCTGGTCCTCCAACTATTAAACATCTGTGGAGGGTGGCCAAGCTGACTTTGTGACAGGTATCTGGCATCTTTTGGAGCTAGGGGAGAAGCTGAGATAGAGACCAATAGTGGCCAGACCAAGCATGCATTACAACTGTATCACTTATCTCACATCTACTTCTCCATATGGTGAGGAGGATGAAATCAACGTCTCCTGGACTAGAAGTTCCAGGAAGAAAGAAATTGAGATAAGTAAACGCAACTATAACTTTAGGTAAATATGAGAAATAACACCAGAATAGAAGAGTTCAAACAGTATTGAAGGTCATTTGTTTATTCAACTTGCATTCACTTTCAGTATTTACTATGACAGGTATTGTGCTTTGCCCTGGGTTAGTAATTATTTTTTAAAAACTATTTTATTTTTGGGGCACCTGGGTGGCTCAGTTGGTTAAGCATCTGCCTTTGGCTCAGGTCATGATTCCAGGGTCCTGGGATCGAGCCCCAAGTTGGCCTCCCTGATCAGTGGAGAGCCTGCTTTTCCCTCTCCCTCTCCCCCTGCCTGTATTCCCTCTCTCGCTGTCAAATGAATAAATAAAGTCTTAAAAATAAATAAGTTAAAAAAAATAAATGTTTTATTTTTAAAAAGTTGTAAAATAGAAATTTTGAATCATATTCAAAATGTTGAATATGATTCAAAATGTTGATTATAAATACATGTGTTTTAGTATATATATTAACCCATATATACTAAAAAAAAAAACTCTATTAAAAAAATATAAGATTCCAAAGTGAACCATATTCATTTTCTTTGGGAAGTACTTTACATTGCCTTGCTTGGCAATGAAAAGAGGAGCGATGATAGTCATCTATCTGCAGTTATGTAAGTATAATCTTTCCTAGGGCAGGAAGAGAGACAAAACTAACTCCTTTTGATTAGTGCAAAGTTGAATATGACTTATTCTCTGTATAAGAATGGGAACGCCATGGCATAGTACTTAAATGCATGAAGCCTTGCTACCTGTTTTTTCTACTTAGTTTGCCATGCTCTAGATTTGTACATATGTACAATTTTCTGGGTAGGGAGGGGGTCTGGCCAGCAAACAAGCCACCACATAAATCTTCACCTCAAATTAGGAATAAAATATGTATGGGCAAAGATTCAGTCAGTCAAATAAATTAATTTAAAAAAATTATTTGTCTGAGTAGGTATTAAAATTTTTTATTTATGGCCTGTGCATTTAGACATATGCTTTCCTTGGAGAGTAATGATGTCTATCTCTTTAATAGATTATGTCATAAAGGGAAACCCCAGAACTTATGATTAAAATGAGGACAATCTGTAGAGTGAAAGGGGAACTTTTCATAATTATGCTAAGACAGCAACAAAAACAACAAAGTAAATGTTGGCTTGCATACATTGAATGCTTCCTTTCTACAATTCTATGCTGTGCATGTGACACGCAAGTCTTCACTTAATATTCAAAAATTCTCTGTGAAGGATATTGTTATACCAATTTTACACATGATCTACTGAGATTTAGGCAGTTTAAGTAACTTTCCCAAAAATGCAATTATCTGCTGATAAGTGGCAGAATCAGGACTTGAACCCAGGTCCATCTGACTCTAAAAACCTCACTTAAAGGAACCCACCTTTTAACAAAGGGGAAAAACTCATAAACAGTAACAGTGCAAAGTGATGAGGGCTCTGATAGAGGGAAATGCAAGGTACACAGGAGCCCAAAGTGAACCCTGGACTAGTCTGGGGATATCAAGAACAGCTTCTCAATACTCCCAAAGAAGGCAGCATTTATATTGGGACTTACTGCCAAATGATTCTCGAATCATTCCAAAATAACTGTCAGCAACTACATACATGCACTAATTTCCTTAAATATGCCAAAGGCAGAGCACCTAAGAAATGATTACACCATTGGAGAATATCAGCAAATTGCCAACAAGACAGGGCAAAAGGAAAAATGTAAATCTCAGTGAACAACTTAAAAATCTAATGGGGTGCATGGTGAGCATCCCAATTATTATCATATATCCTGTCACATTGATCGATGCTACAGAATATTATTCTGCTGAAATACTATTTGTTTTGTCAAAAAGACAAGTTGTAGCTGCCATCAGGTGCTATATGCTGCCCGGCATCTTAAAGGAAAGGGAGTAGCTGCTAATTCTTTGCAATGGTAGGAATGTTATAAGCTACTGAGAAATAAATAGTTACTACGTCAAGGGCTCACCTTAGAGTGCTATTCTTGGATACAGACATTTTCCCATTCACCCACAGAAAATAGCCCAGGGCACCTGGGTGGCTCAGTCGTTAAGCATCTGCCTTCGGCTCAGGTCATGATCCTAGGATACTGGGATCGAGGCCCACATCGGGCTCCCTGCTCCACGGGAAGCCTGCTTCTCCCTCTTCCACTCCCCCTGCTTGTGTTCCCTCTCCGCTGTGTCTCTCTCCGTCAAATAAATAAATTAAAAAAAAAAAAAAGAAAATAGCCCTAAAAATAGAATAAGTGTTGGAAGTGGTTGATTGCTGTCAATAACTGGTAAGAAGGCAACAGGATAGAGCAGAACGAGCACCAGCATAGGTCCCAGAGACCTCACTTCTTATCCCAGCTCTGCTGTTGCATAGCGGTATGATCTTGGGCAAGTTCCTTAAACTCTGTATCTGTTCCTCCTCTGTAAAAGGAGTTCAGTACTAGGATTTCATCATCTCAGACATTCTTTCCATCACTAAACCATGAGTGATTCACCAGGTTAAATTAGGGATTAGTATTAGAAGAGTCATTCACCTAAGAAAGAAACTAGAAAAACTGTTGTTTCTGTACCTAGAGATGGTCCACTCTGCATTATCATACTCTTTACAAGACTATGTTTAATGACAAAGGATTAGCTTTCCACCCTTTTCTCACAAACCAAGGTGAAGTGACATCTTTTCTGATTATTTAGTAGGTTCCACATCCTTTTCAATATTAAATAAAATTATGTGAATAACATGTTTACCACAGGGATCTGGTATTTAATAAATGCTACTCATAAACATTATTTCTTCTTCCTGCTTTTTCTAAGGATCTTGAGAGTCTAATATTCAATTGCCTTTGTTGGACTTGTTCTTTCCAAGTAGAAATTCCCTAATCCCTGGTTGAATTGTAATTGGAGATACATGGAAATTGTTCCTGATCAGATTATCTCAATTCAGCTAATAAATAGACCAACTCTGTTGATGAATCTCAGAGGCTGGCCAACATTGTCTCCTACAAGACGCAAATAAATAGCCCTCTTCATCCCTTCCTGAGTCCACAAAATTTTGAGAAATAGAAGCAAGAGTATATCAGAAGGAATCCCACACATCCCCCCCTTATTACTGATAGAAATTAAATGGGAACATAGTGTTGTAAAAAGTAGTGTTGGTCTATTAACTCCACCCCAAAATTAGGTGTACACCTACTGAGACAGAAGCTGAACTTCCCCTACAAAAGAAAAGGAACAGTTAAGGAATGTTCTCTGTAAGCAAGGCTATGTCTCAGAGAATGAAGGGCAGAGCAAGGACATGCAGACCCAGCATTTCTTTCCAAGTTTACAATCAGGTAAAACCCTCCATCACTGCAAGGGTAGAACAGTAAAGATTTTGAGATAGGCTAGTACAGTTCCTAAGGAAAATTCCTCCATACAAAAACCAGGAGTGAAAAAAAAGGCGGGGGGCATTCTTCTCATTCAGGAAAGACAGTCCATCCAGAAAATCATGGAAGAAATAAATGAACAAACTAAAAACCAGTTTCAGTTACACTAAAGAGAAGCAGGTCCAGGCAACTGAAGCTCTAACCTGACTACACAGAAGATTATCAGATCTCTCTTTCAAACTCTCTGAATTTCTAAATGTATGACCCTCACATTCTAAGAGAAGGGAGGCTCAGGTTAAAATCTTGACCATTCTGAGGAGCAAAGATGGGACTAATTTGCTGTGGCCAGTGAAATGCAGGGAGTTGTATTAAGGGAAATGATGTCCTCTGGGATGATCCCTCAGCTGAAAAATTACTTGACCAAATGCAAGCAGGGTGGCAGCTCTACTGCTCAGAAGGGTGCCAGCTGCTAATTACAATGGCTCTCTGGAGAAGTGCTTCCAACAGTATTTCTGAGTTGTTAGTTGATTAGTTTTCAGTTAAATCGATAAAGCCTCCAGGGTTAACTGGCTAGATGATATTGCTCTACAATTATCATGCACAGAAAAGTGTTTATTATCAACTTTCTCTTGCTTTGGCTTAATTATTTAAGCACTTGAGATTCAGTAGTTATCTTCCTGCCTCTCCAGAAACCAATCTGAGAGGGAAACTGGCAAACATTGCACAGAAGCCAGATCTATTTCTAATGGACAAGGGAATCAAATGAAAAATGAACCTATTTCTCAGTTATATTCAGGAACACAATATAGTCAATCAATCAATGAGCAGTTAGCATAAAATAGTAAGAGCCACCATATATTAAGAGCTTACAATGCATCAGGTCCAAGCTAAGCGCATTGCCAACATTATCTTATTTAATCTTTACAATTGCCCTGAAAGGAAAGCACCATTATCTCCTTTTTCAGATGTGAAAACATGCCAACTCAATAAGAAAAAAAAGACAGAATTCAAATCCAGGTCTGTTGGTGCTATGGGTTGAATTGTGTCCCCCCAAAATAGATTGAAGTTCTAACCCCTTCTATGTCAGAATGTGACCTTATTTTGTAATAGGATCATCAGAGATAATGATTAATTAAGGTGAGATCACAGTGGAGGAGGGTGGATCCCAGATCAAATATGACTGATGTCCTTATTAAAGGGGGAATTTGGACACAGATATGCACACAGAAAGAATGCTATGTTAACATGAAGCAGAGATTGTGGTGATAGTCTACAAGCCAAGGAACTCCAAAGATTGCCAGCAAACCACCAGAAGCTAGCGGAGAAGCACAGGATAGATTCTTGCTCATTGTCCTTAGAAGAAACCAACTCATTGATACCTTGATTTTGGACTTCTAGCCTCCAGAATTGTGAGACAATAAATTTCTGTTAAGTTTCCCAGTTTGTGGTACTTTGTTATGGCACCCCTACAAACTAATATACTTGGGTTCCAAAAAGCTGTGCTTTTCTGTTGGGTCATGCAGCTTAGGTAGGCAAAGTTCCTTGCTGTTCTTATCCCACACACCTAGTTAGACACTTTAGTGGAGTTTGGACTAAGATTTGGACAAACTTCTGACAATATGTCTAATGTGGCTTGCTTCCCTGAAACCTCACCTTCCCCTGGCTTGACCATCTCCCCATCCATTTTAGTATTTCTGAGAAATTCATATGCCTCACTCTTTGAGTGAACAAGCCATGTGTCATTCATTAATTCACTAAACAAAAACAGAAACAACCAAAACCTACTGAGTGTCTTCTTTGTTCCTACTAGTTTCTCATGGAGTTCACGGTATAGCAGAGGAACATGACATTAAGAAAATTATGATACCTAGAATTATTACAAGTATATAAAAAAAACTCATCTTAGACCCTATCAAAATTGAGATTGATCTCTGTTCTAAACCCTGCTTTGATTCTTTTTAAAATAAATAAGACAGATATTTCAGAACCCCAAGAAACAGAGGCCAAAGAACAACTGAATTTTTACTCAAGGCAATGATAAGTAATATTTGGCAATTATCTATACATTTTCTCAAATTTAATGAAAACTATAAACCTGTACATCCAAGAAACTCATTCAAATACAAGCAGGATAAACCCAAAGAAACTTACACCAAGGCATGTCATGAATTAGCATAAATTCAACAAGGCATGCTGAAAATTAGTGATAAAAATAAAATCTTAAAAGCAGTCAGAGGAAACAAGACATATTATATGGAGGGAGGTAGAATTCTCATCAGAAACAATGCAAACAAAGAAGACAAAGTGCTAAAACAAAACAACCAACCAACAAACTTACTAACATAGAATTCTATAACCAGGAAAAATACCCTTCAAACATTTAAACTGAATTAGGACATTTTTAGTAAAGTTAGTATTGGCAGAATGTATTGCCAGCAAATGTGCATGACAAAGAATTTTAAAGGCTGTTCATTAGGCAGAAGGAAAATAATATATGTTGAAAAAGGTAATGTGAGTAAATATAAAAGACTTTTTCTCAAGTTGAAGGAAAATAAATGACAATTTGCACAAAGGATGAAGGTGGAAAAAATGTAAGTATAACATTATAGGATACTTTCATTATATATGAAGTAGAAAAATATTATTTGAGGTAAAGATATGGATTCTAAACTTGAGAGTATATAAATAAATAAATATATAAACAAAGCTGATAAGCCAATAGTGGAGATAAAACAAATACTAAAAAATAACTAATTCAAAAGAAGACAGTAAAAATAGGAAAATGAAGAATAGATGAGACAAATAACAATATGACTAATACAAACCCAAGAATATCAAAATTATATTAAATGCAAAGATGAGCACCACAACAAAAAGGCAAACATTATCTGATCAGATTTTTTTTTTAAAAAGGAAGACTCAACTATACACTGCTTGGATGAAATGCACTTTATATATAAAGACACAGGATGGAAAATGATATATCTTGCAAACACTAATCACACAGTGGAATGACCATATTAATAATGTCCTGAGTAGAACTCAGGATAAGGAACATTACCATACATAAAGAGGTACATTGCATAAAATAAAATGGTCAATTCATCAAAAATAAAAATCCAAAATGTGCATGCACCTAAGAGCAAAGCTTCAAAATACATGAGGAAAAACTAATAGACTCAAAAGACAGATAAAACTATAGTTGGAAATTTCAACATTTCTTTCAGGAATCAATAGAACAAGCAGACAGAAAATGAGAATGTATATAGAGGAGTCAAGCAACACTATCAGTTCAGTTAACAAACATTTGTAGAACACTCTACCCCAAAAGAGCAGAATGTACATTCTTTACAAATGCATACAAAAGGTCAACAAAATAATGCATAGTCTGGGCTATAAAATATATCTCAAAGATTTTAAATGATAGGAATTATATAAAGTATGTTTTCTAAACACAATGAATTAAATAATCAATAACAAAAATCTTAAAAAATCACCCAGATTTGGAAATTCAGCAACATGCTTTCAAATGATGCATGGGTTGAGGAATAACACAAGAGAGGAATTAGAAAATACTTCTAACTGAATCATGACAACTCAACATGAATTAAGATTTGGGAATGAATCTAAAGTAACACTTAACAAGAATTTTATACCTTTAAATGCTTATATTATAAAAGAGAATATGTGTAAAATAAATTATCTAAGCTTCCATCTTTAAAAAAAATGGAAAAAGAGGAATAAACCCAGTAAAATTGAATAAAAAACATATATAAAATTAGAATAGCGTATTTAGTAATATATGTTCATATATATCCACTTCTAGTGGCTTACTAAACACTTGTAGTTTCACTTTCATTTATTAACTAACATTTATCACATGCCTACTATGTGCAGCCTTTGCTAAATGCTCAGGAAATACACATGAATAAGTATCAACCCCTGCCTTTAAATACATTATTTGAAGAGAGAGACACACAGACACACCACAGAGACAGACAAGGAAATAATTCACAACAGAACAGGTGTATGGCTAGATGCCAAGGCAGTCAGAGATGATGATGAAGACTCTCCTATACATCATTCTCCTGCTTCAGTTAGAGTTACAGATAGAGTAACTGATATGGGTCATGAAGGATGAAGAATCTTTGCACACTGTTCCTTCTCTTTAGAAGTTTTGGCTCCAGGGTAGATATGAGGAGAAAAGGATCAACAGCACATTTATGGAATTAAAGATAGAATAGTGATATGTTGCTAAATTTGTTAGTGGCGTTGGGATTAGGGAGACTAGTGGGGCAAGAGCCCAAGGAGTTATAAGGCCGATGATGTAGATCATGAAATTTCAATCTACTCTTTGAGGAATGTTTTATTCATCTTTCTGACCCACCATTCTCATCATAGCCAAAACCAACACTTGGAAGAGATTTTGAGTTCACAAAATTAAAGACGCCAAAGAAAAATCTATAGTCATGTTTAAACCAACAAAGGAGTAGATATGCTATTATATTGAATTTAATTATGAAAAAATCATCTATTTCAGCATTCTTTTCCTTAATATATTGCAGTTAGACAGTTTTAACAAGATTTGACCATTCTATCTATTCAAATACTTCTTCACTTTAAGCACTAATTAAGCCCTGGAACATTTTAATACCCAACAAACTGACCAGGTATTAGGTATGCATGGTTTTGTATAAATGGTATATTTGAGATTTGCCTCTGTCTATGGCAGGCATTCCTTAACCAAGACAATACTACAGGTCTCTGATTCTATAGTTACCAACTGGAGATAATTATTTTTTAAGTTATTGATCCTTCAGGATCTAAAAAACAAATTGAGGCTCTCACGGAAGAGCTTTTCGTTACTGTCTTGTGGGGAGTCTAGTCATGCCAGTTTGATTTCTCAAAATTTATGTATCTATTACAAACAGGAATAGCAAGAAACTAACTTTATTGACCAATTAACTTGGCCTTTGAAATACTCTTCTACTAATCAAAAGTGAAAAAAAATTATATGCCTATATTTAGGTTAACTCAAAAATCAAAAAATGAATTCTCATGCACAAAATTTCCTTTATTAAAATTAAAATGGTCATTAAAACTGAGTATGAAAAGGACATTAACAATGACAATTGCCTTGTTCCGGACTAACCATTTTCATTTTAAGGTAATCCCCCATGGCATTTTTTTAATTTAAATTCAATTAATTAACATATAATAATTATTAGTTTCAGAGGTAGAGTTCAGTGATTCATCAGTCTTATATAATACCCAGTGCTCATTACATCACGTGCCCTCCTTAATGTCCATCACCTAGTGACCCTATCCTCCCAACCCCCTTCCCTCCAGCAACCCTCAGCTTGTTTCCTATGATTAAGTCTCTTATGGTTTGTCTCCCTCTCTGATTTCATCTTGTTTTATTTTTCCCTCCCTTACCCTATGATCCTCTGTTTTGTTTCTTAAATTCCACATATGAGTGAGATCACATTATAATCACCTTTCTCTGATTGACTTATTTCACTTAGCATAATGCCCTCTAATTCTATCCACATCATTGCAAATAGCAAGATTTCATTTTTTGATAGCTGAGTAGTACTCCATTGTGTGTGTGTGTGTGTGTGTGTGTGTATACATATACCACATACACACATACACACACACATTCACCACATCTACTTTATCCACTCATCTGGGCTCTTTCCATAGTTTGGCTGTTGTGGACATTGCTGTTATAAATACTGGGGTGCAGATGCCCCTTTGGATCACTACCTTTGTATCTTTGCAGTAAATACCTAGTAGTGCAATTGCTATGTCATAGAGTAGTTCTATTTCCAACTTTTTTGAGGAACCTCCCTACTGTTTTCCAGAATGGCTGCACCAGCTTGTATTTCCACCAACACTGCAAGAGGGTTCCCCTTTCTCCACATCCTCACCAACATCTGTCATTTCCTGACTTGTTAATTTTGGCCATTCTGATTGTTGTGAGGTGGTATCTCATTGTGGTTTTGATTTGTGTTTCCCTAATGCCAATGTGGAGCATCTTTTCATGGGTCTATTGGCTTTCTTTGCAGAAATGTCTCTTCATGTCTTCTGCCCATTTCTTGACCGGATTTTTGGGTTTTTTTGGGGTGTTGAGTTTGATAAGTTCTTTATAGATTAAATTCTTTATCTAATAATACATTTGCAAGTATCTTCTCCCATTCTGTCGGTTGTCTTTTGGTTTTGTTGACTGTTTCCTTTGCTGTGCAAAACCTTTTTGTCTTGATGAAGTCCCATTTTTGCCTTTGGAGATGTGTCTAGCAAGAAGTTGCTGTGGCCGAGGTCACAGAGTTTGCTGCCTGTGTTCTTCTCTAGGATTTTGATGGATTCCTGTCTCACATTGAGGTCTTTCATCCATTTTGAGTCTATTTTCGTGTATGGTGTAAGGAAATCGTCCAGTTTCATTCTGCATGTGGCTGTCCAATTTTCCCAACACCATTTGTTGAAAAGACTGTCTTTTTTCCATTGGATATTCTTTCCTGCTTGCCAAAGATTAGTTTACCATAGAGTTGAGGGTCCATTTCTGGGTTCTCTATTCTGTTCCATTGATCTGTGTCTGTTTTGTGCCAATAACATACTGTCTTGATGATTACAGTTCTCTTAACATAGATTGAAGTCTGGAATTGTGATGCCACCAGCTTTGGTTTTCTTTTTCAACATTGCTTTGGCTATTCGGGGTCTTTCCTGGTTCCATACAAATTTTAGGATTATTTGTTCCAGCTCTATGAAAAAAGCTGATGGTATTTTGATAGGGGTTGCATTGAATGTATAGATGGTTTTGGGTAGCATAGACATTTTAACAATATTTGTTCTTCTAATCCATAAGCATGAAATGTTTTTCCATTTCTTTGTGTCTTCCTCAATTTCTTTCATGAGTATTCTATAGTTTTCTGAGTATAAATCCTTTGCCTCTTTGGTTTATTCTTATGTATCTTGTGATTTTTGGTGCAATTGTAAATGGGATTGACTCCTTAATTTCTCTTTCTTCTATCTCATTGTTAGTGTATAGAAATGCAACTGATTTCTGTGCATTGATTTTATATCCCCCACCCCACTCCGTGGCGTTTTAGTCCCTAAAAAAATACACCTCCACTTAAAGAATTAAATGAGGAGTTCTCAACTGTAATATGTTTCTCTTTTGTCAAAACATGCTTGCTAAACCTGAATGTGATTGTGGAGTTTGAGGAGATTTATTTCAGTTCAGTCTGACTGGGTCAAAGTCCATGACAGTTAAAACACTCTGAGTTTCTAATCCTTTGCTTCCTAGTCCAGGATGAAGTCAGTCCAGTTTTGTTTTCTCTTCTGTTACTGGAAAGCAATTTGCTGCAAGAGTTGTGAGCTGACCAACATCATCATCACAGTGGAGAAAGGAATGCCTCTTCTGCATAAGCATCAATGCCACTTGGTGTGTGGGCTACTGCTACACCCAGGCAGGAACTCTGCTTTGCTGGAAGTGAGGGTACTGAGGGTCTATAGAAGGCAGGCTTCATTAATTCCCAATTTATCAATATTTTGTCTCTCCATGACTCTCTTAGCCAACTTGTCTGTATTGTGATTAAGGTTAATTACCATGATATCATTTCAATGTCTGGGTTTAGATTTAATTTGGGTAAATTTGGGACAGCTCAGATTGATGTAAATGAATGTTTCAGTAATGTACTAATTCTGCACTTTAAGAGAGTATTTCTCTGCTAGATTTACCTATTGAGAGATAAAATGGGCATGAATACATATCTATATTTAATCATAGAACATTATCAATACTCTCAAAAAGCCAACTGCAATAATAAAAGGCATACCTCTGTAACAGGGGTAATACTAAAATGTCTTTAAAGCCAAATAAAAACACAAGCAGCCAATTTAAAAATTCACTTTATTGGTCTACCTTTCATATAAATGCCAGCAAGCATCCTGAGAACAATCAATCCCTGTAGACTAGAACCAAAAGGAATCAGCAAACCTACTCCCTCCTTTATGCTGTTGAGAAAAATCAAGGCATAGAGGCATTAAACCATTTGTCTACATTCTCACAGCTTCTTCATAATAGGCCAGTTATCAGGGAAAGCATTTCTTCTTTGCCATTTTTCTGTTGCATCTGGCTGTGCAGGAGTTCAATAAACTGAAATTGAAGGTGGCTGCATTTTAATGAATATACTTTATTTGATATTAAATGAATTTGATCAATGAAACTTAACTCACTGCACTTAGGTGGGATATAGACCTGGTGGCCAGTCAGGGAAAGGAATTAACCAATAGCCCCTTTTCTCCCTTAAAGCCAATTATTTCCTCATTGGGCAACTAGAAGAGTGAAATATATTTGGCTTGAATTAAATATACTGATATTGAAATTGTGTCATACACTTTTGGACTAAGAACCCTGCAAATATAAGAATTTAAGGCAGTGGCAAGGAAGAACTTAAAAAGCAACAGATTGTCCAGAATCCAATATGAGAATCCCCTCACATTTTAGGCAAAGTATCAATAATTCAGCTTATGACTCTTATTCCTCTTTTAAATATACATAGAAAAGAGTACTTGGAAATATGTTTCTGAGCAATTAAACCCAAATGTTATATGTTTTTATCTGTCATTAACATACCTTCAGATTATTAAGTACAAAAAAACCTTTATATTCCAAAGGTCATATATTCTTTATTCCTTTATCTCTACATGCTTTTATGCCATATAAATTCAAAGTTTTTAGAGAGCTATACAAATATTAAACATGTGGGTATTACATGGTGGTGAGAAAGGAGGCAGTCATATTTTCTATAACACTTTCACAGTTCAGAAAAGTAGTATAACATAAACTTCTTTAAGAGGTCACGTTTCCTGTGCTTAAAGATCCTAGAAGTTGGTCTTCAGAGAACAAATATTAGAGCAAGCAGTATTAAATCCCTGTCTCATTTTGGCTAAGCCAAAAAGAAACTTCCAGAATATTATAACCTAACTCTCCCCTTCCTAAACTCCTCAGAATCTGGTGTACCAGGACTCAGGCAGTCCCAACATCCAGAAAACACGTACCTTCAAGGAGCTGATGCATGACTTGGTTAGGGTGCCTAGCTGTGTTCACCACACAGACTCTCCGTATATGTACCCAGTAGCCACTGAATGTCACTGTGGCAAGTGTGACACCAACAGCACTGACTACATGATGTGAGGCCTGGGGCCCACCAACTGCTCCTTCAGTGAAATGAAAGAATAAAGAGCAGTGGACATTTCGAGCCGCCTACCTAAAGGACAAACCAAAAACTCCGTGTGTGTACATGTGCCCAGGCTGCAAACCACTGGGAGCCAGGGGACCATCAGACCCCCAATCCCTGCTCTCCAGGCAGAGGGGGAGCTCCAGGAATGGAGAGTACCTGTCACCACTCAACCCTGTATTCTTGGGTCTGGGCTCTGTCAGTTTCATTCAACTTGAATTCAGGGGCTTTAAGTGGTTTCCCATTTTTAATAGACTTAGAGGTCCCCAGAGAAACCCTGTGATTTTACAGAAGAGAAAAACCTAGACTTAGAAGAAACAGCTCTCAAGATAATTGGGTAGGAGAACTAAACAGAACACAATCTCCTGTTAGATGTATGGCCTGCGAGGGTAGGGCAAGTATTGCTTAATGTCCTAGAGTCAGTACCTAGCTCTATGTCTAACTGTTTAAATACTGAGGGGAGAGTCAGGAAGATAGGACGACTGGAACGAGACTGCCCGCTTCATTGCTGATCCCTGGAGGTGGTGACATCAGTTCCACTCTGCCTGTGTTTTTCTGGCAGAGAATTTGTTGCTGACCTGTGAGGGTGGGAGAAGGTGTAAAGGGAGGTAAGCTGGGAAACAGGGCAAGCATTCAAAATCTGAAGACTAAAATACAACATCTTAACAATTTTTATTACAAATTTGAACTAACAACCAAAGCCAGGAACTATTGGTTTAGGTCTGTGGAAATTCGATTACAAGATCAATGAATATCTTTTCCTAAGTTATTCGCCTCTACATATTCCATCACTTAAATAAATTTGATCAAGAACCCCCAGCCTTCTATAAAACTGCCTCTTGGGCAATAAGACATATAACCTGTTTCTTGGTGCTGTACCATCTGGACTACAATCCTCCTGGTGGGATGGGAACCTTGAAGTGCACGTGATAGCACTTTAGGCAACTTGACAGGCTAGTAACATTTTTTGTTTGTTTCAGGTTTTTATTTAAATTCCAGTTAGTAACATATAGTCTAATACTAGTTTCAGGAGTAGAATTTAGTGATTTATCACTTACATATAACACCCAGAGCTCATCACAAGTGCCCTCTTTAATATCCATAACTTTTAACCCATCCCCTTGCCTATCCCCCTCCAACAACCCTCAGTTTATTCTTTATAGTTGAGAGTCTGTTTTATGGTTTGCCTTTCTCTTTTTCCGCACTATGTTCATCTGTTTTGTTTCTTAAATTCCACAGATGAGTGAAATCATATGGTATTTGTGTTCCTCTGACTGATTTATTTTACTTAGCATAATATCCTCTAGCTCCATCCTTGTGGCTGCAAATGGCAAGATTTCACTTTTATGGCTGAGTAATATTCCACTGTGTATATATACCTATCTTCTTTATCCATTCATCAGTCAGTGAACATTTGGGCTCTTTCCATAATTTGACTATTGTTGATAATGCTGCTATAAACTCAGGGTGCATGTGTCCCTTTGAATCAGTATTTTTGTATCTTTTGGGGAAACACCTAGTGGTATGCAATTGCTGGGTCATAGGTTAGTTCCATTTTTAACTTTTTGAGGAATCTGTGGACTGTTTACCCTAGTGGCTGCACCAGTTGGATTCCCATCAATAGTGTAAGAGGGTTCTGAACCTTCCTCCATATCCTCACCAACATCTGTTATTTCCTGTGTTGTTACTTTTAGACATTCTGACAGGTATGAGGTGGTATCTCATTGTGGTTTGATTTGTATTTTCCTGATAAGTGATGTTGAGAATCTTTTCACATGTCTGTTAACCATCTGTATGTCTTCTTTGGAAAAAAATGTCTATTCATGTCTTCTGCCCATTTCTTAACTGGATTATTTGTTTTTCAGGTGTTGAGTTTGATAATTTCTTTAGAGATTTTAGATACTAACCCTTTATCAGATATATCATTTGCAAATATCTTCTCTCATTATGAAGGTTGCCTTTTAGTTTTGTTGATTGTTTCCTTTGCTGTGCAGAAGCTTTTTATCTTGATGAAGTCCTAAGAGTTCATTTTAGCTTTTGTTTCCCTTGTCTCAGAGACATGTCTAATAAGAAGTTGCTATGGCTGGTGTCAAAGAGTCGCTGACAGGCTAGTAACTTATTTACCAATTAACTTTTCAGAGAAATAGTTCTCTTTAAAAGAGTTAGGAGTCCAGAGAGAATAGCTGTATTTTCTGGGCTTTCTCTGCATTTGCTTTATCACTTGACTACTTGTTCTCCCAAATCTATGATTTCTTTCAAAAGGGTACATACTGAAAATGCTTCATAACTTAAATTACTTTTAATGATATTAACTCTTTTATGAACTGAATGTTATCTACCAAAGGTACTTCAGATTTTTCTACATTCTTGAAATATTTAGTCATAACACATATGTGTATATTTTATAATACTAGTGGGAACATTATTAGGAATCAAATGTGTCCATAAATATTACCTGTACTCATTGCTCAATTGTAAATATATTTACCAAAAATTGCTTCAATGAAAATTTCTGTCATTTCTGGCAGTTGTCACTTTCTTAAAAAATTTCTATTGTGCCTCACCACCCCCCCCCGGTCTACATTAAAATTGATTCATTCTCAGAAAGCCCTTAACATATCTTTATTTTTCTACAGCTCAGACTCAGTGGAAGTCTTCCTTATAATCTTTGGAATCTAGTTAAATACTAGCACTCATAACCTGAAACTAATGTAACATTGTATGTCAACTATAATTCAACAATAATAATAATGATAATGAGAATCAAGTACTAGAGCTAATATATTTTCCAGCACATGGATATCAAGAAATATTTTTCTCACTAGATGCAGAAAAAAAAATTGACAAAACTCAACAACCTTTCAGGATAAAAACTCTCAATGAATTGGATATAGAAGGAATTTACACTAACATAATAAAAGCCATATATAACAAGCTCACAGGTTATACCCTATTAATGATGAAAGACTGACAGCTCTTTTTCTAAGATTAGGAACAAGACAAGGATGCATACTTTCATCACTTCCATTAAACATAGTACTGGAAGTCCTGGCCAGAATAATCAGGGAAGAAAAATTTTTTAAATTATCCAAATCAAATGCTAACTACACTGGAATTAAAAAAAAAAAAATCCAAATCAGAATAAAAGAAGTAAAATGATCTCTCTTTACAGATGACAGGATTTTTTATATAGAAAGTCCTAAAGACTATACCCCAAAACTGTCAGAATAAACAAATTTAGTAAAATTTCATGATATAAAATCAACATACAAAATCAGTTGCATTTCTGTATACTAACAACAAACTATTTGAAAAAGAAACAAAGAAAACAATCTCATTCACAATAGCATCAAAAACAATAAAATACTTATGAATAAATTCAACCAAGGAAGATCTGTATACTGAAAACTTTAAGACATCAGTGAAAGAAATTGAAGAAGACACAAATAAGTAGAAGGATACCCTATGTTCATGGATGAGAATTAATGTTGTCAAAATGTCCATACCATCCCAAAGCCATCCATAGATTCAATGTAATCCCTATCAAAATTCAATGGCCTTTTTTTTAAAGATTTTATTTATTTATTTGACAGAGAGAGAGAGAGAGAGAGCACGCATGAGCAGGGGTAGGAGCAGAGGGAGAAACAGACTCCCCGCGGAGCAGGGAGCCCCACGCGGGGCTCGATCCCAGGACTCTGGGATCATGACCTGAGCCGAAGGCAGACGCTTAACGACTGAGCCACCCAGGCGCCCTCAATGGCCTTTTCTTTTAAACAAGAAAAAAATTCTAAAATTCATATGGAAACACAAAGGACCCTGAACAACCAAAGGAATCTTGAGAAAGAAAAAGCTAGAGGCATCACACTTCCTGATTTCAACTATACCACAAAGCTCCAGTAATTAAAACAGTATGCTACTAGCATAAAAACAGATACAGAATCAAGAGCCCAGAAATAAACTTATGCATATACAGTCAAGGACGAGGGAGCCAAGAATACTCAATGAGGAAAAGAGAGTTTCTTCAATTAATAGTTTTGAAAAAAACTGGATAGTCACATGCAGAATAATGAAACTGGGCTTGTATTTTGCACCACTCACAAGAATTAACTAACACAAAATGAATTAAAGACTTAAATGTAAGACCTAAAATCATAAAATTCCCAGAAGGAAACATACAGGGTCTGATCCTCGACACTGGTCTTGACAATGGTTTTGTTGTTGTTGTTGTTGTTGTTGTTGTTTTTAATATAACACCCAAAGCACAAGTAACAAAATAAAAAATAAACAAGTGGGGCTACAGCAAGCTAAAAAGCTTCTGCACAACAAAAGAATGATCAATAGAATGCAGAGGTAACCTATGGAATGAAAGAAGATATTTGCCAACCACATATCTGATAAGGGATTAACATCTAAAATATACTCATACAACTCCATAGCAAAAACAAAAAACAAAACCTCCCAAATTATCCAATTAAAAAATGGGCCAAGGACCTAAATGGACATTTTTCCAAACAAGACATACACATGTCCAACTGGTACATAAAAAGATGAAAAATCACTAATCATCGAAGAAATGCAAATCAAAACCACAATGAGATATCCCTTCACACCTATTAGAATGGCTATTACCCAAAAGATAACAGGTAAGTGCTGCAAGGATGTATGGAAAAGGGAACGCTTGTGTACTGCTGGTGGGAATATAAACTGGTGCAGCCACTATGGAAAACAGTATAAAGATTCCTTGAAAAAATAAAATTGATCTACCATGTGATCCACCAATCTCACTTCTGGGTATATATGGGAAGGAAATAAAATCACCATCTTGAAGATTTGTTTATGTTCATGACATGTACAATGTTCATTGTAGCATTACTTACAATAGCCAAGACAGAAACAACTTAAGTGTTTGTCAATGGATAAATGGATAAAGAAAATGTGGTATATATATATATATATATATATATTATTCAGCCATTTAAAAAAAAGAGAAAATCCTGCCATTTGTGACAACATGGATCAACCATGATCAACTGAGATGAGTCAGACAGAGAAAGGCAAATACTGTATGATCTCACTTGTATATGGAATCTAAAAGTAACGAACAAATAAAAGACCAAAAAACGAACTCATAGAAACAGAACGGTTTGGTTGTTGCCAGGCTTGGGGGGGTGAGGGAGAGAAATGGGTGAAGGTGGTCAAAGAGTACAGACTTTCAGTTATAAGATGATGAATAAGTTCTGTGGTCTAATGTACATCATGGTGACCCTAGTTAAAAAAACTGTATTATATACTCGAAAGTTGCTAAAGAGAAATCTTAGAAGTTGTTACCACAAAAAAGTAAATAAAAAGGTAACTATGTGAGGCAGCGGAAGTGTTGACTAACCTTATTGTGGTAATCATTTCACAATATATACATATATCAAATCATCACATTGTATACCTTAAACAATGCCATATGTCAATTATATCTTTAAAGTTGGAAAAAATTAGAATTAAATTCCTAAACAAAAAAGGATGATTCTTTCCAAATGACTTTTCTCTTCCAATTTGAAATTCTAAAACTGAGTTCATAGTAAATCAGTGGGTCTCTCATAATAATCATCTGCCCAGTTCTTCAAGATAGATGTGATTATACTTTTTGAGTGTACAAAGACAAAAGGACAAAATAAAAGTTGAATAGAATCATGGAGTGGACAGAGGATTGAAGACCATCTAGTTCAATGTTGACATTTACTGGATGTTAACACTGAGGACTGAGATCACACAGGCCATGATAAGATCAGAATTAGAACCCCATATTCCTTATTTTTACTCTCTCTTTGGAATCTCTCCTACTATGCCAACCAAACTAGTTCATTCAAATATGGCTATCTATAAAATGCAGATCATCACATACATCAATATTCTGTACAATATTTTTATGCCCAAACCAGACTTCAGCTCTGGTGACCAAAATAATAAGTTAG
Organism: Callorhinus ursinus; assembly: GCF_003265705.2. NCBI lineage: Eukaryota > Metazoa > Chordata > Mammalia > Carnivora > Otariidae > Callorhinus > Callorhinus ursinus. Next base: position 18,827,731 of record NW_027397083.1, on the reverse strand, counting down.
TGACTCTGCTGATGCAAGGATTCTATCTGCCTGAGTCACTTCTGAGTAAACCCTTGGCACTTAGTAGGTACCATTAGTGGTTTAACTGGATTGATTCAAACCGAAGTGAGAATCTATTTCTCTGCAATTTCTATCCAGTATTGTCATCTAGAACCATCCAAAACAAGATTAATCTCTTTTCTGCTTGAACATGATTCAAATAAGGAGAACAACTAGGTTCTCATTAGCAGCCTGAAGATGAGCAGTTCATTCAGCTGTTTTTTGAAGATTTATTTATTTATTTTTTTAGAGAAAGAGAGAGCATGCACATGAGTGGGTGGGGCAGAGGAAGAGGGAGAGAGAATCTCAAGGAGACTTCACGCTGAGCTGTGGAGCCGGACATGGGGCTCAATCCCACCACCCTGAGATCACAAACTGAGCCAAAACCAACAGTCAGATGCTAAACCGACTGCACCACCCAGGTGCCCCTAAGCTGTTCTTTGAATAATCCAATGTCCAGACAGGCCCTTACACATCCTGATCAATATTGTTCTGTGTGTTAAGGACTCATATAAAGTATGGAGATTCATAAAGGGCAGAATGGACCCAGACTGAGGACATTAAATAACTGCAGACAACAGATTCAAATGAAAGGTTTTTCAAATGTGATTCAAATGTCTTTGAAGACAATGAATTTATTATAATTATGGTCTGAGCACCTGGCCCAGCACTTTATACATACCAGGCTCTAGTGACTATGTCTAAATGACCTGATCAGAGCACTGTCTTACTGTTCTCTCAGCAATACTTGACCTATGTATTAAGCCTGTGGTGAAATAGCATTCCTTTTCAACTTCAATTATTTTTACTTAGTGAAGGCTGAAACCATTATGACAAAGCATTTTGCACATTTCAAAGATAAGCATTCTCTTTTACACTCAGTGTTACTACTACCAGTGTCATTCAGTCAGCTTATTGAGTTTGGATTTTATATCATTTATTCCTTCTACTTCTTTTCACAAAGAAAAACAGGAAAAATATTCAAGGCAAGAACTTCAAAGGAAGAGGTGAAAGGTCTAAGATCTAAAGAAATACCAACATTTTACCAACATGAACACAGAAACTTTGCTTATATACCATGGGTTGCCCAGAGAAGTAGCCAAGGAATCCTGGTCTGAAGAAACCTGATTTGCTAAAAGGTAATATAATAGATGATTGAGAACAGAGATGTGAGCCCAAACCCCAGCTTGGTTCCTTTCTGTGTGCTGCTGGTTAAGCTTTGTAACGTCTCTGAGCTTGTGTCCTCATTTTCAAAATAGGGATAGTATTTATAACTATGTCACATTAAGAGCTAACATTTATAAAGCAGCTACTATGAGCTAGGTACTATTCATTTATTAACTCATTTAATCCTCATATAGTCCTTTAACGTAGGTACTATTACTAGCAGCGTTTTACAGAAGAAGAAACAGGTTCAGAAAGATTAAAAATTGGGGCGCCTGGGTGGCTCAGTCGTTAAGCGTCTGCCTTCGGCTCAGGTCATGGTCCCAGGGTCCTGGGATCGAGCCCCGCATCCGGCTCCCTGCTCCGCGGGAAGCCTGCTTCTCCCTCTCCCACTCCCCCTGCTTGTGTTCCCTCTCTCGCTGTCAAATAAATAAATAAAATCTTTAAAAAAAAGAGAGAGAGATTAAAAATTTTAAACAAGTCAGCTATTAAGCAATGGAGTTGGGATTTAAACCCAGGCGATCTGCTCCAAAGTTTCTGCTCACAGCCATTACAACCATACTGCCTATACTATCATATGCATGAATTCCACAATATTCTCTCCCTATTGCCCTCATTTCCCTCAGCAGCGGGAAAGAAAAGAACCCTGGGCTAGCTATCAGGAGGCCTGGGTTCTACTCACAGTTCCTCCCTGACTAGTTCTGTGACCCTCAGCAAGTTACTTTCTCTCTGGTCCTCAGAATCCTCACTGGTAAAATTCAAAATTTCCAGGGGTCATGAATTCATGCTTAGAGATGACCAAAGAGTAACTCAATGAATGAAACAGGCTGAGAAATACTTTTCCCTAGAAAGACACTTTGCTTGCATATATGAATGACACGAGCACACAGAAAGCACTCAATATAACTGCAGCTGTCAGTGTCACGTACTTCTCCCTCTCCCCTTCTGCCCTCACACCTCCACAGTTCTCAACTACACATCTCAGTTACCCTCACCACTTCAAAATCCCAGAGAAAGCTATTAGCATAGAAATAGCCTTGCAGAGATAAGGCCAGAGGAAGGCCAGGGACCCACCCATTTCTGAGCCTATTTAGTCTTCAGACAGCTGACCTTGACCTTCTGACTAGCTCTGAGCCAGTCACACCAAAGAGTCTTTAGACCCAAGGCTGTGAACACATGATGCTCTAGTAGTAGTCATAACCTCCCAAATCCACTTAATCCCTTAATCCCCCCTCCTAGCAGGGCTGGAGCCCACACAGAATGCCTGTCTCGGCCTCTACCCAAGAGCATCAGCAAAGACCTGAGCTCAGTCTTAGCCACTCTGCTCTGATCACGAGGCCTCCGCTCTAACCTCAAACCCAGAGGTTCCACTTTCAGAGGAAACATTCTTGTGCCTAGATGGAGTTTGCTAATACGTAAGTGATGAAATCCAAAGTACATTTGGTATTTGGACAAATGTCAAATGTTTTCCTTATGTACCACATGTAAAATATAAATGAGGGAAGTTTAAAAAAAAAGCAAGAGACAAGCAAGTAGGTTACTCTGAGTATGATGCCGCTTCTCTGCTCCAACAGAAGATTTCTAGAAAGGTGAGATTCCCACTGCATTCTAGAATGTTAACCTTACTATGCCTCCCTCTTGCCATTACTCCCCGCAATAGCAGGTAAAAGAAGAGAACACTGGGCTAGAAGATAGTCAGGAGGCCTGAGTTCCACTCACAGCTCCTCCTAGACTAGCTCTGGGACTCTGGGCAAGTTACTTTATTTCTCTGGGCCTCAGGATTTTCATCTGTAAAATGGAAATGTCTGCAGGTCACAAATGCACACTCAGAAAGGCCCAGAGAGTTAATGCAATGATGAAACAGACTAAGGATTAATCTTGCAAGAGAGAAACTCTTCAACTTGCATGTGTAATGCATAGTATTCTCCACTTTCATAAAGAAATATGCCAATTTCACTTAGGAAACTTAAATTTTAGAATTGTTTAAGATTTACAGAAAAGTCACAAAAACAGTAGAGTCCCTATATACTCCATACCCAATTTCTTCTTTTGTTAGCATCTTATATTAGTAGCAGACATTTATCACAACTTTTTTTTTAAACATGCAGCCCTCTCAGCCTATCTAAGATATGAGTACAGAGAAATATTTCTCTTCTGACTATGGACTCTGAGAAACAAACTGAGGGTTTTAGAGGGAAGGGGGTTGGGGGGATGGGTTAGCCTGGCGACAGGTATTAAGGAGGGCACATACTGAATGGAGCACTGGGTGTTATACACAAACAATGAATCATGGAACTCTACATCAAAAACTAATGATGTAATAATGTATGGTGACTAACATAATAAAATAAAATTAAAAAAAAAGAAAAATATTTCTCTTCTAAAGAAGAACAAAATGCAATCTTATCTTGACAATTCTGCCTCATTTAGAGATGCAGTAGGGATGGAGGAGACTATAGTTAACAGGTATAAGTCCCAGGGAGGAGCTTGCTGTGCAGATTCTGGGGAATGACTGCCACATAGGGATGCATATCCTATATTTCCAGATCTCTTTTATTTTTGTTTTTGCTTTTGCTTTTCAGATAAACCAGAAATCCAGATTTTTCCATAAAGCATACTGATTTTTAAAGATTGGCTTGTTTCTTTTCCTTTCTTAAAATGCTATGCTGGCCAAATAAAACAGATATGCTAACTGGATTTGGCCTGTGAATTTCAGTTTGGGATCCCTAGTCATATTAGTTTCACTGGCCAAAGTCAAGGTGTCAGCAGGACTGGTTGCCTCTGGAGGCTCTGGGAGGACAATGTATTTTCTTGCCTCTTTCAGCTTCTGGTGGCCACCTATCTTCCTTGGCTTACGGATTCTTGCTCCATCTCCAAAGCACACCACCCCAACTCTGCTTTTGCCACCACAAGGCCTTGTCTTCTGCCTCTGACTGCCCCTGCATCCCTCCTTCTTAGAAGAACTGTTATGATTACCTCGGGCCCACAAAGATAGGTAATCCAGGATAATCTCTCCATCTCAAGACCCTTAACTTAATCACATCTGGAAATTCCATTTTGCCATACAAAGATAACACTCACAAGTTCCACAAGATTAGGATGTGGACATATATGGGGTCAATAACGAGCCGGCTACATTAGTTTAGAAACTAAGCTCCTTTCTAGCTTTTGTATTTAAGGATTCTCTCTCAGATCACTTTCTTATGATGCCATCTTCTTGGCCTCCTGTCAGAGAAGCCACTTTAGCATGTATTTGTGGGGCAGCTCTCATGTACCCAGCAATATGCTGGGGATAGAGAGGAGGAATAAATATACAAGAACAAATATTCTTTTCTATATCAAAGATTTCTGATGTACTTGGGAATGGACAAGAATTTATAGAAGATGCAATACTCTAAGAACTCACTTCACTAGAAAGATTTTCATTAGATCTAGGTGAAAAATTGGGGATGCACACATTTTTTTTCTTTGTAGAAGAATAATACACAAGTATGTATCATATCATCCATTCATGACACGTCACAGAACATTCATTAGTCACCATTTCTACATATGACCCTCAATAATCCACACTAGAGAGGACATAGGCTATGAAAACACAGACCCAGGAAGAAGGATATGAGGAAAAACAACACCTCTGAGACGAAACTCTTGGAGGTAACATGGCCAGGACCACCGTATTCCCCTAAACCAAGCTTTATACCCAACTACTACAGCCATAAACTATTAGGCAGGAAGGGCATCTTTCCCTTGGAACCCTGAAGTGGACATCTTTTGGAGTATCTGCCCCATACATAAGCCAATAACCCCACTCCCTTTCTTTGAGAAATATGTTCCCCTCTAACTCACTGAAATGCTTTCTTGGTGTATCTTTGTAATAGTTGACTTCATTTAACTGAACCAGTGGGCATTTGATGCCTACAGTTCCATCCCTGGACATATGGAATTAAAAGTGACTTGAGTTAATTGAGGCCTCTAACATAGAGATTTGGAAAGTGAAGCATGACCATCTTCCTCCTTCACAGATTGGAGATGTAGAGAAAATCATATGACACAAAGAGAAAACAGGCAAGGCATGAAACAATGACACACAGAGAGACCAAAGTGATAGCCAGAGAACCCTCATAGGCTTTTACATTTCTGCTCCCAATCACTTCCTGAGGTTTGGCTGCATTTTTGCCTTTGCATTCTAAGAGACAACCTGTTTGTTTAAAATAAATTCTCTGCCTTTCCTTAGGTGAGACCAAGTTGGCTTCTGTTACTTGAAACTGAAAAAGCATTACAGTCCCCTGAGATCTCTCAAAGACCTTCCCCTGAAGGCTCCCACCCACTGCTGTTTCTACTAAAAATGTTTTCTACTATTACTGGGTTTGGATTCCTGTCCTTTAGGAACTATTTCAGAAGAATTTGGCACCTGGTGTCTTTAAGACTTGAGAACAGAGGACACCTTAGGCAACACAATTCGCACATCAGTTTTGCAAAAGTGAAATGTTTGGCCCAATTTCTCAAAATAAAGTCATTTTTATGGATGGTTAAATTTCTCATGTCCCAGTTGCTGAATGGTTTCATGTAAACCTTTACAGTCTGCAGGGATTTGATCCTCATCTCAGGGGTTGTCCAAATTTAAAGGAATGGAATATGGCTTGCTAACTGGTAATTTCACTTTTTAAGCAAGTATTGAAAGCATATAAAGATACATTACTCAGTATTTTGCCACTGACAGAATGTTTTCACTCACAGTGCCTCATTCAATCCTCATAATAGTGTGGTGGGAAAAGACAGGGTAAGATCTTGCATTCCGTTTTATAGATTTCAGAGATATTGAATGATTTGACCTAGGTTAAGAAAATGGCACAGGATTCTGAGCCCCTGATGGGTTAGTATGAAGTCTAATCATAATATGGTAATTGCCTTGCACAGTAACTGATACACAGTGTTTCAGGAGTGACAAACCATTTCATCTCACACAGCAGTTCCAATCCACTGATAGTGGCTATCTGCAACACTGTGTTGAGAAAGATTCAAGAGTGCATCTGAAGTCTGTATGAAGAAATGCTGTGATTGAATAGTGTTGCCTGCTGACAGGTTAAGGGCGAGGAGAGTGCCAGCACAGTGCTCAGTATTTCCATCCCTATAGTAAATGCTCTGTGCATGTTCACCGAGTTAAACCAAACTCGCAGACCCAGGACTGAAAACCAAGTCACCTGTCTTTGTTTGCCAGTTTTCTTTCCAGCATCTCCCTTAGCCCAAAGACGAAACCTGGCCTGCTATCTGCTCTTGTAAATAAAGTTTTATTGGAACACAGTCATGCTCAATGGTTTATGTACTGTCTATAGATGCTTCTATGCAACAATGATAGATTTGAATAGTCGCAACAAAGACCAGGTTGTCCACAAAGAGTAAAATATTTACTATCTGTCCCTTTATAGAATTCTGGCCAAGCCCACTCCTAAACCAAACCAAGGAAGTTCAGAGTAGCTCCAAACATATCAAAGCAATCTCATCTTTTCTTCTCCATAGAATAAAGTTGCCCACCTTTGTGCTTTGGTAACAAGGTTAAAATGCACCTTGCCATCACTCAGCATTATAAGATAAAGCAGGCAGGTGTGTACCTCTCATTAAGTTATTCATAGATTGGCATTTAGAAAATAAGAAGTTCTAATATGAATTAAGTACTTTAAGTAGTTGTGCCTGAGGTGATTAATTCATTGAAGGGTAAAAGAAAAATACAACATAAAATGGTAATAACAGAATTCAAAGCTACTGTAAACTCCTATTTACCCAGTATCCAACCAACCAGAAAGTCATAACTTATTTTATTTTCCTTTTTGTGGAGAAATACTATACAAAGATTAAAGAAATTGATGAGAGAATCAGTTTTCAGCATATCCACTCAAATTAAAAAGTAACTGATCTTCATAGTTACAACACTAAAGGCTTATGAGTCATGTAAAAAGATTTACTAATCTTTGTGAGACTTACAGGGCAATTGAAGTTAATTAGCGTTAATGAGCCAAGCTGCCCAAGTTCTGAACATACGGGAGAATAGTATGTTGATTTATCTTTAAACTTTTGGCTTTTATACAGTATTATAGGAGTTAAGCCATGGTATTAAAAAAATTATATATATATGCATATATATATATATATATAGAGAGAGAGAGAGAGAGAGAGAGGTCTCTTTTTACAACAGGCTATGGATTATTATACTACACAATGAGATGCTCACATGAGTGTTCATTAAATACTTGTGAGCAACAAGGTGATTTATATGTAGCCACCAAGTGCGCTGGGAGAAGATGCTAATAAAACATTAAACACATACACAGGCAACATAATATCAGATATTATGGGGAAAAACACTGTGACAAAGACTATGCTGGGTTGATTGAAAATGCAATGGCTAATGATTCCTCACACCCAAGTATATGCACCTTGCTCTTCTGAACAAGAAGTGAATCTGTTTTCTTCCCCCTTGAATCTGGGCAGGACTTGTGACTAACTTTGGCCAGCAGAATGCAGCAGAAGTGGGATTCTAAGATTTTCCAACCAGGTCTTAAGAGAATCATCTCTCTTTTGGAATTCAGCTGCCAGGCTGTGAAGAAACTCAGACCAAACTCCAGAGTGAGAGAGGCCACACGGAGGGAGGCTCTGCTATAAACATAAGGCCATCTTTGACATCTATGCTCCAAGCAGCTCCCCACTGAATGCAGCTGCCTACACAGTGAGAAGAACAACCCAGCTGAATCCAGTAAACACATAATCATAAAGTATTGTTATAGACTGCCCCATTTGGGGGTGATTGTTTACTCAGAAGTAGATGCCTAAAACAGAGACAGATTTTGTGGGAAAGATCATTTAGACTCATAGTCAAGGGAAGGTCTTATGAGAAGGTGTTTGAAATGAATGAAAGTGAGATTCTGGTGGCAGAGCCTTACCAGCAGAAGAAATAGCAAGTGCAAAGCCCTGAGGCAAGAATAAGCTTGGTGGGCATGAGAAACAATTAGAAGTCTGATGCTGATACAGTGTAATAAGAGTCAGAGAGAGAGGGAGAAGCTAGATCCTAGAGGGACTTATAAACCGTATCAGGAGTTTAGACTTACTCTTAAGTCACAAACCACTGGACGTTTTTAAGCAAAGGATGATACAAACCAATTTCCACTTAAAAAGTATCATTCCGGTTGCTGTGTATGCTGTGTAGAGAATAGACTGAAGTAGCACAAGAGTACAAATGGGGAAACTAATACCAGCATTCTAGAGAGGGAACACCAAAGCTTGCAGTAGCTTTAAAAACAAAAATAAAAACATTATTGAGGCTACTACAAAATCCACCATTTTAAATAAAGAGTTCAGTGAGTTTTGGTAAATGTATATAGTCACACAACCCTCACCACAATAGAATTTTAGCATACTCCTATCACTCTATAATGTTCATTATCTAACGCCCCTTTTCAAACCCCACTTCCTCCCAGCCCAAAGCAATCACTATAACTCTTACTTTCCATGAAAAGTCACATAACTATAGCTTTGCCTTTGCCAGCAATTTCATATAAATGCAATCATACAAAATGCAGTCTTTTGCGTCTGGCTTCCTTCATTTAGCATGATGTTTTTGAGATTCATGCATATTGTTGTGGGTATCACTAGTTTATTCCATTTATGCCTAGATAGTATCCCACTGATGTATATGTCACATTCTGTTTATCCATTCACCAGTTAGTTGATTGGCATTTGGAGTGTTTCTAGTTTGGGGCTAATCCTGATAATTCTTCTATGAATATCTGCATGTAAGCCATTGTATGGACATGTTTTCATTTCTCCTGGGTAAATATCAGGTAAGCATATGCTTATGTAAGGGTATGTTTTTAATTTTTTAAGAAACTGTCAAACTGTTTCCCAAAGTGACTGTATCATTTTACATTCTCAGCAGCAGTGAATGAGAGCACCAGTTTCTCTACATTCTCACCAACACTTAGTATTGTCTATGTTTTTCATTTTAGCCATTCCAAGTAGGTGTACTATGGTATTTATTTCATTGTGGCTATAAATGTCCTTCTTTGGAGAAGTATCTATTCAAATCTTTTGCCCATTTTTTATTATTATGAATTTATAAGAATTCTTTATATAAATGTATATTTATATATATATATGTTCTTTATCAAATAATATTTTGAAAATATTTTCTTCTAGTCTATGATTTGCTTTTTTAATTTTCTTAAGGGAATCCTTGGAAGAACAAACATTTTTAGGGGTGCCTGGGTGGCTCAGTCGGTTAAGTGGCTGTCTTCAGCTCAGGTCATGATCCCAGGGTTCTGGGATGGAGCCTGCTTCTCTTTCTTCCTTTACCACCCCCCCCACCCCCTGCTCATGATCTCTCTTTCTTTCTCTCTCAAATAAATAAAATCTTAAAAAAACACACACACACATTTTTAATTTTGGTGAAATCCAATTTCTTATTTTTTTTAACTGGCTTGCTTCTGCGCCCTATGTAAGAAATCTTAAGGTCACACAAATTTTCCTCTATACTTTCTTATAGAAATTTCACAGTTGTAGCTATTACATTTGGGTCCATTATTCATCTCTTTGGCAGAATTTTATGTGCTACCAGATCACATTTTGGGGTTAACTCTATTTTAAGGAGCTTAAATTCAGCAGGTTAAAATATACTTTATAACTCAAACAAATAATAGGTAATCTTTGGGAGAGCAGGGAATCTACTAATTTTTCAATCATTGTATCTTGGCCAAAACTGTGTTGTCCCCCAACTCCCCACCAAAAAAACAAAAACAAAAACAAAAAACCCCCACAACTGTGCTGTCCCCTGGTCATGGCCTCATTTACTCTTTGAAATGCATCTTGAAACTTCCTCACACCCTCTACCCTAAATCTTTTTGATGTTGGTGGGAGTGGGGGAAAGGGGAGGAAATATTCTTCCCACTCCTGCCTGATGTTTCCTTTCATTTCTACTAGCTTAACATCTCTGAACTCCTTTTGCCCCATCACTTGTCCCCAGAGAAGAAGAGAGACGTATCTATTTGTACATTTGTATAGCTGCCCTTTGTCTCTTCCTTTTCTTGGGAGGTGGCCCATATGCAGAGAATAAGTGTTCCCCACTGCCTTCAGCCCTGCAGTGACCAGGGATATAAAGGCCCCACCCCTGAGAATGAGGAGGCAGGGGGCCAGCACTGCCTGTGACTGCGTGGTAAGTCCTTCTACTCAGAGGTTTATTATTAGGAAGACTAGCGCATAAATATAAGCCAGATCCTGCAATAGCAGCTTTAACTATTATGAAGGTAATGTTTTGCCTCTATTTGCTTAATCTTTTTCTGGTTTCTCATCTGGTTCAGAACTCAGATAGGGAAGGTTGATATTTGCTGGAACACCCTCAAACATCCCCCAAACTCTTATCTTGTAGGTTTCCTAACTCTGTCCCTCTGACCTTGCAAATCCTTGTTTCTCTCCTCCTGCCCCCATCAGATTTAGAATTCATTGTTATAGAGAGCCAGCATTATCTTAAAAATTCATTACAGAATTTAAAAAAAATACAAATTCACAGCAAAGGAAGAATATTAACATGACTTATTCTTCTACCCTCCAGGACCGTGTAGTCCACTAAGGCAGACACTTGCCCTATATGGCTATTTACATTTAAATTTGATTTTAAATTAATTATAATTAAATTAAGTTAAAAATCCACATTCGCAGTCACACTAGCCATATTTCAAGTGCTCAGTAGCTACATGTGACTAGTGATTACTGTAACAAGAACAAAGGTATAGAACATTTCCATCATCAGAGGAAATTCTATTGGATAGACTGCTTTACAGAAAATTTAGGATTTAATACGGCTTTCCTTGTTTAAAAAGATATTCCATCCTTCTATATCATTTTTGATGACTGCAAAGTACTTTTCTGTATTGATTTCTTTACTATAATTTCTGTAACCAGATGTTGGACATGGACTTTTTTCTGAACATTTTTCACTATAGTCAATAATACACTGAATATTCTTGAATATCTTCAAACTGTCTTAAACTCTTGGGATGATTTATAGAGTCAAAAGGCACAAATGCTTTTAATATTTCTGTGAGGTATTGCCAATTATAGAGAGTACCCTGGCTTAGAACACATGCCCAACCCTCCTATTTGTCTGAAAGAGAATAATTCAGAGTGACTTTATGTCTCTATAGAAAGCTGTTTGAAAACAAAAAAAGCCAAAATGTTAGCTGTTAGTTAAATATGCTAAGGATTCTTGGGAGTTTGTTGATTGCAATCCTATGAACATACCTCCTAGAAGCTGCTCTTCTTTTTTATTCACACCCCAAGGATATCTCTGGTGTTCCTTCGAACACTGTGAGTTCAGCTGTTCTCTCAGAGATGTTTGGAAACTTTCTCACTGGCAATGTGATAATAAACTTAAGGCTAACCATAGGTGTGTTTTGCCATTGGCATGTCCTCGTTCTGTTTAGCATCTCCTGCCATATCATGTGTGATACTATTACTACTTTGGTTTTACTAGGGTGGCTAAGTGTGGCTCCCAACATGGAAAGCACTAGAAGCACTTTTCTAGCTGTGGCAGAAGAATGTACAGATTCTGGAGATAGACTGCTCAGATTAGGATCCTCTCTCTGCCACATGTTAGCTATGTGATTTTGCCATGTTAAGAAGCCTTTCCTGTTTCAGTTTCCTTATCCATAAAATGAGATGAATAATACCACTGTTATTACACGTCTGATACATATTAAGCATCATGTAAGTGTCTCATACATAAATAGCCTAATCAGTGTAAAATATAGTGGGTTTATCTCCTGCTTTTATCCATATATTGTGCTTTTGGTGAGATGAGAGAGCAGCAAGTTCAGTCTACCATGCCAGTCATTAGCTAAAATTGAACTTGAGTCAGCTAAAATACCTAGATCAGCATTTCCCAGAGTATGCCACATGGATGGCACATTTTCTCTGTAGGGAGAATGGATTATAATTAAATAAGTTTGGGAAATGCTGCTCTTTTAGAGTTAGAATGTGCATTAGCACACCTTGAGTCTTGGGAAGTGTTGCAATAGAGAAACAGATTGACTTGAATTTAACCAAACATTTTCCAAAATCATTTGATATAGACATTTTTCACTGAATAGTCCCTATTTTAGAACAGGCTTTGGGCAATGCTGCCTCCTATTAGAACAGTGTCTTTAAAGACATCAGTTTGTGAAATGAGCCATTAGCTGTACTTTCCCTCAAAAACATCTATTAAGCCTTCTCCCCTTACCCTTGTCTTGTGCTCATATTACTGATTTGTTGAAACTTTTGGCAGAACTTTACATTCTTTCTAATCAGTTTTATCTTATCTTGTTAGTTTAGTCTTTTATTCCAGCTTACCAAGACTTGGGGAGGATCTTATGATCAAGTATGCATTCCAAGGTTGTCTCCCAGAAAATTTATTATCTTGATTTTATTGTCTTTCTCTAAGTGTTTGGCAAAAATACCAACGAGAATAGGCTCAACGATAGGGCAAGTCTGTTCCACATTGTTTTCTAATTGCCTATTAGTGATATCTAACAATGCTAAAAATAATTCTCACCAATGTGTTGGTGGAAGCAAATATTAAAATATTCTTCCAAGTATTTTGATAGGGACCTGATGAAGACATTACCTTTGATGGGACGATGGAATATGGGTTTTAGTGCAAGAACCTAATGATTAATTGGTGGCTGCAGAGGGGCATGCTTTAAAATAGATTTGGAGCCACCTCTGGGACCCATATTGTATTTGCCATAGATGTGGAAGTGAAGAGTTATAAATACGTCATATATTTCCCAATCTAACCTTGTTCCAAAGTCTCTTCCTTCCACCTGATCCAGGGGCAGACCTTGAAGACATTTTGGAATCTCTTAGGTTTGCTGCCACCTAATCTATCCATCCCTAGCATTAGCCCTGTGATAGTTCATTGATCAGTTAGGATAGAAACTTCTTTAGCAAAGCACAGTTTATGTTAACAAAGTGAAAGCAATAGTTTAATAAATTTGCCTTAAAACCAAACCAATGTAGTCAAAGTCATCAGAATCTAGAATCAAAATAAATAATCCAAACAGGAAATCTAAGTGTCTTGTTTTTGCAAAGAGCAATGGGATTCTATAACAAGAGTTTACGGTTCTTCATGTTCAAGTCTATTAAGGTTAAAATTATGCCAAGGTACTTTCTAAATAATATTATCATATTTTAAGAGCTATATTAAAAGTATGTTTTAAAAAGAATACTGAGAAAGTAAAGTGCCCTCGCAGTACATGAGGAATGGTGGAGAGAATGGGAGGTAAGGGGATAACACAAGTGTCCTAAAACATTTAATTAATTAGATGTGCTTTATTACAACTCCCTTGGCATTCAATAATCATCACTAATCCTTACATCAAGCCAAGACCTTGCTCCTGTGCTCCAGATCCATATTTCCAACAAACTACTAAAACTTATCTATGCAGGATTACAGAAACACCTAAAAATTCATATGTCCAAAACTGGACTCATTATATATTTCCTCACACTGACTTCTCTTTTGTTCACCTGTGTTGGGAAATGGCTTCAGCTGCTCCTGTTTACCAAATCAGGAATGTAGTGTCATCTCAGATACTTACTTTTCCTCATCCCTACAACTGGTGACTCAGAAAATCCAGTTCCTACAAAAACACTAATAACAGTAGCTTACACTTTTTGAGTGCTTCTATGTACCAGTTCCTTCCCCTTGAATATGGATAGGCTTGTGCTTTGGAAAAAAGTGCCACTATATGACTTCCAAAGCAAGACCATGAAAGGTGATACAACTTCTTCCTGGGACTTTTGGGATGCTCATTCATGGAATACAGCTATCATGCTGTGAGGAAACCCAACAACCACATGGACCCACCATGTGCAAGTGTTCCTGCCAATAGCTACAGTTGAAGTCCCAGTTCCCCCAGACATGTTAAAAAGGATGCAAATAATTCCAGCCTTCAAGTTATGCTGAGCCTTGGGGTCCTTCCAGGGGAGCATTCAGACATCATGGAACAGAAACAACCTATCCTTATGTGCCTTTTACAAATTCCTGATCCACAGAATCTTGAGTGTAATGTAACTGTTCTTTTATGCTGCTAAGTTTGGGTGGTTTTATTGTGCAGCAATAAAAGAATGATACAATAAGCAATAGCTAGGCAGGCATTTCCCACACCACTCTAAGAGAAATCCTGGTGTCCTGGAGGATATCGCCAAGTTTTCTCAGAAAAAAAAAAGGTGGGGGAGGAAATGGTAGTTCTGTGGTCATTCATACTGTATCTCCTTAAAGATTCCCATTGCATAAAAGCAAAGTAATGGTTTTAATAAGTCCAGAAGCAACAACACAAAGCACCTACCATTGTCAATATAGCATTCCTCAAATATATTTGACAATGGGCTCCTTTTCTCATTACACCCAAAACAGCCCACCCAAAACTAATGTTTGTAGAAGAGTCTGAAACACTGGATTACATTAACTTTAAACTCATCAAATTAAGGAAACCCAAATACTGGCCAATTGGAAAAGAATCTTATTTTGTTGTTAAGGTTTTATACTCAGGAGGTGTGGCCTTAAATGAGAAGTATAAAGCAGTTGGGTTGTGGTTGGAAGGTTCAGCCAGCACACTGTGCTTCCCTCAGAGTTTCTTATAGGAAACCAGCCCCAGAGAGATGGGAAGGGAAGGCGTTAACAAGACCCTACATGTGTATAATCTGCATAGAGCATGCAGGCCCTAGCTTCAACTCGTTTAACAAGAATACAGCTGTCCCTGGCAAAGAATGACAGATCTGAATGCATTCAAAGCATTTGAGCAGGGAGACCTGATCAAAGGGAGACTGTTTCCAAATGGTAAAAAAAAAAAACAAAACCTTATTTTTCTGCATGGCCTCTTTTTATTCCAAAATAAAAAGGATTCACTAGCCAGAGTGGAAAAGTGATCCTCAGATGGCCCAGAACAGTTAATCTTAGTTATACATACAGTGATAGGAGCCTTGGAATCAGTGAGTCTGTCTCATGTCTGGGGCTTGAGGCTTAAGGTGGCATTTTCAGTTCTCAGGTTTTCCATCCACTTACGTTATTAATGTTCTGCATCAGAACACCAGAGCCTTGCTCTTTTGGTGTGATTTGATGCTGATGAGAGGCAGGGTGGAGCACAAGGTTATCCATCACCTCCAGCCAAGCGGCCGGCTCACAGCTCCATTACAGGAGCTGTGGGTGTGCGCCACTGCCACCTAGTGGCTTCCCACCTAAAGCACACTCTCCTTCCTCAACTTTTTAGGGGAGTCCTGATAAGTTGAAACTTTCAATGAAATTCTCTAGATCAAGAAAGACAAGGTAAAATACCTTATGATTTCCATTTGGAAATCAAGAAGAGCCAAACTATATAGGAGAAAGCTCCTGGACTTTGTCTAAACAGAGCTGGATTAGCAGTTTAAAGATACGTGATTATGAGTAAATCATCCTGTCTCTCAGGGGCTCTATTTATTCATTTAAAACTGAGGAAGTATTATTTATTTGGATATTATTTTATTTATAAGGATATTTTATAAAATTGGTAAATGTATATTGGGTGTATAAACAAACATATAGATGCACATATACATGTAAAACACACACACACATTTTATTGTCAATTCCACAGTCAGTAAATGGAGATTTACAGCATGTCTATGATGTGTCAAGGACGGGGGTTAAAAGCCACCTTCAGAGTATTACCCTGCTAAGAGAAATATGGGCTCTTCAGTCTGTGGTGTAGGCTGTAGGTCATGAAGAACTGGGCTAATTACTAACAAATTCACCATCTTTTTTAGTTCCTGCAATAGATCTGTGACTTAGATAACATCTTCCCCCCCGCCCCATTTTAGGGATGAAGAAATCAAAGCTCGGTGATTCTTGTGCACAGTGTATAGGCAGTAAATGGTGGAGCCATGATTCTAAATTTGTCTGGGTCCAAAAGTGGGCTCCTGAAAACACGCCCTTCAAAAGAGGATGCATTGTAGTATCTCAGGCAGAGAAAGAAGCTCAAAACCCATTTAGTACAGGGATTTGCAATCTGGGTTCCATGGAGGTGCCTCACTTGTTCTGGTCATCTCACTGCTGTCCTTCTCTGTATCAATTATTTACTACCATAGTAATGCTGAGTAACAAATAATCACAAAGCCCCAGTGGAATAAAAAGTATTTGTTGATTACATGTCTGAAATCAACTGACTTGTGGCTAGGAAGTCTACTGATCTTGACTGGGCTCATTCACATGTTTAAAGGGGTATGATTGCCATCTAGGATGACCAGGCAACTGCATTCTACTCCATGTTTCCTTACCCTCCAGCAGGTTAGCCTGGCATGTTTTTAAGCAAGGGAAGAAGCACAACAGCAAAGGCAAGTCCAGTTATACACAGTATTTTTTCAAGCCTCTGCTTACATCAAATCTGCCAACATCTGACTGGCCGAAGCAAGTCACATGGTGGACCCCAGTGTCAAAGTGGGAGAGTACTACAAAGTTGCATGGCTATATTAGATTCCTAGGGTTGCTTTAACAAGTACCACAAACGGAGTAGCTTAAAACAACAGAAATTTATTCTATCGCAGTTCTGGAGACTATATTGAAATTAAGGTATCAGCAGGGTTAGTTCCTTCTGGGTACTCTGAGGGAGAACCTGTTCCACATCTCTCTCCTAGCTTATAGTAGTTTCTGCAATCCCTGATATTCCTCAGCTTATGGACATATTACTCCAATCTCTATCTCCATCGCCACGTTCTCTGTGTCTATGTCACTGTTTTCTCTTCTTATAAGTACACCAGTCATTGGTTTAGGGTCCACTCTAATCCATTACAACCTCATTTTAACTAATGGCATCTGCAAAGACACTATTTCCAAATAAGGTCACCTACAGAGCTTCTGGGTGGACATGAATTTAGAAGGGACCCTATTCAACCCAGTACTATGGCAAAGCATGTGGATACAAGGAAGAATGAGGAATTTAGCCCTTATTGCATAAACTGCACTATCACTGAGGCTATGGAAATTTATCTTTTTTCTATTTTATTTAAAAGGAATTTGCTACTAAAAAATAAAAATAGGAAATTACTGGTCTAGGACATTTTTTTTTTCTTTAAGAGATGAGGAAAATGAAACTCAGGAAGTAGGTGGCTCAGGCTAGTGGCAGATATAGAAACGGGACTCAATTCAGATCATTTCTCCATCTACTACACTGCATCACCACAGAAGGCAGCAGGTGCACCTCTACTCTGCTGCTGTTACTGTTTAAAAGACCCCGAGAAACAAACTGAGGGTTCTAGAGGGGAGGGGGGTAGGGGGATGTGTTAGCCTGGTGATGGGTATTAAGGAGGGCACGTACTGCATGGAGCACTGGGTGTTGTATGAAAACAATGAATCGTGGAACACTACATCAAAAACTAATGATGTAATGTATGGTGACTAACATAACATAATAAAATAAAATTTAAAAAATAATAATAAATAAAAGCAGAGTACCAAGTTGGGCACTGTGGCAGGCAGAATAATACCCCTGTCCCCAAAGATGTCCATATTTTAATCTCTGGAAACTGAATAAATTATGTTCCACATCAAAGGGAAATTAAGGTTGCAGTTGGAATTAGAACTGCAAATCAATTGACCTTGAGGTGGAGGATTATCCCGGATTATCCAAGTGAGTCAAATGTAATCACAGGGTCATTAAAGGTAGAAGAGGAAAGCCAAAGGGAGTCAGAGGAAGATGTTACCATGAAAGAAAGGCACAAAGAGATAAAATGTTGCTGACTTACTGAAGATGGCGGAAGGGGGCCACTAGTCAAGGAGTGTGGGTGGCTTTTGGAAGCAGGAGAAAGCAAGGAAATATTCTCCCCTAGATTCAGAAAGGAACACAACCCTGCCAACACATTATTTTTAGCCCAGTAAGATCCATTTTGGACTTCTGACCTCCAGAACAGTAAGATAAATTTGTGTTGAATAAACCTCTAAATGTGTGGTATTTTGTTACAGTAACAATAGAAAACTAATACAGACACTCTGCGGAACAATCTCTACTCTAAACCTTTATTTCAGGTAAGAATACTTTTAGCTACAAGTTAAAAAAAAAAAGTGGCTTCAATAAATATGGGCTTAGAGTTCTCAATAATAGAACTGGGTGCCGGGGTGGTTCAGTTGTACAGTGAGATCATGAAGGAATCAGGTTCCCTCTTATCAGAGGCCTCGCCAAGCCTCTCTCAATTAGATGTTACTATATGTCTTATCGGCCCAAACTGGGTTACATAATTATACCCAGTTGCTAGGAAAAGTGTGAAATCTAGTATCTGATACAGAGTAAGAGTACTGTCAAGACTAGATCAGCCAAGTCATGATTCAGTGCTTGGGGCCGAGGATATTGCTGCCCTGAAACAAACTGGCCAGAATGCAGGGAAGATGAGTATTCACAGAGACATGATATAGCATCTTCCTTACCCTAAGAAGCTTATAATTCACGGGATGTTGGGACAACTATTCATTTGTATAAACTCTAAGGACCCAAACAAGGCACTTATAACCAGACATACCTAATCAGAGGCATACAACATACAAAGGGAGGCCACAGAGCATATAAATTATGCATAAGAATTAATACTTTCTGTAGTGATACAAAGGGGTATGTGCACCCCAATGTTTATAGCAGCAATGTCCAAAATAGCCAAACTATGGAAATAGCCAAGATATCCATCAACAGATGAATGGATAAAGAAGATGTGGGGGGGGTGTGTGTGTGTGATGGAATATTATGCAGCCATCAAAAAGACTGAAATCCTGCCGTGTGCAACGACATGGACAGAACTAGAGGGTATTATGCTAAAAGAAATAAGTCAATCAGAGAAAGACATGTATCATATGATCTCACTGATATGAGGAATTCTTTTTTTTTTTTAAAGATTTTATTTATTTATTTGACAGAGAGAGACACAGCGAGAGAGGGAACACAAGCAGGGGGAGTGGGAGAGGGAGAGGCAGGCCTCCCGCCGAGCAGGGAGCCGATGCGGGGCTCGATCCCAGGACCCTGGGATCATGACCTGAGCCGAAGGCAGACGCTTAACGACTGAGCCACCCAGGCGCCCCTGATATGAGGAATTCTTAATCTTAGGAAACAAACCGAGGGTTGCTGGAGTGGTGGGGGGTGGAAGGGATGGGGTGGCTGGGTGATAGACATTGGGGAGGGTATGTGCTACGGTGAGCGCTGTGAATTGTGTAAGACTGTTGAACCACAGACCTATACCTCTGAAACAAATAATACATTATATGTTAAAAAAAAGAAGAAGAAAAAGAAGATAGTAGGAAGGGAAAAATGAAGGGGGGAATCGGAGGGGGAGACAAATCATGAGAAACCGTGGACTCTGAAAAACAAACTGAGGGTTCTAGAGGGGAGGGGGTGGGGGATGGGTTAGCCTGGTGATGGGTATTAAAAAGGGCACGGACTGCATGGAGCACTGGGTGTTATATGCAAACAATGAATCATGGAACACTACATCAAAAACTAATGATGTAATATATGGTGATTAACATAATATAATAAAATAAAATAAAATAAAAGAATACTTTCAACAACTATAGAGAGTGAAAGCCACTATTCCCACTTAAGAGTAAATAATCTCTTAGGTTAAAAGAAATTAAGTGATATGCCCAAACCCACCTAGTGAATAAAGGTCCAAGTTTAGACTCTCATTCTGCTTTTCCCTGATTGAAAGACTGTAAAGAGAAGTGACTGGTGCTAGTTAGATGCTGGTAGTTAGGAACTTTCCCAGATCTATCTAGAAAGGCGTCTGAAGAAAGATAGCCAAGCCATCATTGCGATGAGGTCACCGAATAAGGCCAGTTATGAGCAACAAGGAAGGGATGAATGGAAGGAGGCACAGGGTTTTTTGCTTATTCACCTCTAAAACTCTTAATCAGTGTATAATTCTGCTACAAGAAATTAAATTTCACATAACTTCAAACTCTTCAGAAAATGAGGGCTACTTACAGTCTCAGTTATTTAAAAAAAAGAAATCATTCCCTTGTCCTGGCACCAAAGAGTGATTTCATAATAGTGGTTACCTCTGAAAAGAAAAGAAAGGGAAAGGGATTAAAAGAGGGGCTGTCAACTAAAACCATAATGTTTAACCTTTTAGAAATATAAAAGATCTGGAAAAAAAAACAAAGTTCACGATATTAAGAGCTACAAAGCTAGCTAACAGGTATAAAGGCATTTGTTAGAGCATCCCCTTTTCTTCTCTAAACGCATGAAATATCTCCCAATTTAAAAATACAGTGAATTTAAAAGATAATTTTAACTCCACAGTGAAGAGTGTGTTTGATTCATTTGTTCATTAGCTATAAGTGAGGTCAGTGCTGGCTCTGTGCTAGGCACTCTTAGAGACGCTACAGGCAAGACCCACAGAGTCACTGCCCTCATGGAGGTGAAACTATAGTAAAAGCAGGTAAGAATCAGACAAGGCTCTTTCAGTGAGTGCTAAGTGTACTAAAGGAATAAAACAGAGGAATATGATAAACAGTGACCCAAAAGAGGTTTCTCATTAGGGTAGACAGGAAGAGGAACATCAGTGACAAGGTGGCATTCGATCTGAGAAATGAATTATAAAAAGTCATTCAAAGAATAAGGGGAAGAGTACTCCACAAAGAGAATCAGAAAATGCAAAGCCCCCCATCGCAAAGGGAAAAAAAAAAAAGAGAGAGAGAAAAAAGAAAAGAAAAAAAGCAAAGGCCCTGAAGCCTTACAACATTCTGAAAACCTAGAGTGGCTCAGTGTTGTTAAGGCATAGCAAGCCAAGCTGTGAGAGAGGTGGTCAGCAAGGTAGGCATGAGGGCACTGCAGTTATGGCAAGAAGATATTTGAAGTGCAATGAGCAGCCAATGGATGGAAGGTTGAAAGAGAAGGTTTAAGGAAGGGAAGAAGATGATCTAGTACATTATTATATTATTATCATTTAAAAATAGTACTCTGATTGCTAAATGATCAATGACAAAAGAAAGCGAGAAAAAAAATAGAGAAATTTGGTAATAGCCTACAGAAATAATTCAAGCAAGAGATGATATTGGAGATAAATCCTATATATCTAACATATATTGAAAAAGAAATATATTCACAGTATATTGACAAGTTAAAAAAAGCATATTAAAAAATAACATAATATGATAGCAACATATTTTGTGTTTGCCCCAAAAATACATATTATTCACATGGCAGAAAGTTGGGAAACATTTATATGAATGTGGAGGGATTTTATGTGGTGACTACTTTTTATAGTTGCTTATCTATACATTCTTACTTTTCTTTCATTGCCCCGACATTAATCCTGACTTCCAATCTAGTACTATTTCCAGGGACTCACAGATGCCCTTCCCGTATCTGCCTGTCTTGATAAATGTTGTAGGGAGAGTTCTACTGGCTCTCAGACTAACTTTGGGCTTCATCCCCAGTAAGTGTCTGGTTATCAATGCTCGGAAGGGAAGCAATGGTAAGGTTTCATTTTAAATATGTCAAGTGTGAGACATCTATATTAGTTAGGCCAGCCATAACACAGTACCACAGACTGAGTGGCTTAAACAACAAAAAATTAATGTTCTCACAATTTTGGAGGCAAGAAGTCCAAAATCAAGGCAGGTGTCAGCAGGGTTAGATCCCTCTCTTCTTGGCTTGTAAATGACCCTCTTCTCCTTTGTGTCTCCACAAGGTGTTCCCTCTGTCTATGCTCTACCCTAATCTCTTCTTACAAAAACACCAGACATACTGGAGTTGGACCACCTTCATAAACTCATTTTAACTTAATTACCTCTTTAAAGACTATCTCCAAATATAGTCACACTCAGAGGTACTGGAGATTATGACTCCAACATATGAATTTGGGGGGATACTGGGGAAGTGACACAATTCAGCCCATTATAATGTCCACCCAGGGTAAGACTTCAGAGAATGCTAGAAACATGGCTCTGCAGCTGAGCATAGTGCACTGTCCTGGAGGTAAAGACCTGGGAATCTTTCACATATAACTCTAAATGAGCTCACCCTAGGAGAACAAGTAGCAAGAGGAGTCAATGACAGAGGGAGGCAGAAGGAAAGAACCTGTGAAAGCAGGCATGACTCAGAAAGTAGGACAATTTGAAGAGAATGAGGACATGCAAGTTTTAAGGAGAGTGGTGAACAATGTCCAAGTGTAGGTCCTGAAAATGCACCCTACAAGCAATCCTTCTACAGCCTCTCTCAGATTGTACCTTTATCATTGGCTCAAGGCCACCATCATGATTCTAACTCCTTTTAAAGTTTATCTCCCTTTAGTGCCCTTCAAAATCCTTCAGAATTAGCAGCACAGAATGATCCCCACATGCTTGCCCAGAGTTCTGTGGACTCTGCCCCTCTGTACACGTTACCTCCCTAGACAGGAATGCCTTTCCATTTATCATGCATATTCTGGTCCTACCATCTGTTAAGGACAATGCCACCCTTAGCAATTTCTCTGTATGAAGTTGATTTCTATGTCTATCTATTGCATTGGACCGTGGACTTTTTAGGGAAAATCTTCTCTATTATTTATTTCTGGCACCCTTTGAAGCCTGCCATGGTGCCTAGTATATAGCAGGTACTCGAAAAATGGCTTTTTGAATGAATGAACTAATAATGTTTTGTACCAAGCAGAACAAAATAAGAATTTAGCATCTGACATTTGAAAATGTCCATGCTACTGTCTCACCTGTTTGGGGGAAGGGATGAGTTTTAATGATAGTGACTTTCACATCTGTCAGACATGTCTTATCCTTCTTTAATGTGGTCACTTTTTACAAGGAGAGACAGTTACTCAGGATTCAAGTATTTTCATACAGTTGGATTATTATGTCTGGAATTTAATATTGCTCTGTCCTTTGATATTTATTTCAGGGTCAGTAGAAACATAACCATCCTCTCTGTGTTCAATCTAATCATTTAGCAGGAAGCTTATACTGAGCACACACTGGTTTTTGAAGCTTTAGGAATGATTTTTTAAAATTTCAATGCTATATTCTCTAAATCTATTAATATGTGATAATTATTACTTAATATTTTAATCTTAACATGCTATTGGTCTCTGAATATAACATAGATAATATATATGTTATGTTATAACCTGGTACAGTATACAAAAAAATTTCTACAATGTTTTATTGTAATTAAATGTACAGATAAGGGAGGGGACTGTTTCCTTCAAGATCTTCATCAGAGTCAAAGTGGAATTTTATTGTTCAGTAAGGATATAAAGGCATTTATTATTATAATACAGTAATGTAATACATGATGCTTTTCAAGACTTTTCCATACCTATCAACTCATGTAACAGAGCTTTGGGATAGTTTGGCTAATGTTATTATGACCATTTTATACATTTAAAAAAACTCAGACACAAAGAGATTATTTGAGAAGAAGTATAACAAGTTGTCAGATTCATGACAGGAACAGGTCTCCTTTCCTCAATGCCATGCACTTGCAAAGACCTTAACTAAATAAATCTCATTCCACAAATAATTAGTGACTGGATTAAATGACATTTAAGGTCTCCTAATTCTGAGATCTAGGAGTCCACAGATAAATATATTCCCTACAATAGAACTTCTATATCAACCTCTATTTTTTTTTATTAGCTGTAGTGCTTAATGGTTAAGAACCTGTCATCTAAAATGAATCAGAATCACAGTATTCCAGATAGGTCAATTATAACATTGCTTTAGGCAAGTTATATAATTTTTCTGAATTCCAGTTTTCTCACCTGTAATTTGGGGATAATAATAATAATAACTACTTTCTGGAGTTGTTATGAAGCTTAGATGAAATTATACACACACACACATATACATACATATACACAAAGTTTTTAGCAAAGTACCTAGGATATATTAAGCACTCAGTAAACATTAGATACTATAATTAATGTTGTTATGCTACTATTACCATCCTTCTTACATTCCAGGATATATTTGTACTTTTAGAACTATGTTCTAAGGATATTAAGAATGAACTAGTTAAATGTCTTCCTTATATGAATTTTATGTAAACCAGAGTCATGAAATATAGTTAGCCAATTGATCATTCATGTTGTAGAAGACAGAGCATTTAGATGCCCTGGACTAGGAATTCAACCATGAATTAAAATATCTAGTTTCTTCACTGTAATAAAGACAAAATCTCTAGTGTAAATGGTTTACTGAGGATTTACTAAAACTTTCTTTAGGAAAAAATATTCAGAGGATTTTAGTATATTTTAAGAAGGAAATATGCAGAATCAGAATTTAAATCCCAAGGCTTTGATCTTTCTTTATAAAATTCAATAGAAATCCCTTCAAGAAATATAATCCATTTAAATATTTACCAAACCTTATGCTAGGGTGAAGTGGGTATCAAATCTCAAATTAGAAAGTCTCTTTTTTAGTTAACTCCCATTGGATCTGATTGCAGCATTTCCTGTTATTTGCATTGCAGGGAGAAGAGCATTAACACAAAAGCTTCAATATCAGTGATGGAAACTGACAAACCAGTGGAAATGAAAACACAACAGCCAAAGACAGAATGAATTTCCTGTGTGCTTTGTAAAAGGGAAAACCATTTCTTTGGCTATTAAGAATATAATTAAAGTAAAGCTTTAAGATAGTATTTTTATCAAAGATTAAAGAAATGAATATTAAATACCTATTATGAGACAAAAACATATGTATATCCTATCAATTACTCTTTCTACAACCTTATAACAAAAGAGTTTATTCCTTATCAACCTAAAATGGTGCAGAGATTCTCAAAGGGGGATGCATTGCAAAGATGCACCTATGACACCATATAGATTTATAAGCATGCCATCTACAAGTACATCATGGTTTAACTTCACTAGTGGGGCCCCAGTGATCCAATTCCTAAGCATACACCCAGAGTTGATCTCTAGAGATGTTCCTGAATCTTAACCAGTACCTCCAGAGTTCCCAATCTAATATGGATTTCAGCATGAGGATGAGAAAAATGAGAAAGAACATAGATGACTCCAAACATCTTGAAGCACAAAATCAACTTCTCTTCAGAAATACTTGTTAGCTTTCAAAAGAGAAAGAAAGAAAGAAAGAAAGAAAGAAAGAAAGAAAGAAAGAAAGAAAGAAA
>NW_027397083.1:18673982-18802351 GCF_003265705.2 Callorhinus ursinus | reverse complement strand
AAAGAAAGAAAGAAAGAAAGAAAGAAAGAAAGAAAGAAAGAAAGAAACAAAGAAACAAAGAAAGAAACAAAGAAAGAAACAAAGAAAGAAACAAAGAAAGAAACAAAGAAAGAAAGAGGAAAGGAAAGGAAATATTGGTTAACTTCCAATATCTCAATTACAGTTTAAAGGACGGTGTTCTGTTTTGGTTAAGGGAAAGTACAGATCCCTACAACAAGGTCAAACATATCAGAGTTAACTGTTTTATACTCTATCCCACATCAGCATGCCAGTCAGATGAATGGGGGCTAAAGCTATGTTGAAAGTAGAGTGAGATCCAAATTATAAAAGCTCATACACAGTTTTCACAATCTATAGATTCTCTCCTTCCACGTCACACCTACTCCATACACAGTCATTATCTCCTCCCCATAGTATTCACTATCTTTTGTGCCATGTTCCTTTACCTGATTGTGATGCTAGGATGTTCAGTTCCCCTTTGTTCACTCATCATCAAAACTTCATTGTGCACCTTTTATGTGCCAGGCAACATACTATGGGCTGGAAATATAAATTGAGCAAATCTGCCTGCTTAAACGGTGGTAGTGAAAGATGATTAAAGTGGTTGAACTAGCCCAGGACTGGCAAATGTGGAGAACAAGGAGAACAGTTAAAAGCACTAGCTTCAGCCTGTCAACATTCAAATCTTGAATCAGCCTGGTTATTTGACCGTGGGCAAGTAATTTATGTCCTCTGTGCCAGTTTTTCCATCTTGAAAAATAAAGATAATAATAGTTCCTAGGACATGAGGTAATGTGACTATTTAAAAAGAGAGTACAAATTGATTAACTAGAACAATTCCTGACATATGATAGGTGCTCAGTAAATGTTGGTGTGTCTTTCTTGCAAAGCTGACTAGTAGTTAAGCTGGCTGGGATTATTTAGATGCAGATGTGACACAGGAATGCAAAAGGTTTATTAAGGAGTAATATCTGTGAAAGGAAATGGAGAAGAAATAGGACTGAACAAAGGGAGACAATTCTGCCAGCCCATCTAGCAGCTCTGGAGCACAAATTGCCCCTGTTGAGAGTCCCGGATTGAGCACTGCCACAGCCCTGCTCAGGGATTGAAAAGGAGCTACCCAGAGGAACACAATCGCAGCTCAAAAGCGGAGACAGACCCTAAAGGATCTAAAGGCCATTAACTAACCAGACTTTTGGCAGTTGGGCAGGAAGGAAACTTGAACAGGCATCTCCACGTTGGTCACAGCAGCCACTGTCTGAGATTCTGGCTCAGAAGGATTATGAGGAAGGGTTGGAACTCAAGGGGCAAAGGCAAGTGGAGACATCATGATTAATTAAGACATGAGCCATGGGTCTTGAGCAAAGAGAGTCCCAACCTGCCAGGAGTTTGCCCTGTCTCAAATGGACTATCTCAAAGGTTCCTCCGCCTCTGACAAACTCAGTTCTTTACTCTTTGTGCAGTAGCTTCTCTGAGACCCCAAGACTGGCAGGAGGGTACTAACCCCAGAATGCTGCTGCTCCCCCAAGAGTAACGGTATATACCATGCTCTTCTAAGGAAGGGGTAAGCTGCCAACTGTCCAGAACTCCAGATTTATAGAATCATAGATCATTGCTCAAGTCCCCACCCCCAGCTTTAGCTCTGTGAGTCCTTCCCAGAACGTCATCCAAGGCCCACAGTTTCTCAGTTGCCCAGACCGTCAGGCCAGGTCTGGAAGAATGACAGCTTGAGTTAAAGCACCACTAATTATTTATACCCCACCTTATTTCAAAATAGATTTAAAGAACCTTCAAAAACAGTATAACTAGGCTACTTCATCTAATAAAAGGCTTTTATCTAAATTAATGATGTGTTACTGTAAGAAACTAACAAAATATAGATAAAATACAACTGCAGGGAAAGTTTCTGCAGAAAAAAATACTTTGGATAAGAGGAAAATGCTATCAGGGAACAAAATCAGAGTTATCAGCTCAAACAGATAATGGATCATTTAGCACTAAAGTATTTTCTTGTTGTTTTGCAACTGTGCTTTCAGCAGGGAGGATCTGTGATTTAGTAATAGGGCTCATTTTTGCTGTCCATCGTATTTCATTTATAGGTAAGCACAGTAAGGATCCGGGCTGTGATGGGTGTGTGTTCAGATGCACCTGCCAGAGAGCAGGAAGGCTGAACAGCTGATGGCAGTATCTAGTTCCAGCTCTCACCTGGTGGCAGCCACCTGCAGTGAGGTAAATCTCCTAGGAAGAAACTAAAAGTCTCAATTGCAATTTTAAAGTCTTAAACCTCCAAACTCCCAGTGCAGAAAGGAACTAAAACAACCCCTAATGTTGATACCTGAATTTCAAATTTCAAATGTCCTTAAATTTTTAAAAATATGTCTTTGTGAAGCATTACTGGTGCTCATGAACAGTGCCTAGAATGGAGCTGCTTTCTCAGTTCCATCAATGCTTGCTAACTCTGCAAGAAATAGCAAGATAAAGCTATCCTCCATCCTTAAATTTTATGAAGCAGATTTATCAGGTTTAAGACTAACAACCCTCATCCACTATATGTTGATCCTACTGTCTTCTCTATGATTCCAAGTCATGAAATCATCACTCTTCTCCCACTTACCCACCATCCTCACACTTCCTTAAACGTCACCAACATCTCATTGCTTCTTGAGCCCTTTAAGACACCTGCCTCTGACCTTTGTTCCAAGTAGCCTATAAAAACAGCTGAGCTCAATAGGAACACCCAACAAAATCCCTGATTTGAGCTTCCCACCCCATACCTCACCCTGAAAATTTAGACTGCAACTTCTTCTTAAGGTCAAGAACATAAAGGACCAAGAAGTGAATGAACCTTGGGATAGTTTCAACTAGACTGCTAATGGGATTCCTCCAAAATGTCACAGCCATAGCCAGGGGCACCTTTCCCATTTCCAGGCAACAAAGCACCAGGGAATACTCTGTGACTCATCCTCAGCAGCTGATTTGAGGGCACCTGAGCTCCACAGGCTGAACTGGTGGGGGTCTGTCTTCTTTTATTTATTTGACAGAATTTTCTGAATAGTCAAGTACCAGGACAAATGAAAATTGCAGTCACAGCTCTTAACCTTCTAAAGAAACACAAGGTTACCTTTGGGCAAATTTTGATCTCAGGAAATTGGGCTTTTAGGACTTTCCAAATTCATTTTTTGACAATCTTCTTGCTCTATGGTGCTCCTAATTATCATACTCCAAGTTTCCTAACATATACTCCCATATCAGAAAATATCTGTGAACATCTGAGGATGCTGCTCTGACCCCAGCAAGGGTGAGTTGTTCCCTTTTCTGTGATATTATTGGAACATACTGTAGCCCAAACTATATTGCATTATTTCTGGTTATCCATATGTTTGTCTCCCTTGATAAACGATAAGATCCCTAAAGGCAGGGGCCAAGTATTACACATCTTAACCCAGCATATAGTAAGCTGGCTGAATTGTAACTGATTTGCATTGAAGCATTACAAGGAAATTATGAAAGAAAATATTTATATGTTTGGCTATATTAAAATTTAAAGACATTAAAATAAAGATATCCTTCTATTCATATTTAAAAATGAGTAAATTAGATGAAACCAACAATTCACCAAAGAAATACAAATAAACAAATGGAAAAATGTTCAACCTTACTAGTTAAGAAAATCCAGTTGTAATTTTTTGAGTTACAAACTGCCAAATATACTACACACACACACACACACACACACACACACACACACACACACACACACACTCCCCTTCTTCCAAGATTTTTAATGTAAATTGCCAGCAGTATAAGGAGAGTCCTTGTTACCATAACTTTGTGTTTGTGTGTATTTTTGCCCATGTGTGAGAATATTGGACCTTTAATTTGCATTTAAAATCAGTTTCTTTAAATATTTTGGTTACAAAGTCTCAACAGTGAAGTCATAGTAGATACTGAAGGCACTCAGATTGGCTCCTACCCCTTCCCCCTACTGTACCCCCAGGCTTTGCTGCTTCACTCAAGATACAAATGAGCACTCTGTACTAAATAAATGGTTCCCATGTCAAGTGTCAGCACCCTCAGGCCCAGAAGCAGTAGGATACAAAGAGATGAAGTCCAGGAGCTTTCATGACAAGATGTGTGCATTTAACCATGATCCAAGGAATTCCAATCATTATGCACAGACATAATGGGCAGTACCAGAAAGGAGATATAAGCCATTTCCCCACTGTGTACTAATAACATGGGACTGGTTTCCACCATAGTTCATCCTCACCCAGACCTGTGTTCTGCAGAGGAAGACCCAAGGCTTCATTCCCTAAGGGCCATATGCAGGAAGGAACAGAACTGCCTCTTCAAGCCATATGCTTACAGCAATGAAATTTAGAATCTCAAGTCAATCTGAGCCAGTCCTCACAGGAAGCCTCCCTCATGCCAATCCCTATACATATATAGGGATTTTCATTTCATTTTTTCATTTGTTTATTTGCATCTCTTTGGTGAATTGTTGGCTTCATCTAATTTACTCATTTTTAAATATGAGTAAAAGGATATCTTTATTTTAATAAATCTTTTATATACATATATACATATATATGTGTATGTATATATGTATGTATGTATGTATGTATGTATGTATTTATATACATATATACATATATATGTGTATGTATATATGTATGTATGTATGTATGTGTGTGTGTGTGTATATATATATATATATATATATATATATATTCCCATAATCCTACATCTAAGAAACTGATAAGGAAAAAATCAGAAATTCAGGTAAAGAATTATAAATAATATGCTTGCAGTATTCCTTGCAATAGTGCAGGTCGGGGTGGGGTTAGGGAGATGAAAACAAACTAGAGAAGTGTTTGTTAGATTAACCAAAGTTCATATAACAATTGAAAATGAATTTTATAAGAATATTTGATGACATGAATGAAAGCTCATGATAAAATGTTTAGAAAAATGCAGGAAAGTACAAAAATTATTTTTAAAAGAAGAGAGAATAGTAAAAATGGTATACAAAAGTCATGTAAGATAGTCTAAGGTGATTAGCATATCAATTTGGCAATTTATCCTCACAAAAGTATTTTTTTCTTGAGTGGGGAGGGGATGATGGTGGCAGAGAAGGAGAACCCTAGGCTTGCCTCATCCCACAAATACAACTAGATAATTATCAAATCATCCTAAATATCCCAGAAATCAACCTGAAGACTGGCAGAACAAACTCCACCAAAGGGAGAGAAGAGGCCACATTGAAGAAGATAGGAAGTGCAGAGATGCAGTCTGGGAGTGAAACAAATGGCCACTATGGTCGGAAGGGAGCTGCTGTCATGGAGAAGGGCAAGAAACAGACTAACAGGGAGTGCACAGGGAAAACAAATCTCCATAGAAATTGGCTTAGAAAGCAAGAGGGGCCAAATTTCATCATGAGTTCTTACAACCAGTGGGGCTTAAAGCCTGGAGTTCTAAAGATCAGCAGGCTTGCCTCAGGGAGAGCCTGAAAGCATTGGGGCAGCTCTGGGAGAGAAGACAGGGCAAACAGCAATCTGAAGAGCACCTGGTGCACAGAGAGGGGAGATTATTCATGAGTCCCAGAGAGACAGCATTCATGGAGAAACCCCTCTGGGAACAAAGGAACTAGCAGACATTATTGCCCTGCCCTGCCCCTTAGCATAAGCACAGGACCACCTGCAGAAACCAGTGCAGGACGAAAATGCTACCTAACTTGCTTATACCACCCCCACCTCACACCCCCTGTGCTCCAGTGGAATCGCCCATTCCACACTTGCCTTTGTCCCAGTGCAAAGGGCCCCATTCCCCAGAAGATTGGTCCAAACCCCTGTCAACACCACGTCTCCTACTAGGGAGTTTTGTGGAGTCTTGGTTCCAGTAGCAATGGCAACAGGTCTCATTCACAAGCAGACCAGAACACACCTAGTTAAAACATGCCAGGGACCAAACATGTGTCCACAATAGGCAAAGAGAGCCTCTGTAGATGACTGGCCCAAAGGATAAACCAGTCAGGACACAAGAGCAGAGCACATGCAGCACACACTGGAGATACTCTCAGAAGCACCAGGCCCTGGGAATAAGAGACACTACACTTCAGGGTACTACAGGACCTCTTCTTCATAAAACCATTACCTTCAAGGACAGGAGATATAGCTGACTTTCCTAACATAGAGAACCAGGCACAGACACTTAGACAAAGTGAGAAGACAGAGAAATTTGTCCCAAGTGAAGGAACTGGACAAGGCCATAGCCAGAGATCAAAGCAAAACAGATGTAAGTAGCATGCCTGATAGAGTTATTTAAAATACTCACTGTAATTGAGAAAAGAGTGAAGACATTAGTGAGACCCTAAACAAAGACATAAAAAAGAACAAATCACAGATGAAGAGTGCAGTAAGTGAAATTAGAAACACTCTTGTTGCATTGAAAGAGAAATGAATTAATAAACTATAAGACAGAGTAATGGAAAGTAATCAAGAAGAACAAAAGAGAGAAAGAATTATGCCAAATGAGAATAGACTTAGGTAACTCAGTGACTCCATCAAAATGTAGTAACATTTGCATTACAGGGGTCCCAGAAGAAGAAAAAGAGAGAAAAGGGGGCAGAAGATTTATTTGAAGAAATAATATCTGAAAACTTCCCTAATCTGGAGAAGGAAACAGATACCCAGATTCCAGAGTCAGAGAACCCCAACAAAATCAACAAAAGCAGATCCATACCAAGACATATTATAATTAAAATGATAAATTACGTGATAAATAAAAATTTTAAAAGCCACAAGACAAAAGAAGACAGTTACAGACAAGAGAAAACCCCATAAAGCTATTAGGGGATTTTTCAACAGAAACTTTCTAAGCCAGAAGAGAGTGGCATGATATATTCAAAGTGCTAAATGGGAAAAATCTGCAGCTAAGAATACCCTATCCAGCAAGGCTATCATTCATAATAGAAGGAGAAACAGTTTTCCAAACAAACAAAAACAAAAGGAGTTCATGACCACTAATCCAGTCCTGCAAGAAATACTATAGGGAAGTCTTTGAATGGAAAGGAAAGACCAAAAGTGACAGTATAGGTAGGAAACATAAAAGCAGTAAAAATGAATATTTTTGTAAAATATCGGTCAAGGAACTCACAAAATAAAAGGATGTAAAATATGACAACATATACCTAAAACATGGGGAGGAGAGGAGTAAAGGATGGGTTAAAACTTAAACAAGCATCAGTTTAATATAGACTGCTATATGTGGAAGATGTTATATACAAATCTAATTGTAACCACAAATCAAAAACCATTAACTAATATGCAAAAAATAAAGAGAAAGAAATCCAAATATATCACTAAAGAAAACCAGCAAATCATGAAAGAGAGAAAGGCAAGAAAGGATCAGAGAAAATGTTCAGAAGCAACCACAAGTAATAAAATGGCAATAAATAGGGGCACCTGGGTGGCTCAGTCGTTAAGTGTCTGCCTTCGGCTCAGGTCATGATTCCAGGGTCCTGGGATCGAGCCCCACATCCGGCTCCCTGCTCCACGGGAAGCCTGCTTCTCCCTCTCCCACTCCCCCTGCTTGTGTTCCCTCTCTCGCTGTGTCTCTCACTGTCAAATAAATAAATAAAATCTTTAAAAATAATAATAAATAAAATAAAATAAAATATTTTTTAAAAATGGCAATAAATACATTTTTATCAATGATTACTTTGAATGTAAATGGACTAAACAGTCCAATCAAAAGACAAAGGGTGACAGAATGGATAAAAAGAAAAAACTCCAAGACCCATCTTTTTGCTGCTTACAAGAGGCTCATTTTAGACCTAAGGACACCTGCAGATTGAAAATGAGGAGATGAAGGAACATTATCATGCAAATAAATGTCAAAAGAAAGCCAGAGTAGCAATACTTACATCAGACAAAATAGACTTTAAAACAAAGACTGTAACAAGACACAAAGAAGGATACTACATAATAATAAAGGGGACAAACCAACATGAAGATATAACAATTGTAAATATTTATGTACCCAACATGGAAGCATCCAAATACATAAAGTAGTTAATAGCAAATATAAAGGAACTCTCTATAATAATAAAATAATAGTAGTGGACTTTAACACCACACTTACATCTATGGATAGATGATCCAAACAAACAAACAAACAAACAAACAAAAAAAAACAAGAAAACAATGGCTTTGAATCACACACTGGACCAGATGGATTTAACAGATATATTCAGAACATTCCATCCTAAAACAGCAGAATACACATTCTTTTCAAGTGCGCATGGAACATTCTCCAGAACAGATCACATATTAGGCCACAAAACAAGACTCAGCAAATTAAAAAAGACTGATGTCATACTATGCATCTTTTCTGACCACAACACTATGAAACTAGAAGTCAACCACAAGAAAAAAAAATCTGGAAAGACCACAAATACATGGAGGTTAAATTACATGCTACAAAACAACAAATGGGTCAACAGGAAATCAAGGAAGAAATAAAAAAGTACAGAGAAACAAATGAAAATGAAAACACAATAGTCCAAACCCTTTGGGATGCATCAAAAGTGGTTCTAAGAGGGAAGTTTATAGCAATACAGGTCTACCTCAAGAAGGAAGAAAAATCTCAAATAAACAATCTAACTTTACATCCAAAGGAGCTAGAAAAAGAACAAAAAATGAAGCCTATAGTATCCAAAATCTATAAAGAACTTATCAAACTCAACACCCAAAGAACAAATAATCCAATCAAGAAATGGGCAGAAGACATGAACAGACATTTCTGCAAAAAAGACATCCAAATGGCCAAGAGACACATGAAAAAGTGTTCAACATCACTCAGCATCAAGGAAATACAAATCAAAACCTCAATGAGATACCACCTCACACCAGTCAGAATGGCTAAAATTAACAAGTCAGGAAACCACAGATTGTTGGCAAGGATGCAGAGAAAGGGGAACACTCCTACACTGCTGGTGGGAATGCAAGTTGGTGCAGCCACTCTGGAAAAGAGTATGGAGGTTCCTCAAAAAGTTGAAAATAGAGCTACCCTATGACCCAGCAATTGCACTACTGGGTATTTACCCCAAAGATACAAATGTAGTGATCTGAAAGGGTACGTGTACCCCAATGTTTATAGCAGCAATGTCCACAATAGCCAAACTATGGAAAGAGCCAAGATGTCCATCAACAGATGAATGGATAAAGAAGATGTGGAATATTATACAGCCATCAAAAAACCCCGAAATCTTGCCATTTGCAATGACATGGATGGAACTAGAGGGTATTTTGCTAAGTGAAATAAGTCAACCAGAGAAAGACAAGTATGATTTCACTGATATGAGGAGTTTGAGAAACAAGACAGAGGATCATAGGGGAAGGGGGGAAAAAAATGAAACAAGATGAAACCAGAGAGGGAGACAAACCATAAGAGATTCTTAATTTCAGGAAACAAACTGAGGGTTGCTGGAGTGGTGGGGGTGGGAAGAATGGGAGGGCTGGGTGATGGACATTGGGGAGGGTGTGTGCTTTGGTGAGTGCTGTGAATTCTGGAAGACTGATGAATCATAGACCTGTACCTCTGAAACAAATAATACATTATATGTTTAAAAAAAAAGATAGTAGGAAGGGAAAAATGAAGGGGGGGAAATCAGAGGGGGAGATGAACCATGAGAGACTATGGACTCTGAGAAACAAATTGAGGGTTTTAAAGAGGAGGGGGGTGGGGGGATGGGTTAGCCTGGTGATGGGTATTAAGGAGGATACGTATTGCATGGAGCACTGGGTGTTATACACACACAAACAATGAATCATGGAACACTACATCAAAAACTAATGATGTAATGTATGGTGACTAACATAACATAATAAAATAAAATTAATAAAAAAAGAAACCAGAAGAAGGAAGGAAATAATAAAGATTAGAGCAGAAATAAATGATTTAGAAACACAAAAAATAATAAAACAGATCAATGAAACAAGGAGTTTAATCTTTGGAAAAAAGCAATAAAATTGATAAACCTCTAACTAAACATACCAAGAAAAAAAAGGAAGGAATCAAATAAACAAAATCACAAATGAGAGGATAAATAACAACTAACACCACAGAAATACAAACAATTATAAGAGAGTATTATGAAAAAACTATATGCCAAAAATTGCACAACCTAGAAGAAATGGATAAATTCCTATAACATAACCTACCAAAGCTGAATCAGGAAAAAAGAGAAAATTTGAACAGACTGATAACCAGCAGAGAAACTGAATGTCAAAAAACTCCCAATAAACAAAAGTCCAGGGCTAGATGGCTTTACAGGCGAATTTTACCAAACATTTAAAAAGAGTTAATTCCCATTCTTCTCAAACTATTCCAAAAAACAGAAAAGAAAACTTCCAAATTCACCCTATGAGGCTAGCATTACCCCAATACAAAAACCAGATAAAGACAACACACACACAAAAAGAGAACTACAGGCCAGTATTTCTGATGAACATAGATGCAAAAATCCTCAACAAAATACTAGCAAACCGAATCCAACAATATATTTAAAAAGTCATTCACGGTGGTCAAGTGGGATTTATTCCTAAGTTGCA
This sequence comes from Callorhinus ursinus, assembly GCF_003265705.2. Classification (NCBI taxonomy): domain Eukaryota; kingdom Metazoa; phylum Chordata; class Mammalia; order Carnivora; family Otariidae; genus Callorhinus; species Callorhinus ursinus. Next base: position 18,791,738 of record NW_027397083.1, on the reverse strand, counting down.
AGGGTAGTTCAATATTCTCAAATCAATCAACATGAGACATCACATCAATAAGAGAAAGAAGAACCATATGATCATTTTAATAGACATAGAAAAAGCATTTGACAAAGTATAACATCCATTCATGATAAAAACCCTCAACAAAGTAGGGCTAGAGGGAACATACCTCAACATAATAAAGGCCATATATGAAAAACCCACAGCCAACATCATCCTTAATGGGGAAAAACTGAGAGCTTTTCTCTTAAGGTCAGGAACAAGACAAGGATGTCCACTCTCTCAACTTTTATTCAGCATAGTACTGCAAGTCCTAGCCATAGCAATCGGACAACAAAAAGAAATAAAAAGTATCCAAATTGGTAAGGAAGAAGTAAAACTTTCACTATTTGCAGATGACATGATGATATGATACTATATATAGAGGACCTGAAAGACTCCACCAACAAACTGCTAGAACTGATAAATGAACTCAGTAAAGTTGCAGGATACAAGATCAATGTACAGAAATCTCTTGCATTTCTGTACACCAATAATAAAATAGCAGAAAGAGAAATTAAGAAAATAATCCCATTTACAATTGCACCAAAGGAATAAACCTAACCAAAGAGGTGAAAGACCTGTACCCTGAAAATTATAAAACACTGAAGAAAGAAATTGAAGATGACACAAAGAAATGGAAAAATATTCCATGCTCATGGATTGGAAGAACAAATATTGTAAAATGTCCATAGTACCCAAAGAAATCTACAGATTCAGTGCAATCCCTATCAAAATAGCAACAGCATTTTTTTCACAGAACTAGAACAAACAACCCTAAAATTTGTAATGGACCACAAAGATCCCAAATAGTCAAAGCAATTTTGAAAAAGAAAAGCAAAACTGGAGGCATAACAATTCCAGGCTTCAAGTTATATTACAAAACTGTAGTAATCAAAACAGTATGGTACTGTCACAAAAATAGACACATAGATCAATGAAACAGAATAGAAAACCCAGAAATAAACCCACAATTATATGGTCAATTAATCTTTGACAGAGCAGGAAAGAATATGCAGTGAGAAAAGACAGTCTCTTCAACAAATAGTGTTGGTAAAATGGGACAGCAACATACAAAAAAAAATGAAACTGGACCACTTTCTTATATCATATACAAAAATAAATTCAAAATGGATTAGAGATCTAAATGTGAGACCTGAAACCATAAAAATCCTAGCAGGGAACAAAGGCAGTAACTTCCCTGACATCAGCCATAGCAACTTTTTTTCTAGATATGTCCTCTGAGGCAAGGGAAACAAAAGCAAAAATAAACTATTGGGACTACATGAAAACTAAAAGCTTCTGCACAGCAAAGGAAACAAACAAACAAACAAACAAAAACTGAAAGGCAACCTATGGAATGGAAGAAAATATTTGCAAATGACATAACCAATAAAAGATTAGTATCCAAAATAAATAACTTACAAAACTCAACACCCCCAAAACAATCCAATTAAAAATGGGCAGAAGAGGGGTACCTGGATGTCTCAGTAGGTCAAGCCTCTGCCTTTGGCTCAGGTCATAATCTCAGGGTCCTGAGCTCGAGCTCCGCATCAGGCTCCCTGCTCAGTAGGAAATCTGCTTCCCCCTCTCCCTCTGTCAAACAAATAAATAAAAATTTTAAAAATGGGCAGAAGGCATGAACAGATATTTCTCCAAAGACACAAGAGAAGATGCTCTTCAACACTCATCATCAGGGAAATAAAATGTGATATCACCTCACACCTGTCAGAATGGCTAATAACAACAACCCAAGAAATAACAAATGTTGGTGAGGATGTAGAGAAAAAGGAACCCTCATGCACTGTTGGTGGGAATGCAAACTGGTACAGCCACTGTGGAAAACAGTATGGAGTTTCCTCAGAAAGTTAAAAATAGAACTACCCTTTGACCCAGCAATCACACTACTGGGTATTTATGCAAAGAATACAAAAACACTAATTCAAAGGGACACGTGCACCCCTATGTTTATAGCAGCATTATTTACAATAACCAAGATACAGAAGCAGCCCAAATGTCCATCAATTGATGAATGGATGAAGAAGTTGTATATACATATAATGGAATATTACTCAGCCATTAAAAAGAATGAAATCCTGCTATTTGCAACAACATGGATGGACCTAGAGAATAAAATGCAAAGCAAAGTAAATCAGTCAGAGAAAGACAAATACCATATGATTTCATTCTATGTGCAATTTAAGAAACAAAACAAAGGAGCAAAGGGGGGAAAAAAGGAGGGAGGGAGGGAGAGAGAGAGAGAGAGAGAGAGAAAGACAAACCAAGAAACACACTTTTAATTATGGAAAACAAACTGATGGTTACCAGAGGGGCAGTGAGTGGGAAGATGGGTCAAATAGGTAATGGGGACTAAGGAGTGCACTTGTGATGGTACCAGGCAATATATGGAATTGTTGAATCACTATATTGTATATCTGAAACTAATAAACACTGTATGTTATCTAACGAATTAAAAAAATTAATTAATTTAATTAATTAAAATAGAAACTTAAAAAATTAAAAAAAATAGAGGTGCCTGACTGGCTCAATTGGTAGAGCATGTGACTCCTAATCTCTCAGGACTGTGAGTTCAAACCCCAAACTGGGCATAAAGCCTACTTAAAAAAATAAATTTTAAAAATAAATAAAATAGACACTATCCACTCTCTTAAAAAAAATAAAAGGAAATCCTGTCACATGCTAGAACATGGATGAACTTTGAGGACATTATAAGAAGTGAAATAAGCCAGTCTAGCACAGTAACTAGCAAATACAAATGATAATCTTTTCCTTTTCTTGCATACAATATTAAATATACTTATAATTACCTGTCTTACTCTCAGCTCCTAATTGGACATTAACCAGGTGAATCTAATTCTTGAACATAGTTAATGGGACCAGGTTAATTGACCTTAAAGGAGGCTCATCTATAAATTGATTTTATTCAAAAATTTTCTCACCTGAAAAATCTAAATAAGAGAGCCAAATTCCAGTATTTAAAAGAAAGTGGAGCTAAAAGATCAGAATATAGAGTTGAACTGATAGCTACACAGTCATATACAGAATAAGCAATAGAAGCCCATTAAAAGAGAAAAGAAGACTTGAGAAGAAAGAAGCCAGGAGAGTTGTGGCTGCAGTAACAAATTACTGCAAGCTTCTCAGGTGCACCAACTCAAAGCTAACCTGGGGGCTTCTGCAGAGCTATCCTCCCCTGTGGGCTGGCTCAATTGGTAGAGCATGTGACTCCTAATCTCATGGCCCCTCAAGCCTGTAGAACCCCACCTAGGGTACTGCTTGCCCATCCCTTCCAGGAAGCTTCAGCCCTTTCATTTGGCTCAGGATGCTGCCTACACTGTCGTGCTAACCCAGGCATCCCAGCTGGGTGCCACCCAACCCTCCTTCCCCATTCAGCCCCTGGCCTTGGTGACTACTACCCCTACTTCCACTCTCTGACTGAGCTCTGTATTATCCATTAATCCAGTTAGTGGGTAGAGACAAAAGCTTCTGGCTACCTTGACTCTTTGAGGGCAAAACACCAACTCAACCATAAGTAGGGCCTCTGGCACTTGCCACCAACAAAAGCAAATTCAACCTTGTAAAAAAATATTATAAGTTCAGTGACTTAAAGCAACACAGATTATCTTATAATTCTAGAGATCAGAAGTCCAAAATGGGTCTCACTGTGTTAAAATCAAAGTGTTGGCAGAGCTGCATTCCTTCTGGAGGCTATAGGGGAGAGTCCCTTCCCCTGCCTTTTCCAGCTTCTGTGAGGCACCTGCACTCCTTGGCTTGTGGCTCCCTTCCAGCTGTGGCATCACTCCAACCTCTGCTTCCATCACCGTATTTTCTCTCCTTCTGTTGTCACATGGTCTCCCCTATATGTCCCTATTATGACCCTCATGCCTCTCCCTTTTGTATGGACCTAGATGATTACATTAGACCTAACCAAATAATTCAGGATAGTCTTCCCATCTCAAGATCCTTCATCACACCTTCAAAGTCCCTTATCATATAAGGTAATATAGCAGGCTAAGGGAATTAGGATGCGGACAATCGGGGTGGGTGGGGTGACATCATTAGCCTATCACAGTAACCATGGAGCCTCAGAGATCATTTCCAACCCTGACTCCATACAGTTGCTTACTGCAGTCTCATGTAACAGAAATAATGCCTCTTCCTGGGCACATAGGAAGACTATGTTCCTCAACCTCTTTGGAGTTAGGTTTAGGCCAAGTGAAGGACTCAGACTAATAGGATGTATTTAGAAGGGAAGTAAGCCCCATTTTCTCAACATGTGGACTACAGGATAGCAGCATGATCACATTAAAACTTGTTAGAAATGCACAATTCCTGGGGCGCCTGGGTGGCTCAGTCGTTAAGCGTCTGCCTTCAGCTCAGGTCATGGTCCCAGGGTCCTGGGATCGAGCCCCGTGTCGGGCTCCCTGCTCGGCGGGAAGCCTGCTTCTCCCTCTCCCACTCCCCCTGCTTGTGTTCCCTCTCTCTCTGTCTCTCTCTCTCTGTCAAATAAATAAATAAAATCTTTAAAAAAAAAAAAAAAGAAATGCACAATTCCTGGCTCCACCTGCAACCTCCTGAGTCAGAATCTTCATTTTAATAAGATCCCAGGTGATTCTACTGCATGTTAAAGTTCAGGGAGCAGTAATCAGGCTACTTCCAACCTTGGCACTTAGAAATACTGTGAAAAATCCAATCCTCCATCTGTCTCTTCCTCTACTGCAGTGACCTCAGAGACCAAGAGCTCCAGGTAGCAAAAGCAATAACACAGAGGCCACCCAACACAAAAGAGACTGTGACATAAGCAAAAAAAGAAACTTCTGAGCCAAGTTACCAAGATTTTGGAGATTGCCTGTTGTAGGAGCTACTGTTAATTACTCTGATTTTCTTTTTTTTTTTAAGATTTTATTCATTTATCTGAGAAAGAGAGCACAAGCAGGGGGGAGGAGCAGTGGGAGAGGGAGAAGCAGTCTTCCCACTAAGCAGGGAGCCCAATACGGGGCTTGATCCTAGGACCCCAAGATCATGACCTGAGCTGAAGGCAGACACCTAACTGAGCTACCAGGTGCCCCTATTCTGATTTTCAGTAAGGTATTTATCTGAGCTAGCTTAGGTAGATTTCTGTTGTACTCAACCAAACAAGCTTTGCCCACAATGATTCTCAAACAAGTGTGTATCAGAATCACCTGGAGGGCTTCTTAAAATACATACTGCTGGGCCCCATCCCGTATATAGGTTCTGATTTAGTAGGTCAAGGGTGAGGCAAAATAACTTGCATTTCTAATAAGTTCCCAGATGATGCTGATGCTGCTGTCCCTGAGACCACATTTTGAGAACTGTTGGTTTACAACTTCACTGTTAGTTACTCTCCATCACTATACAGTTCAACTCAGACAATATAGACGAGGAGTCTGCAAACCACAGCTAACTGGCCAAATCTGACCCACTGCCAGTTTTCACAGATAAAGTTTCCTTGGAACTTTGGAACATAGCTACACCTATTCATTTATGTGCCATCTGTGGCCACTTCCTCACTATAAAGGCAGAGCTGAATCACTGCAGTAGAGACCATGTGACCTGTTGCTCTGGACTGAATGCTTGTGGATTAGTTTGGAGCTTATCCGCTAAATTGGTTAGCTGGCACTATATATACTATATACTATGCCTATACTAGTCTCTATATACATTCATTCAGTGAAACCTAATCCCCAATTTGATGGTATTAGGAGGTGGGGCTTTTGGTTGGTGCTTCAGTCATGAGGGTGGGGTTATGCATGGGATTAGCGGTTATCTAAAAGGGACCCCACAGAGCTCCCTAGCCATCCACCATGTGAGGACAGAGCGAGAAGATGGCCACCTATGAACAAAGAAACAAGTTCTCAATGGAAACTGAATCTGCCAAAGCCATGGTCTTAGGCTTCTAGCCTCCAGAACTTTGAGAAATAAATTTCTATTGTTTATAAGCTACTTAGTCTTGTTACAGCAGCCCAAAATGCACTAAGATACACACAAAACCTAAAATATTTACTATCTGGCTCTTTATAAAAAAAGTTTGGCAACCTCAGATATAGACCACAATAGAGTTAAGTTTTCCCTATATAATCCTACAGAATACTGAATAGAGAATACAGAATACTGACTTACTTGAATATATTCATTGATTATTCTCTATTTCTACTATGCCTTTTTCTACTTTGGCAACAACCACAAGAAAATTCTTTGAGATCTGGTATTTACTATTACTGTTACGTCCCTAGTAAGAGTCATTTGTTATCAAGTACAAGTCTCTCCAGCATGGAACTGGAAATATTCTTGGGAAGCAATAAGGATTTTCAAAGAACTTCTTTTGTGAAAGCTGGAGTTGTTTTAGCATACCTGAGAGAGTACAGAAGCAGAAGGGAGGTTGCGTGAACAAAAACCAGGCAGTTTCCGATGCTTCGAACACACTCTTAATGACCTCATGGCCTATCAGCTTGAGTTACAAATCAAAATGGGCTTTTATGTCTTTCATCATGCTGGGGTCAACTTATTTAATTAAAATTAAGCTGCCTGTCATCTTCTAGAATGGTACACAAGACTATAATATATGCTCTCCACCCACTTCAAAAGCCCTATGACCCATTTTTTTTTAATCCTTAAATGTGCCAACCCACACAAAAGCACTCTTTTTTTTTTTAACTATTCTTTTAGGCTGTGCCTTTTAAAATAGTAGTGTCTGCAGAAATGTCACATCAAAAGAAATTGTTCAGAGATAGAAGTACTTAACTGAAACTGCTTTTATTAGTTTATTGGAGGAAATTTGCTGGTCTGAGAATGGAAAAAGGAGTGATACTGAATAAAAACACTGTGGTGCCAAAAAGGGAAATTTATTTTCTTTCTTTCTTTCTTGATTGCTTGCTTGCTTTTTTTTGCTATAAAAAATCCCATCTCATATTTTAAAATCTAAATAAGAAGATTCTCTATTGACTGCAGCTGGTTTCTTTTTGTTTTTAAAAATAATAACCCTTTCAGAGTTTCCCCAGAATTCTGATCCCTAAACGAAGCTTAGGGCTAACCCACTAAGTTGGTTAGCTGGCACATACACCAGTCTCTATATAAGTCTCAGTCTCTGCTGCACAGTTGTCAACTCTGTCAAGTTCCCACATACCCCACTTAGAGCTACTCTTAGTAGGCACTGTGCTCTCATTTTTCTCTGGGCTTTGCACAGACTTTTCCCTTTGAAAAATGTTCAGTCTTCTGTTTTGATGAATCCTCATTTAACTACTTATGATTCACTATATGCCCAGATTTTGACGACCCTTAGCCCTCTCCCTTTCCAACCATCTCAAGGAGAATCCTAACACCACCACCCCACCACCAAGTGTCCACAATTCTTTAGGAGGTTTGCAAAGAGATGCCTCACATGCCCACAGACCAGTTATCCAGCTGCATTCTTTACCCTATGTCTGCCATGTTTCCTCTCATGCTCTGGCTCTCCCTAAGATTGAGAGTAGTCCCCACTGTAAATAACGCCCATCATATGAATGCCAAAGTTCACACCATGGATGTTGCTGAAACTGCTAAAATGGAAAAGAGGGACACTGGCTTTCCTGTTGAGATAGGAAAATCTTCTTCTCTAACTCTGTGCCACACTTTGTCACTTGGGCCCCAAAGAAACATTTCTTTCATCTTCCCAGAGCAAGTCCCCAAACAAGAACCGACACATCTTTCTCCCACAACATGCAACAGTTCTTCCTCCTTAGGTTAGTCTAGATCTAGTCATTTGAAGATATATTTCCCCAAGTTCACATTAAACCAACATGGCATTTTCCTTCTAATTGGTGCCCCAGTCATACCTTCACAAACACATCCATTTTATAAGAGAAGTTTAGTTTTATGTAACCCTTCTCCTATCACCCACAGCAGTGGGTAGACATAAAGGTGAATGATTATTAGAAAAAATCTTGTTAATCTCTCAGGAATACCCACAGAAGGTCACCTAAATATCCCTCCACTTTTCCTGATCACTTTCATCAAGCCTGAGCCAGCCTCAGATGGACACTCGGGCATCTTCTGTCTCCTGATCTCTCTCTTGCTTCTCTTTTCTACCCTCCTGCTCTTGGCCTGCTGCTCTCTCCCAGATCAAGCCATACATACCTTTCTTCCCCACTCCTCCACGGTTGTAGCTTAGATTTTTCAAATCCTTCATAGCTGAGAAACTATAGTCAAACATTCCTTCCTTATCTCTAAGTAACATCGCATTGATGCACTGTGTCAAAAGATTCCCTCACTACCAGTGCAGAGAAGGAAAAAAGAATAAAGGAAACAAAGAAATCTTTCATATCCCCTGTATTTTTGTCTAAGTTTCTCCACCAAAGATGATTAAAATCTCCATCATTTAGATGACAAAAACAAGCAGTTTTTAAATGCAATTTCTCCCATTTTGATATTTCCAAGATCTTAACACCAAGACTCATTCTTGGGTTTATCTCAAGGTACCATAGGTTTTTCCTGCCCTCCACAGACTCTATAAAACCCATTTATCCTAAAAACAAAAACAAAAAAACTAGTTATCCTAGGCATTTGGCCTAAGAATTGGAGCTCTACCCTGAGATAATGGCTTTGACTATACATATCAGTGAAATTCATTCAGCTTCAAATAATGGAGACCCAAAATAATAGTGGCCCAAACAAGATAGAAATTATTTTCCCTTTCATGTAAAATTCTAAAACTATGCAGATTGAGTCTGGACTGGCAGCTTTGCTTTGAAAAGTCCTCCACAACTCATATACTTTCCAGGTCATTGTACCACCAACTCTACAACATAGCCTTCACCCTCCTCGCCCAAAATGACACATCCATATTATAAAAGCAGGATGAAGGGAGAATTAAAAAGAAGAAAAAAGGGCAAAAGTTACTTGCCACCTGTCTCCTGAAGTTCCTGAAAGCTGTCACCCAACATTTTAATCACATCTTTTTGTTCAAAACATGGCCATTCCTGGCTGCAAGGGAGGTGGGGACAGTTTACTCTTTGTTCTGGGCAGCCATGTGCCCAGCTGAAAATTCTGCTGCTATGGGAGAATGGAGAAAGAATGAACATCAGGAAACAACTAGCAGTCTCTGTCACATTGTGCTCCTGAAACCACTACCTTTTTCTGGGCTAATAATAAACTCTGGAGTTACCTAAAATAGAATTCTTTAAATTCCATATTCTTATAACAAGTTGAGGTAAAAGCCAAAATTCTAGCATTTGATGTAACTGTCAGCAAGTCACTCAGTGGTTTAACTCTCTGCCTTACCTTAAAAGACTGTTCTAAAAATCGACTGGGAATAAACAGAGGTGATAAAGGTGAAAGTATTTTTGAAATATGACATAAATAACTCTTGAGGCAAAATATAGCAATAATCTTTTATCTCCTTTAAACATATATGTCTCTCATTCAAATTATCTCCATTCTCCTTTTAGGTCTCTTAATAAAATGTGGTGGGTAGATGCCAAGACAGCAAAAGACCAGAAACAAAGGTATGTGGTCTGAGATTAGGTGATTCAAATAGGGCCCACTGGTTTATCAGAGAAAGAAAAGGAAATTCTCTAGAAATTGCCAATATTTATGAAGAATCACACTATCAACCTGGTCTCTCCAACCTTCTTTCTATTATTATTAGTTATGGGATTAGATCTTCATAACAGAAGTTATTACTCTTCAGGCAAAATTAAAGTTCTAGCAACTCTGTTTTGCAGAACCTACCCTGGATATTTAGGACAAGCAGAAGAGCTAAAAAATCAGTTTTTGTAACTTTCTGGAGTATTTAGTTTTGCTACCACTATTGCTGCTTCTGCTGTTGTTTGTCAAAAGCAACTTGTATACTTGTATAGATGCTATGATTTTGCCATGCTCTGCTAGAAGAACAGAGAGAACACAGAGTGAGCAAAAGGTGTGGTAAAGATTGAAAGCTTTGGAAATGCAAAGAGGACAATTCTGAAAATCATGTTAGAACAGATTCCAGGCTTTGGATGTATTTTTCTTCCTCTCCCTGTGATTTGGCATCATACAGAGTCAAGTAGACTATTGACATGCCCTCCAAGTAACCTGGTAGAGGCTTCTTACTCAGAATAGACTGGGTTACGGTGCAGTAACGAAAGAACCTCAAATTCTCAATGACTTAACACAGTAAAGGTTAATTTCTTTCCTATGCTAGATATCTAACATGAGTCACAGGAGATTGTGCTCTACACATCTGCCCAAGGACATAGGCTGTCAGAGGTTCTACCAACTTACAGCTGCACCACCTGGACGATGAAGCCTCTGCAGTACACACATAAAGGAGAGAGCATCAGAGTCATGTAAGAGATTTCTATTGCCTCAGCGCAAAATAATACACTTCACTTGTGTTCATAACCCACTGGCCAGAATTAGTCACATGTCCCCAGTCTAAATACAGGAAACTAGATAACGTAGGTAAATGGAATATTTGGTGATTTGTCTATGCCACAGTGATGGCTGAATTATCTAAGAATATGTTTCCTGCCTCATTTTCACTTCATGCTTTCTGAGAATGACAGGTTTTATTTTGAGAAACTTTCTTCTTTTGAAGAAGGTTAGACAATATCTTGGTCTTCCAGCATAATTCACTTTACACACATACAGCGAAGGAATAAAAATTCACTCTAAAGGGCACAGAGGTACTCATGTATTTATTCTAACATAGGCTGAATTGTGTTCCAATGACAGTAGCTGGTAGAATACTATAGTAGGGAAAAGCACAGGCCTTAGAAACAGACTCTTGAGTTGGACTTTTAGCTCCCCCATTTACCAGCTATCTGGCCTTGGTAAAGATATTTGAACTCTCTATGTCACAGTTTCCTCATCTCTAAAGTGGAGATGATTATAGTACTTATATTATGGTTTTTGTGATGGTTAATTCAATTAAAATGGTGCATACAAAATACTTAGCATTAAGGTGAGCACTTACATGTTCAATAAAAATTAATTCATTCTTTAGTGTCCCGGCTTTTTATTCCATTGACTTGGTTTCAGAATCTAGCTTTTTGATAAGGACATTCAAGTGTCCTTACCTTTTTTCTTCTCTCTCCTTGCTCAGATTCTGCTTCTCCTCCATTAGATCCATTCTGTCTAGCAAACAGTTATATGGCCAAAGGAAGAATACGAGGGACTCTGGAGTCTTCTTGCATAGTCTGGAATTGAAGCTCTGACATTTACTTACTGTGACAAGGCATCTTAATGCACTGCTCTGACACTCATTTCTTTATTTATAATGCATAGATGACAGTAATCATATACTTCATAAGGCTGTTGAGAACACTCAATGGTGCCATGCAGGTAAGTATTTAGCACACTGGTATAGAGTAAGTACTTTAAAAAATGTTCGTATTCTGTAAAATGAGAACAATAATACTTTTCTCAAAGGACATGCATGAACTTAAGGAAGCTGTGAAAGCACCATAAACTGTTATGTCAGCATTTTCCTATGTATGTCTATATGTATATGTGTGCCTGTACATGTATATAAGATATTCCCTCCTAAAACAAAAGATATAAAAACAATTGGAATCTGCTTCCCCATCATTAGATTACTATCTTCGTATTATTTTCAGCATAGGCACATCAAGCATCAATATATTGTTACTTACTTAGATGTAAATCCCATTCTTAGTGCTTCATACTTTAGTTTCTAGAAACTTGCCAACCAGCATCAAAACAAAAATCAAATCCTAAGTGTTTACTGAATGCTTACTCTATGTAAAACACAATTGCTATAAAGCCTAGGAAGTATTTTTAGCTTCATGCATTATCAGTTGACTGATACCAAATGTACTGACTTCTTACTGGAACAATATCATGGAATATTGTGAGTGTTTAAAAGAGTTCCTGTCAAGAGAACACTATGCCAGTTTATTCCATCTTGCTCTGAGAAAAGAAAATGCAACAGAGATGAGCATTAGATTTTGTTTCATTGTTCACAGTATGTTACTGCCTCAAATGATGAAATAAAGTTCCATCTGACTGCGCAGTGGATAAGAACAAGAAGTTTACCTGCTAATATGAAGACTGACCCTCCTGACCCCATCACTGAAAAATATAAAGTGCATCATTGTGTCTTCATATTAATAAACACTGGCAACCAATAGGCTTTCACTTTATTATTTTTCAGTTATATCAGTTGATCTAACGTGGCAATGTATAATACAGAAGGGCCAGACATTAGACCATTAGACCTAAGGTAAGTCCCACTTACCTTAGGACCTGTCAAAATTTACTTATTTAGCCAACAAGTTCTATACTAGTGCTGTCCAGTAGAAATATAACATGAGCCATTTCTGTGATTTCAAATTTTCAAATTTTCTAGTAACTACATTTTAGCGTAAAAGGAATAGGTGAGATTGACCTAATAACTTATTTAGCCTAATATATCCAAAATAATGTCATTTCAATGTAACCAACACAAAAATTATTGAGATAGTATATATGCTTTCTTATTTATCTTTGAAATCCAGTGGGTATTTTATACTTACAGCACATCTTAGTTTGGACTAGCTGTATTTCAAGTGTTTAATAGCCACATGTGGGTGGTAACTACCATATTGGACAGTGCAGCTCTATACTATTGTTGTTGGGTAATTTGTTAGGGTAAAAACTTAATAAAAAATTAGCATTTTATATGGAAATATTCCATAATATATATTACGTATTACTTTGTAATTTAAATAAAGGAAATAAATTTAAGTAACTAAGATAAATTTGAATAACTAAAATTGATACATTTAAATTAGAAGTTATTTAAGTATATTAAGCATTTTTTTAAAAATTTACATTATGAAACATGTACCACATAGGCAAAGAAAAGGAGGAAAAGGATACCAGATCATAAAAGGAGCAAGTAATTTATCAAAATATGGCATAAGTACTTAATTTTCTATTTTTAAACCCAAACATTTAAAAATGACTTTAAAATTCTTTATAAATGAAAGAAGAATGTGAGTATATGTACACGTAGAAATTCTAGGGATCCTCACACAGTTGAGGTCACTGGTTCACCAGAATTCACAAGAGAAATCTGCTGTACATTTGAAATATAATGTGATGAGTGTTAACATTGAGATAAGTACTGGAAACTAAGGGAACACAAACAAAGTACTGGACTGAGAGCGAGTAATGAATACTGTGTAAGGTGGAGTGAATGCCTCCTAGAAGAAGCTACATCTAAATGAAATTTTGTAATAGTGCTTGTAGGAGTAGCTTAGATGAAAAGGAGATGAGAAATGTATCTCAGGCCTAAGGAACAGAACCTTTTGTCTTTCAAGGAAGAGGAAAAAAAATACATCTGATTTTGTGAAATGGGGAGATGCTTCAAATGGAGAGGTGCTTCAATAACGTGAGAATTTGACATAGGGTCTCCCTGAATAATGTTAAATATTTCATTAAATATGAAGTTAATAAAACCCAATAGAGAGCTAGAAATAAAGGAGGGTGTTATCAGTTTCTAACCAGGAAAACAGAAGTCACCCCTAATATATAAAACAGAGGGAATTTAATCCAGAGAGTTGATTATCGAGTATTAGAATTGTTAAGAAGCCAGACAGGGAAAATGAGGCAACCCTAAGGTCAGCAACAGCAGGAAGTCCCACTTACCCTCAGGATTAGAGGACACAAGTGGGGTTTCCAGAGCCAAAATGTGAGAGTACCCAGCAGAAGTTCAAGTCACAAGAGGGGTTTCCTCACAGAAGGAAACTGTAGGCTGGAAACTGAGGGAGCAGCGGTTTGATGTGACCTGGACCCAGGGAGAAACTGTAGCTACTGCCAAGAAAAGAAGAATGTAGAGAGAAATACTCTGACTTCTTTCCTCTTGCTCTCCAAATTTCCTTCACAGAGGCAAAGCCTACTGACATTGCAGTTTGGAAAGGCAGCCTGCAGAGGCCTTCTCCCCCATACCCTCCCTAGCCCCACAAAACAGAGAACAGAACAGAGCAAGAACAAGGAATGCATCCGATATAGCAAACAGGCTATGGACCAGTGTAGCATAATGGGAAACTATGAGGGATTTGTTTTTCAGTTTGTTCAACAAGTGTGTTAGTGCCTACTGTGTATTAGAAATTCTATTCCTATTGGGAATACAAAGATAAATAAGAAAGATCTCTATATTTTCATCAATAAAACATTTCAACACCTCTGTGTGAGCAATGTCACCTAATTAGGAAATACACTAATCAGATAAACTAATCAGATGGGCTATAAGAGGCTTGGAATTGGGAGAAAGGTCTGGGGGTCTCCTGACAGGCAAAGGGAACTAGGTTATCTGGTGAGACCTCTGACCTAAATATGGATAGAAATATAAACACAGACATTTGGAATATCTGCCCAAGTTTTGAATGGCTTCAGTCTTGGCCCCACTCTAACTAATGGAATTGGTAAGAATTATAAACCACTGAGGTCAGCAGGGCTCAACAAGTTGCCCTCTGCTTTGGAGCCAAAGAAACCTAGGTATGAGCACCAGTCTTGCTCTTTAAAGGTTCCACAGTCTTGGGTAAGTCATTTAGCCTCAGTTTTCCAATCTTCCAAAGAGCAATAATAGTAATTCCTTTAAAGAGTTTTTGTAAAGATTATATGTGATCACATATTTAGTGTTTAGTTAAATGCTTGGGATGTAGTAGGTACTCAACAAAAAGAAGCTGTTCATATCTTAAAGTGAGTATATAAGGAAGAAATACAACTACACAATGTTAGTCATTAAAACACATTATGTTTACATATATTTACATAAATATATTTTGTGAACACACATAGATAATATAGAGTTCATTTCATAATACAATGTGTAATCATAACATTTTGAGTATTCTTTTAGAAAAATTGAAAGGATTTATAATTTTCCAGGAATCATGAATATATTTCATTTAATGTATATCATATGAAATTTAATTATTCATTCTATAATCTTGATAATATGCTTACTTACCCATTGCTAAGGGATTTCAAATATTTCTGTATTCCAGATATCACTTACATAAATGTTGAATTAATACTCACAATATCCAGGACTTTATTATGTTTTATCTTTGTCACACATGTTGATAAAATCATAACCTTGGATAAATCCAACTATTTGTCACCCATAAGCCTGAATCCCTCCTGTTAAATTGGGCAAAAGAAAAATGCACATCCATGTTAGGTGGTCTTATGTTAACTTTTTAACCATAAACCTCAAGCGAGCCCTTAAAACTGGTAGGCAATTACTATGGCAATTACTATGCCTATCATTGCCAACTCAATCCCTCTCCCAGTCTCAGACAACTATTCAGATTTTTTCCTCACCCTACAAACCCTCAACAATTCATCCACCATCCTTATTCTCAGAATAATGACCTTACTTCAAACTTTTCTGAGAAAATAAAATTAATCACAGGACAGCCTGCACAGAGCCTTTCACCACATCTACCACCTACCACCTTCTGCACCCACCACACCTCCCCACCCACCAGCACCTGCATTCACAAGCTCTGCCTCCTGCCTGATACTGGGATAAGCTTTCCAACCAAGAACACTTCAGAAATTCTCCTCTCTTCTTCCAACATAGTCATTTTTTCTCTCTCTACCTAATCATTGGCATTACTGTATATACATGCAGTTATTCCTTCCATCTTAAAACATAAAAATCAAAAGAAAATTATCTTTGCCCTACTTCCACTTTACCAAATCACCCATCTATTTGGTCATCTTTGTGTCAAAACTCCTGGAAAAAGTTGTCTATATTCAACTTTTTTTTTCTCTTACCAGTAACTTAAACACACTCCAATCGTGGTTTTGTTCCCCTCACTCCAAAGAAACTTCTCTAGCCAAGGACATGAATGACCTTCACATTGCCACATATATTGTGCAATTCATGGTCCTCATCTTAACCTGTCAGCAGCATTTAGCGCAGCTGTCATTCCTTGATATGCTCTCTTAGCTTCTGGGACACACAGTCTCTCCATTCCTCTCTTTCCTCAGCGGCCCTTCTCAGGAAGGAAGCAAAAAAAACCCTTCATCTTATCCTTGACCTCTTAATGTTGGAGTATGCCAGGCTCAAATTAGTCCTTCCATCTTCTCTATTTACACCCACTCACTTGGTAATCTCTTTCTAGGCTCATGTTGATGACAATGCCCAAATTTATACCTTATAATACCAGCCAATATATTTCTCCCAAAATTTAGATTCATCATTCTACTTAGAGATCTTAAAAACATCTCAAGCACAACATGCCTATATGGAACACCTCATCTTTGTTTAAAACTTACAACATTGACAGCCTTCCCATTTCAGTTGATAGCAAGTTTATCCTTCAAGTTGCTCAAGCCAGAATCTTCAGTCATTCTTGACTCTTTTCTTTCTCTCATGCTCAACATTCATCCGTCAAAAAATTCTGTTGGCTCTACTTTCAACATATATCCAGAATCAATTTTATATCCCATTACCTCCATTGCTACCACACTAGTCTGAATAAATATCATTTCTCACCTGGGTTGCTGCAATAGCATCTAATAGGTCTTCCTGTTTCTACCTTTCTTCCTCGACATTAGCGAAACACCAGCTGAAGGGATCCTTTTAGACCTAAATCAAATCATGCCACATGTCTACTCAAAATCCTGCAATTGGTCCCCTCTCACAGACAGCAAAAACCAAGGTCCTACATGATTTGACTCCTGTTTTATCTTTGACATCATATCCTAATATTTCTACCATTGTTCTTTTGCTCCAGCCACACTGTTTAAATAATAAATATCTGTTAAATCAATCCCAGTTTCCAAGGAGCTCATACTCTACTGGGAGAAACAGAGTTATATTAATGATTGCAAACAGAAGGTAGTTATTAAAGCTGTCCTCTATCTCCCATCCTAAATTCTCACAGGTGAGCTTTGAAGGTTGAAAATTTGCCAGGGATGGGAGCAATGCTGGAGACACAGGTAAGAAACAAAGATATTTCAGGCAGGACAAATACTGCATTTGCAAAGATCTGGAGAAATGAATCAGCAGAACGTTTAGAGAATTACAAGTACAGCATCAAAGAATAATATTTGAGATTAGGGGACCTGGATGCGGGAGGTAAAGAGAAATAGAGTTTACACTTTAGATAGGAGACAGATCATGAAAGACTTTCCATTTGTTTGTTTCTTCACTTACAGCTTTCAAGCTGCTCTCAGAACAATTTATTAACCATATCTTTTTCATGCACCCCCTCAAAGGGGCTAAAGCAATACTTGGAAAGGATTCTGAATTCCCTGAGTTAAAGATACAAAAGAAAAACCTAGAATCACATTTAATTTGACAAGGTAAAGGAGTGGGTGTGCTACTATATCAAATTTAATTTGTACAAAATCATCATCTCTGGTAACATTATTTTTCCTGATCAACTGCGTTTAGACTACTTTAGTAAGGCTTGATCTCCCTGTCTACCTAAACACTGATTCACTTACAGCAAGCTTCAGGCTAACATTGGTCTTATTAATACCCAACAAATCCACAAGGTGTTAGTTGCACATGATTTTGTATAAAAGGTGAAGTGAGACTTGACTCCGTATACAGCTTTCCCCGGATAAGGCAGCTAACCAAAGGTGAGTCTTGGCATTTACAGTTAACAAGTGGTGACAGTTACTTTTGAAATTATAGGTTTTTCAGGATCTGGAGAACAAATCTAGACCTTTTTCAACTACTGTTGTGTAGATGATTTATGCGTGTCAACCCGGCTTCTTAAATATGGTTAATACACTGTAGTCACTGTAAGCAAGCAACTGAACTTTATATAGACCAATTCACCTGGCCTCTTGAAATAGTCTTATTTTAAACAAAGGTGAGCAAAAGCGAATGCTAAAACTGATGAACCAATTTTATAGTATAGAATTTCCTTTTCATTTTTTAAACAAAAATGGTCCTTAAAATGATAATGAAGGGACAAACATGATTATCACAACTACCATCCTCAGAATAATCACTTAAATACTCTGATCTTTAAATACTGCTCTGCTTAAATCACTATATTGGAGTTTTGATCTTAATATGGGTCTACTTGATAAAAAAAATGAAGGAGAAGGAGAATAAGAAGAAATGTTTGAGAAAGAAGTAAGGGAAGGGAAAAAAATGCTGGAGCAAAATGTGACTGGGGAGGATGGGAAGATCAATTATTTTTGCTTTGGTCAACTTACATGATTATAATTTTGGGGGTTTTTTTGGTTTCTCATGAGCCTTAATTGTTTGCTTTATAGCCCAGGATGAAGTCAGTCCAATTTTGCTTCCTTTTCTGCTGCTGGAGAGCAATCTGCTCCAAGAGCTGTGAGCTGACCAACATCACCATCACAGTGGAAAAGGAGGAATGTCGCTTCTGCATAAGCATCAATACCACATGGTGTGCTGGCTACTGCTACACCCGGGTAGGAAATCTGCTTTGCTAGAAGTGAGGGTGCTAAGGGTCTGTCCAAGGCAGGCTTCATTAATTCCTACTTTATGAATATTTTAACTTTCCCAAGTAATAGCCATGAGTCCCTTAGTCAATAGTGTCTGTGTTATGATTGGGATTAAATACCATGATATCAGTTAGATGTTTGGGCTTGGATTTGATTAGGGTAAATCTAGCAAAATGTCAGATTTGATCTGATCAACTTGGTAATATGCCAACTCTGCACTTCAAAAAAAGTAGTGCTATGGTAGATTTTATATAGAGAGAGATAAACATGTAAACATACACATACTAATAATAGACCTACCATATTCCCCAAAAGCCATTTTGTGTAACTGAAGCCATCTCTTTGCAACAGAGATAGTATCAAAATATATTTTTCCAAGCCACATGAAAACACAAATAGACATATTATAAAAATTGTTTTATTCACCCACCTGATTATAAATGGCAACAAGCAGCCTCAGAACACAATCCATACTTGCGGACTATTAGAACCAAAATGAATCAGCAAACCTACTCCCTTCTTCATGCCATTGAGAAAACCAAGGCACAGAAGCATAAAACCACTAGTTTGTTTTCACACAGTTTCTTTTGCATTAATCCAAGTAAAGAGTTTCTACTTTATTTTCTTTACTTTTTTCTCCTATAACACCTGGTTATCTATGCAAAATTTCATCCTATAAACTGCAATTGAAAGTAACTTTTTAATGAAATATATTTTATTGGATGGTAAATGAGTTTGATCAACAGACCCGATAGCACGATATTGAAATAAGTTAAACAGCAATGCCAATTTCTTCCCTTGGTGCAAATAATTTTACTTGAAACTGTTGGAACAAACCCGTTCTGCCTGGATTAAAAGTTCTCATATGCAAACTGTGTATACTTTGAAACTGAGAGCCCTGCAGAACATATAGCATTTAGGGGTAGGAAATATCTACAAGACAGTGGAATATTTAAAATTTTCCATGTGACTTCATGGTCATGTTAAGCTAAGTATTGACATTTTCTCATGTGTTTTGGCTTTTTATAAACACACGGGGACAATGTATTTGGAAATATTTTCTGAGAAATTGAAATTCAGTGTTTTATGGTTCATGTTGTCATTAACATAGCTTTCGACTAAATACAAAAATCAACTTAAAATTTCTGCTATCGCTTTATTTCATCATTTTTCTATGTTGATATTTAAAGTTTCTCTATAGTTTGAGAAATATTTAAGATTTGATATAGATGTAAGGAGTAGGAAAAGGAATGACATATATTCTGTAAGATTTCCAGAACCAAGAAATGTGGTATAGCATATAGGACATTTATGAGATCATATTTCCTTGGTTAGAAATTCCTTAAGTGAGCTTTAATGGGTAAATGCTAGAGCAAGCAGTATTAAATTCCCATCTCATTCTGATTATGCTAAATAGAAACTTCCAGAATATTTTAGCCTAACTCTCCTGTTTTTAAACTCCACAGGATCTAGTGTACAAGGACCCAGCCAGGCCCAACATCCAGAAAACATGTACCTTCAAAGAGCTGGTGTATGAGACTGTGAAGTTGCCTGGCTGTGCTCACCAGGCAGATTCCCTATATACTTATCCAGTAGCCACTGAATGTCACTGTGGCAGGTGTGACAGTGACAGCACTGACTGCACTGTGAGAGGCTTGGGGCCCAGCTACTGCTCCTTCAGTGAAATGAAAGAATAAAGAGCAATGGACATTTCAGGTGACCTACCCTTGTCCTGAAGGACCAAGATATCCAAGAAGTCTATGTGTATATATGTGCCCAGGCGGCTAACCAGTGGGGCCCAGAGATCATTAGACCCCCGATCTCTGCTCTCTGGGCAGAGAAGGAACTCCAGGAATTAAGAATGCTGGGGCCAGGATCCTATCACCTCTCAACACTCCACCCTGTATACCTAGGTTTGGATTCCATAAATTTTAATCA
This sequence comes from Callorhinus ursinus, assembly GCF_003265705.2. Lineage (NCBI taxonomy): Eukaryota > Metazoa > Chordata > Mammalia > Carnivora > Otariidae > Callorhinus > Callorhinus ursinus. The sequence goes on along the minus strand of NW_027397083.1, from coordinate 18,771,317 downwards.
GTCTTACTTAACTTACAGACATGTGGGTGCTTTCCTACCTGATAATCGTAGAAATCCTCTCAGGCAATCCCTTCCTCTTAGAGATAGAGTTACCTAGGCCCAGGGGAAGAAAATGAGATGGGAATGGGTCAGAGGACTAAATACAGCATTCTTCTTTTAGACTCTGGAGCCCTCAAGAGTAGAGCCAGCATCTTCATGATCGTAGTCTCAATGCCTGGCACCATGCCTGAAATTAATATTAAGAAAGTCAACAATGGCTTCCTTAAGGAAAGTAAAAATCAGAAAGGTAAAGGTAGGAAACACCAAAAGAGGATGTTGGAGGCTGGCTGATGAGGCTGCCCTCAGCAATGCCAATCAGTCCATGGAAGTAGGGGTATTCGCTCCACCTCCCCTCTCCTGTGTCACAAGGAATACTGAGATAGGCTTCATTTTGCTGAATCACTCAGTGCATATGGGGATTACCAGAGCTCAGAATTTCTAAGCTATTACTACCAAGCCCTTTAGTTAAGGGCAAAAACAAGAAATGTTAATATGGGCTTATTTTCCCAGGCCCACATCTATTTCATCATTTAAACAAATTGAACAAATACTGTCAGGTTCCTGCAAAACTCCCTTTGGGAAGTAGAGAAAAAAAAAAAAACTATATCACCCTGCCCTCCAGGCTAGGATCCACTCCTTTAGAGAGAGGTGGATGTTAAAGTAGATTTGAAAGCAATTTTGTCAACTTAGTAAGTACATTTATCTTATCTACAAATACATTTGTGTAAAGAAATAGCTTTTTCATAAAGAAATAGTCGGGGGGTGGAGGACCTCCTGTTTTCTAGAATCTTCTGTATATCAGTCTTTTCTTTTGTCTCTCCATGTTCTCCCAAATCGGTTTCTTTCAAGAGGATAAATATTAAAACTATTTCATGAGTTGATTTCTTTTCAAGGTGTTACCTCTCTTAGTTATGTACTTGTTTCATACTCGTTTTGTTTAATTTATTTAAACCTTATTTTTTTAAAAAAGATGCTAGCCCCAGAGTCATAGATTTAGATTTTTTTCATGTATAAGCAAATGACTAAAATATGAATTACATTTATAATATTAGTAGAAAGAATATTAAAAATAATTCCTAGTTATTCTATAATATTTACTTGTCCTCACCTTTGGAAATATTAAAATTAATTTGTTGCATTTCTAGAAGTGTTTCCTTATTTAAGTTTCCTGTAATTTTTTGAAGTCAGTATCTGATGGAATGGGGAGGAAAAAAGGCAAAGAGAGAATCACAGAGTGGGTGGGGACACTGGAAGTACTCTAGTTCATTTCTTGAATTTTTGAAATGGAACAACTGAAATCTAAGGAAATTAATTGACCCACCCAAGAACTCAAAGACCATTCATGGCAGAAACAGGATTAGAACCCTGGCCTCCTAGCTCTTGGCTAGCTCTCCTGTGACTACTCTGCCATACTAAGAAGTCATTTTGGCAAAGATTGAAGCAAAATTGTACATATCAGTAATCAAGCTATGCCCATTCAAATCTGGTACTGATTGTGGCTTATAGTTAAATTCTCCACAATATTTTGACACACTGAGATTAGGGCTATATTAACAAAGCTTAATAAGAGCTTTAAACTATAGCATAGTGTTTTCCTTCTCCCCGTACTTTTGGAAATCAAAATAGTTGCCTTCCCGTTAGAGGTAGTACAAGGCAATGGCTCCAGAGTTAACTTGTCTTAATCACCTTGTCCAGATGTAGCATCTTAAACAAGTTAAATTCTCTAGATCTCAGTTTCCTCAGCTGTAAAATGAGCATAATAATATTATTTACCTCAAAGGGTTGTATGGATGATTAAATGGGATAGCACATGTAAAGGACTTAGAACAGTCAGTGCCTGGCACATAGCAATTCCTCAGTAAATCCTAGCTGTTATGCCATGAAAGAGATAAGATGGTATCAAGATAGTAAGTCAGACTTAAGTAAAACAACATAGCTTAGGCTCTTCCTAGTAATATTAGGCAAGCTATTTAACCACTCTGGGCATCACTTTCCTCATTTTTAAAATGGAGTAAAAATGGTAACTATCTCACAGGGTTGCTGTGAAGATTTAAAAAGATAATGAATGCAAGGTGCTTTAGGAGTCCAACAGAAGAACTATAATCTTGATATAGAGAGACTTCTATAACTTAGCTTAGAAGGTCAAAGTCAAAATGCTAGGAAGAAGCAGCAGTTTCTGCTTGAGGCACCCCCATGCCAAACTGAAATACAATCCTTTCTGAAGCAGCAAGAAAGAAAATTTGTGAGCTCTCAAAGTGCTTGTGAAGACAAGGCCTATCCCCATGGGTCACCATTTTAGTTGAAGCCCATATTCTCTCTCCTTAGCACTACAACAAAGGTTTTGCAACCTCTTAGCAGTCCTCACCTGGCTATAAGAATAATCCATCTAAACCACAACTTTGACCATGTCTAATAATGAATGAAATTCTCTGCATTTTCAGGATAAAATCTTAATATTCAGCTGACACATGAGGCCCATCATGGTCTGATCTGTGACTACCTCTCAACTTCCTATCTCTCTGTTCCCTCATTCCCAAGAGGCTGCTATACCTAGAGACTGGCTATTAGGGTTGAGGGATGAATTCAAGCCTCTCACCCCTGGAATGCTTTAACCAGAATACCATGTCTTTCCTCCCATAAGAGATCTGGCTGACTATGGTAGAATTCAGTAGTGCTGACTTACTGACCAGTTTAAGTAATAAAAAATGTGATGCCAGTGCATAAGAATCACAAACACTGAGTTCATGGTAGTAAGGAAGGATAAAGAGGAACAGAATTGGAGGAAAGTACTTAAGAAGCCTCAAACTACATTTATAATGTTTATATCTTAAAATAAATCTGAATCACAAATATGGTATAATGTTAACATATATAATTCTGGGGGAATGCTATACAGGTGTCCATTATGTTCTTTCATACATGTAAAGTGTTTGCTAGTTAACAAGTGACAAAGCATCTTTATATGCTTTGTACATTTAATCCTGATTTTATGCCTATTATAAGAAAGGCAAGATGGGCCCTGAGCCTAAAGTCACACAGCTTGTGTGCAAGGTTCAGTCATTAATATTCATTTAGGAATTGAGGCAGAGAATTCAGTATGTCCACCAAGATCTGTGCCTACTTCTTCCTGGCTGTAAAGCTGGACTCCATTTCCTAGCCTTCCCTACAATCGAGTTATATCCATGTTCCAGTCAATGGAATGTGAGCGGAAGTACTGTGAGATACTCCATATCTGGCCCATGAAATCCTCTCATAAGTGATCATCCATTCTCTTCCTATATCAGCTGAATGTCAATACCCAGGAGAACCTTGAAAGCTTTGCATTGATGATAACAGAGCCACTGTCAGCCTGGATTCCTGAATGCCTGCATGGAGTAATGTGCCCCAACATCAACAACCCTTATAGCAGACTGGATAGACTTTAGATCAGTGAAGAAACTTTCTATTGGGCTAAGCTGTTGGCATTTGTGGGTTTATCAGTTAGGAAAAAATGCATGATTTTACATTTTGAATAATATATAAATTGGTACTGGAAGTAGAGTGCTGCATTAATAAAAAAAATAGCATATATAACACTAGCTTAGTTGTACAACAGTAATAATCAGAGTAAAACTTTCACCTGTAAAACATGAAGGCCAATCACATGCCTACAGAGCCTTTTGCTTTAAAGAAGAGATCAGCAAATTGGGGCCTGCAGTCCAAATCTGGCCCATCAACTTTTTTAAAAAATAAAGTTTATTAGTACATAGCCAATTATCTATGGCTATTTTTGTACTACAACAGAATTCAGTAATTGTGACAAAAGCTGTTTATGGTCCACAAAGTCTAAAATAATTTACAATCGGGCGCCTGGGTGGCTCAGTTGGTTAAGCGACTGCCTTCGGCTCAGGTCACGATCCTGGAGTCCCAGGATCGAGTCCCGCATCGGGCTCCCTGCTCAGCGGGGAGTCTGCTTCTCCCTCTGACCTTCTTCCCTCTCATGCTCTCTCTCTACCATTCTCTCTCTCTCTCAATAAATAAATAAAAATCTTTAAAAAATAAAAATAAAAAAATAAATAAAATAAAATAATTTACAATCTAGACCTTTACATAAGAAGTCTGCCAACCTGTCCTATAAGGAAAAAGTTTGCAAAGAGTTCAAATGTTAATGGAATTGGCTTTTACTTTTTAGTTATTAAACCGATAGTTTGTTTGGAAATAGACATGAAAAGGAATGGAGAAAGTCTAGGAATTTGAAGACTTGAGGTTTATAAAAGCTTAATGCTTCTAGATCCCAAATAGTAAGAGATAAAATGGATTTGAGGAACAAAGTTCTGTAAGATTCAGTCCTGAGGTAAAGACAGATTTAAGGTGTGGTCTTCCCGTCTAGGTCTTTATCTCAGATAGTATCCATAGTAGAACCATTAAGTTGTAAGGAATCAAAAAAATAAATAAATCCAGATTGATAATCATGCTAAGGAAAAGAACTTTAGATGTATTTATAGGCACCAGGAACAAAATGAAAGTATTTGAGAGAGCTGATTAGCAACAAAACCAAAAGACTGGACTAAAAATGCCTTTGATTATTTGAACAACCTTTGGGTCCCCAAACTTGGTGAGCAGGAAGTAGGCTACTAAACTTGTACAACCCCAAGGAGGGCAACTCTCCATAACTACTTTATTTATTTTTTTTAAAGATTTTATTTATTTATTTGAGAGAGAATGAGAGATAGCACGAGAGGGAAGAGGGTCAGAGGGAGAAGCAGACCCCCCGCTGAGCAGGGAGCCCGATGCGGGACTCGATCCCGGGACTCCAGATCATGACCTGAGCCGAAGGCAGTCGCCTAACCAACTGAGCCACCCAGGCGCCCTCCATAACTACTTTAAATGCTGCCATGAAAGATAATGGATAATAATAACCTTCAGGATGGTGGAGGCAGGAGCTATGGAGAACAATGGACAAGGAAAAAAATGTTCCTCTAGAGAAAAGAATCAGTATCCAATTAAGGAATTTCCTCAAATGCCAAGTCAGCAGGATTTCATAAAGCTTGCCCAGTAGGATTTGATCATTGCTTAATCTACTGAGCTGTGTCTCCTAGTCTTCCCTTTTATGAATGGTAGTGTTATTGTGATTAGTGTCATGGGGTGAAAGTGCCCCTACTTCATCACTGAATACTAGGTGGAGAGGGACAAGAAAGATAACTTGTCTTTTTAGTTCATGGATTGCTAGCACATGAGGAGCCACATCTGGAATGATGGTGAGAACTTTATCATCTGGAAATCAGGGCCTGGAATTGGACTCAGGGATGGATTAGATCTTTGGAGAGGCAAGGAGGTGGTCTGACATGAGGGAGAAAGATGAAACTCTATTTGTTCTTAGATATTTGTACTGTGATAGAAATCGTTATATGCTCCCCCAAACCCTTTTTTTTATTCTTCTTGGGAACATAACTAGTCTACCTTTCCCAATCTCACCTGTAGAAAGGTTTTTGTGATTGAGTCCTGCCAATGGAAGGTTATTAGAAATGATGTGCCCTGGGTGCCTGGGTGGCTCAGTTGGTTGGGCGACTGCCTTCAGCTCAGGTCATGATCCTGGAGTCCCAGGATCGAGTCCCGCATCAGGCTCCCTGCTCGGCGGGGAGTCTGCTTCTCCCTCTGACCCTCCCCCCTCTCATGTACTCTCTCTCTCTCATTCTCACTCTCTCAAAATAAATAATAAACAAATCTTTAAAAAAAAAAAAAAGAACCTTTAAAAAAAAAAAAGAAATGATGTGCCCTAATTCTAGGTCTGGCTCATAAATCCCTTCCATAAATGAATGAATAATACTCTCTTCCCCTCTTGCCTGGCTGTTTTGGGTTTTTTGTTTATTTGTTTGTTTGTTTTGCTTAAAGCAATCTTAGAAGTCATGTATAGAAAACAGCAGAACATCCATCAGCCTATATCTCTGAATGACCAGAGGACCCACGCACCCCCACATAACTGCTCCCTCTGAGAGGATTTAACATCATCAAGAAATAAACTTCTCTTGTGTTAAGCCCCTGAGAGTTGAGGGTTTACAACAGGTAATGCTACTTTAACTAATCCAGAGACCCACAGTGCTCAGGGAACTCAAATATAATGTTTCATACAAATCCACATGAACCAAGTACAAAATTAGTTATCTATTATTGATCACATATACACCCTAGATTACTAGCTTCTGGTCAAAAAAGGAAAATAAATTTGTCAATTAGTATTTTAACTTTGAGCCTGGATGTGTGTGTGTGCATGCAATTTCCCTAAATGAAACTACTTTCATCTTTCAGTCTGAAAGTAGATTCAGGGAATGATACTGGAGAGCCCTGATGACCAGTAAAAATACCCCCACAAATAGGCAAGCTAGTGCCTCCTGCCTGTTTCCTTGGTAAAGTCTCTTTCCTTGAGGCAGTATGATCATAGAGATATTAAGTGGGGAATCCAAGATTCAGAAAGTTCTCATAACTTCCATGCCTGTGTACTATCTACTATGCTCCACTGTTTCTCCACAGGTTTCATTGTGAGGGTATTTTGAGAGTCCGTGTAGAGGTAGTTGAGTAGACCTTAAAATTTGACCCTCAGGTCACTGATTAGTTTTTAGTGAAGTCAGCAACCCATATCACACTAGGATAAGATGCTGCCTTTCAAATGGAATTATTTCAAAGCCTCAACTCACCTGGGAAAACAGAGGGTAACCCTGAGGGAGAGGTAATATTAGTTAGACCAAATGCTAGAGTTTAAGACGAGGCAGAGTGGTAAAGTACAGAGGAACTAGGCAAAAAATTGTAATTGTGTAATTATTAAGCAATAAATCCTCAAAGGTTCCCACATGTGGAATATATTTATTTCTATCTTAATATAATTTTTCAAAATCTAGACTAAGATAGTCTACTCCTTTAGCAGTTTTTTCTCAAGCTCCAATACAGATCCTGGAAAGATCGCCACATAACATCAATAATAACAAAACAATCTGAGCCACTTTGAAGTAATATACGTAATGATCATATTTAAAGTCCATATGTAGAATACGGCCTGTTGGCCCATGTGAAGACATGGATCTATAAACAGTCAACTCAGATTAAATAGTGAAAATAATAAATATCCATTTAGAACCAAATAAATAATAGCAGACGTTCCATTAAGGCCATCAGTTGACCTTAAAATAAGCATAAAAACAAAAGTCCATCGTACAGCCGCTCAGATCGAGGTGAGCACTGAAGATGTGGCTGTGATGAGTGTGCAGTGAAATCAGTGCCCAGTTCACCACACTCCTCCTGACAGAGCTTTTTTGGTGGCAAAGGACAGACACCCATCACATTTCTTTACAAGAAAGGAAGATTTTACTGTAAGAATGCTCATGGAATTAGAACTAAAACTAGAATACCTAAAGGCACCAAGGCAACATTCTTGTTCCGGGGCCCCCAGAGCTCATTTCTAGCATCTTTTTCTCTCGGCACAGCAGCTCCAATATCCTTATTATGGATGTGGCTGTTAATTTTCAGCACAGCACCCACCATCCATCAGAACTTCTCTTTGGGTCTCTTAGCTTAAATTTCCAAGAGAGAAGATCTGATTGACTCAAATGTTATCATCTCTGCTTGGGTACAGCTCTTCACACAGGTCATGATGAAGATCATTAGGTACCCCAACAGTAGGCTTCTGAGTTCCCTAAAAGCAGGCTGCCTGTGAAAGCAAAATATAACTTTCATCCCTTCATTGGCCTCCCACAAGCAAATAGCCTGATGTTGTTTTCTTGAGCAAGGGTGAGGTAAAAAGGCAGTTTAATTTAGAAAGGGAAGTTGAACATGGCAGGCAGATTGATTGCTGTATCTCAAACAAATATTTCTGAAGTCAGACCCAACAATTACAAGGGCCTTGAAAAGCTCTCTAAGTGGTTGTTCTGCCTTTGAAAAAAAAAAAAGTGATTCATCCTTTTCAAGATAGGCATATTGATCTGATTTCAGTCCCCTTTCCATACACTGGCCCCAGTGTATAAATATTATATGCTACTGTCATCAGTACACTGAACAAGCAGGATTCATTGAGTGTGATCCTAAAAGCAATTTTATTTGTTCTCCCACTGTCCCTTTGAAACTGCTCAGAGGCAGCTGTCCTTCCCCTGCCACTTCATGAAAATTATCAGGTTACATGGCATCACTGGTCATTCTTGGGTAATAAAATCTTCATCATCACTGCACAGACACAATAATAACCCCAAGCCTCCAGTCCCAGCTAACTACAAAAACTTCAAACAGGAGCTGATATTGAACTTTTTCCATCCTTGCTGGAGTAGGTAGTTGATTCTTAACTGTCTCTCTCCATATGGGATTTCTATTCCCTGCCTGCAGTTTGCTGGCACCTCTGGATGGGAATACAGAGTAGGGAAAAGAAGGACAAAAAAGATGATTGCCTGCTCTTAGGACCTGACAACTGTTTGAAGCTGAATCTCTCTGAGCATGTGTCTGTGTTCTCCAGAAGTGTCTCTGCTGGGACTCTCTAACTGCAGTTCCCTGACATGGGCAGTGCATCACCATAGGCAGGCTTCTCCTGAGTCCCTCAGCTTCTTCATTCAACATTATATCTCTAGCATCTGGCAAAAACCCTCTGGAGCAGGATCCTTTATTAAACAGACATTCCTAAAATGGTCTTCCCAGTCAGACCCCAGAATTCTTAAGTCATTGGCCCAATATTGGAGAGGAGATAAGTTGCTTTCCAGATCCTGCTCTCTACTTTGAAACCACAGGAAGCTTTAGGCAGTTTCTTAACTTTTAGCTTTCTCAGGCATGAGTCCCATTATCAGTCACAGTGCCTACTAACTCTAGAGAATGTATATCAAGCTCTCTGAATGGTCACATTGAAGCCTCCTACCCTTGAACTGGAAATGAGGAGAGGGTACCTGTACACTTTGCAATTGAGTATATAGAGAAGGAATTTCATATAAGCTCCTCCCAAGTATTCATCTTCATAAAATCCTCTCATTTCCAACCATCTACATTTAGTTAATTCCCTAATGAGAATGAGGTTCTCTAAAAAGTTTTGTCTGTCTGCTCTGAAATTCCTAGTGAATGGTCTATCTCAGGGTTCATTTTAATATCTGAAACCTATTACATCTCAGTGTCTTGAAACTTTCATTCTAACATCCTATTATACAGCCTGCCTAATACATTGTAATGAATCAAGTGATCAAAAAGAAATATTATGCTCATGGGTTTTATTTTTCCCTATCTTCAGTCTGATGCAGGAACCTTCCTCTAGCTGTACATTTTCCTTCAAATCATTCTTGAGTAATCTATTCTTGATACCCAAAGAAATGTAGTGGGGAGTGCTAGTACATGACACGCTCAGGAAACGGAAATGGAAATGATCTCTAGATAGACACAGGCACTGAGATAACTACATCTCTACTCAAATGTAATTTTATCATCTCCTGAATTCCATTTTCCCCACCAGTTCACTTAATATGCACCTGCAGGATGCTGGCCCAAAATTTAATTTTCCTCTGGGTAAAATTCTCATCCAGCCTTGAACATGTTATATGTCCTTCTTCATTTTCCTAAATAAAAATTGTGACAAAGACAAATGGGCAGAGGCTGCAAGGAGACACATGGGCCAATGAGAGAAAAAAGGAAGACAGAAACAAAGCAGTTTCAGGAATTGACTTAGTTCAGGCTGCCATAACCAAATACCACAGACCAGACGGCAGAAACAACAGAAATTCTGGAGGCTAGAAATCCTGTATCAAGGTGCTGGACAATTCAGTTCCTAGTGAAAGCATTCTTTCTGGATTACAGAAAGCCACCTTCTCACTGCTTCACATGGTGGGGGAAAAGGGAAGAAAGGAGGAAAAGAGGAAGGGAAAAAGAGAGAAGGGGACAAGAGGGAAGAGGGAGGAGGGGAGGAGACAGGAGAGAGGAAGAGAGCATTTTTGTGTCTCTTCTGTTTTTTAAGTATTATACTCAAATAGCATGTTTGACACACAATCTTAGAGTAGTTTTAGGTGTACAACATAGAGATTCTATAAGGAATTTATACTTTATGTTATGTTCACAAGTGTCAGAGAAATTACTGTGTTATCTTCTAGGATTTTTATGCTTTCAGGTCTCACATTAGGTCTTTATTTCGAGCTTAATTTTGTGTATAGTGTTAGAAAGTGGTCCAGTTTCATTCTTTTTTACACATAGCTGTTCAGTTTTCCCAGTACCATTTATTGAAGAGACTATCTTTTCCCCATTGTATATTCTTGCCTCCTTTGTCAGAGATTAAGCGACCATATACGTGTGGGTTTATTTCTGGGCTCTCTATTCTGCTCTATTGATCCATGTATCTATTTTTTTGTGTGCCAGTACCATACTATTTTGATTACTACAGCATTGTAATATAACTTGAAATCTGGAATTTCAGCTTTGTTTTTCTTTCTCAAGATTGCTTTGTCTATTTAGGGTTTTTTGTGGTTCCATGCAAATTTTAGTACTATTTGTTCTAGTTCTGTGAAAAATGCTGTTGGTATTTTTTTTTTTTAGATTTTTTTTATTTATGATTGAGAGAGATAGAAACAGACACCGAGAGAGCACAAGCATGAGGAGAAGCAGAGGGAGAGAGAGAAGCAGACTCCCGCTGAGCTGGGAGCCCAACATGGGGCTCAATCCCAGGACCTGGAGATCATGACCTGAGCCAAAGACAGACGCTTAACCATCTGAGCCACCTAGATGCCCCGCTATTGGTATTTTGACAGGGATTGCAATGAATCTGTAGGTTGCTTTGAGTAATACATCCACATTAACAATATTAATTCTTCTAACCCATGAGCATGGAATATCCTTCCATTTGTTTGTGTCATCTCCAATTTCTTTCATTAATGTTTCATAGTTTTCAGAGTACAGGTCTTTCACCTCTTTGGTTAAGTTTATTCCTAGGTATTTTATTCGTTTTGGTGCAACTGTAAATGGAACTGTTTCCTCAATTTTTCTGATACTTCATTATTAATGTTTAGAAATGCTACCGATTTCTGTGTATTAATTTTGTATCCTGCACTTTTACTCAATTCATTTATTATTTCTAGTTTTCTAAAGGAATCTTTAAGATGTTCTATGTATAATATGTCATCTGCAAATAACGAAAAGTTTAACTCTTCTTTACCAATAAGGATGCCTCTTATTTCTTTTTCCTGTGTGACTGCTCTGGCTAGGACTATGTTGAATAAAAGTGGTGAGAGTGGACATCCTTGTCTTGTTTCTGATCTTAGGAGAAAAGTCTTCAGTTTTTTATTACTGAGTATGATGTCAGCTGTGGGCTTTTCACATATGGCCTTTGTTATGTTGAGGTATGTTCCCTGTAAAGCCATTTTGTTGAGGATTTTTATCATGAATGGATGTTGTACTTTATCAAATGCTTTTTCTGCATCTATTGAGGTGATCATATGATTTTTATCCTTCATTTTGTTGATGTGGTATATTGCATTGATTGATTTGCAAATATTGAACCATCCTTGTTTCCCCAGAATAAATCCCACTTGATCGTGGTGAATGATCTTTTTAATGTATTGTTGTAGGTTATTTGCTATTATTTTGTTGAGGATTTCTGCACCTATGTTTATCAAGGATATTGGCCTATAGATTTTTTGTGGTGTATTTGGTTATGGTATCAGGCCTCATCGAATGTATCTGGAAGCTTTCTCCCTTCTTCTATTTTTTGGAATAGTTTGAGGAGAATAGGTATTAACTCTTCTTTAAATGTTTAGCAGAATTCACCTGTGAATCTATCTGGTCCTGAACTTTTATTTTTTGGTAGTTTTTTGATTGCCAATTTAATTTTGTTAGTGGTAATCAGTCTGTTCAATCTTCCATTCTTGATTCAGTTTTGGAAGATTGTATGTTTGTAGGCATTTATCCATTTCTTCTGGGTTGTCCAATTTGTTGGCATGTAATTTTTCATAGTATTTTCTTATAATCCTTTGCATTTCTATGGTGTCATTTGTTACTTCTCCCTTATTTCTGATTCTATTTGGGTCCTTTCTCTTTTTTTCTTGATGAGTCTGGCTAAAGCTTTATCAATTTTATCTTTTCAAACAACCAGCTCTTGGTTTAATTGATACAGATAGGTAGATAGATATAGATGTTGATACAGACTTAGATATCTATATAGTCTCTGTGTAATTTATTTATGCTCTGAGCTTTTTATTTCCTTCCTTTTACTCACCTTGGGCTTTTTTCTTTTTCTAGTTCTTTTAGGCATAAGGTTAGATTGTTTATTTGAGCTCTTCCTTGTTTCTTGAGATAGATCTGTATTGCTATATATTTCTCTCTTAGAACTGCTTTTGCTGAATCCCCAAAATTTGGGGCCATTGTTTATATTTGCGCTTGTCTCCATGTATTTTTTTTTTCTTCTGCGATTGCTTCACTGACCCATTGGTCAATGTTGTTTAGCCTCCATGTGCTTGTGTTTATTCCAGTTTTTTTCTTGTCATTTATTTCTAGCTTCATGACGTTGTGGTCAGAAAAGATGCATGGTATGATTTCAATCATCTTAAATTTATTGAGGCTTTTTTTGTGGCCTAACATATGACCTATTCTGGATAATGTTCCATGCACACTTGAAAAGAATATGTATTCTGTTGGTTTTGGATGGAATGTTCTGTATATATCTGTTAAGTCCATTTGGTCCAATGGGTCATTCAAAGATACTATTTCCTCATTGATGTAAATGGGGTGTTAAAGCCCCCTATTGTTATATTGCCATCAATTGATCTCTTTATGTCAGTTAATATTTGCTTTATGCATTTAGGCGCTCCAGTGTTGGGTGCACAGATATCTACAATTGTTATAGCCTCATGCTGAATGGAAACCTTTATCATTATGTAATCTCCTTCTTTGTCTCTTGTTACAGTCTTTGTTTTAAAGTCTGTTTTGTCTGATATAAATATTGCTACCCTGGCTTTTTTTTTTTTCTTCCATCTGCATAGTAAATGTTTTTCCATCCCTTCACCTCAGTCTGTATACATCTTTAGGTCTCTTATAGGCAGCATATAGATGGGTCTTAATTTTTTTATCCATTCTGCCACTCTATGTCTTGATTGGAACATTCAGACCATTTACATACAAAGTAATTATTGATGGGTATGTACATATTGCCATGTTGTCATTTGTTTTCTGGTTGTTTCTGTAGTTCTTCTCTATTCCTCTCTTTTTCTCTTGCTGTCTTTGTGACTGATAAACTTCTGTAGTGTTATGTTTGGCTTTCTCTCTCTTTATTTTTTGTGTACCTGTTATAGGTTTGAAGTTTGCAGTTGCCATGAGATTCATATATAACATCATAAGTAATTAGCAGTCTATATTAATTTGATGGTCATTTAAGTTCAAACACATTCTATTAAAAGGGAGGGATCTTTCTCCTCTCTCCATGTTTTATGTATTTTCTGAGTGTTCTTATGCAAACACTAATCCTATCACTATCAGATCTGGGCCCAGACCTTATGACTTCATTTAATCTTAATTAGCCACATAAAGGCTCTATCTCCAAATATAGTCACGCTGGGGCTTGGGGTTCAACATATGAATTTTGGGGAGACACATCAGTCCATAATATTCCATATCTGGCCCACCAAAATTCCTGTCCTTCTAACGGATTCATTCCATCCCAGTAGCCCTCAAAGTGTTAACTCATTCTAGCATCAATTCTAAAGACTGAAGTCCAAAATCTCATCCAAATATCATCTAAGTCAAATATGGGTTAGACTCAAAGTATGATTCACCTTGAGTCAAAATTTCTCTTCAGTTGTGAACCTGTGAAACTAGTTATGTACCTCCAAAATAAGATGGTAGGAAAGGCAGAAGACAGGCATTCCCATTCCAGAAAAGAGAAATAGGAAAGAAAGAAGGAGTGACAAGGGCCAGACAAGTCCAAAACCTAGCAAGATAAATTCCATTAGATTTTAAGTCTTGCGAATAATCCCCTTTGGCTCTACATCTTGCCTTCCAGGCCACTGGGGTGGAAGCACCACCCCCATAGCTCTGCAGTGAGGCCCCATCCCTCAGGCTCTTTGCACCCCCGGTCTTTGCAAGGGCACTTGCTCACATGGCTCTCTGTAGAGGCTCTGTCCTCTGAAACCAAGGAGAAGAAAACAGCCTTGCCCTCTAGGTCCATGGTGGAAGTGGCAGCCCTGATGATCTCTGAGTAGCCTTCTGAATCATTCTTCCCCTTCCTTGAAGAATAGCCCATGTTCACACCCAAAGAGTTCTGTGCTCTGGTCCTGCAGAATCCAAGAAGTCTGACAGTCTTAATTCATTCCATCCACTTTCTCTGCCAGATTATTTCAAACTGGCACTCTCTTTGATGATATAATCCCATCTCTATCTCTGGTTCCTGCTAAGAGGGCTGATTAAATCCATGAGTTATATCCAGAATCTCTTTATTAAATGCTTGTTCCGCCACACTCTCGGTGTTCTCTTGAGAATAAGCTTTCTCATTTTTTGCAATATGAATAGTCTGAGAATTTTCCAGTTCTTTTTTGCTTCATAGTTCTTTCTTCAATTCATCTCTCTCTTCTAGCATTTTACCATAAGCAGTAAGGAGAATCCAAGCTGCACCGTCAATACTTTGCTTATAAATCTCTTCTGCTAAATATTCAGTTACATAGTTTGCAGGTTCTACCTTTCACAAAACATACAACACAATTCAGCTAAGTTCTTTGTCACATTACAACAAGGATCGCCTTTCCTTCAGTTTCCAACAAGCTATTCCTCAATTCCATCTAAGACCTCACCAAAATGCCTTTATGTCCATTACCAGCACTCTATTCATGATTATTTACATATTCTCTAATGAAATGGAAGCCTTCTCTCCAGTATTCTTTTCTTTCTGAGCTCTCACCAGAATCACCTTTAACATCCATAATTCTACCAACAGTCATTTCATGGCAATTTGGCTTTTTTTTAGCATGTACCTCAAAACTCCTTCAGCCTCTACATATCACCTCATTCCAAAGTCATTTCCACACTTTTAGTTATTTTTTGAAGCAGCACCCCACTTCTCAGTTCCAAATTCTCTTAGTCACTCAGGCTGCCATAACACAAAACCACAGAGTGGGTAGCTCAACCAAAAGAAGTTTATTTTCTCCCAGTTCTGAAAACTAGAAGTCCCAGATCAAGGTACTAACCAATTCAGTTCCTGGCAAGAACTCTCTTCCTGGCTTGTTGATGGCCATCTTCTTGTTGCATTCCCACATGGCAGGCAGGGAGAGAGGGAGAGACAGAAAAAGAGAAAGAATGAGAGCTCTCACATCTCTTCTTATAAGGCCACTAATCCTATTGATCAGGGCTCCACCCTTGTGACCTAACTTAATTACCCATTTCCAAATACAGTCACATTGAGGGTTGGGACTTCGACATATGAAGGGGTGGGGGGGGGGGGGAGACACAAACATTCAGTCCCAAACAAAAATGATTATATCACCAGCCAATTTAACATTATTTTGTCCCATGCTGTGAAAAGACTAGCAGCCTCTACCACTGGAATGGCTAAATATAAAGACTACACAGTGTTGAATTTCTTTTAGTGAATCATAGGCCATATCAGAACCCTTTAGGTTTATAAAACCTGCTGTGGTAGGCAAAACGTCCATGCCTTAAACATTGGAACCTGTGAATATATTACCTTACATAGCAAAAGGGACTTTACAGATGTGATTAAGAATCTTGAGATGGGGTGATTATCCTAGATTAGAGGGAGGCAGAAGCGGAGAGTCATGGAGAAATGTGACCACGGAAGGTCATAATGATGCAATGCGAAGACTTGACCTGCCATTGTTGGCTTTGGAGATGGAAGAAGGAGGCCATGAACTAAGGAATATGGGTGGCCTCAAGAAGCTGGAAAAAGCAAATAAATAAATTCTTCTAGAACTAAAGCTTCAAGAAAAGCACACAGCCCAGCTTATACCCTGAATTTAGCCCAGTGAGACCTTTGTTGGACTTGTAATCGACACAACTGTAAAATAATAAATATGTGTTATTTTAAGCCACATTTGTGATTATTTGTTATGACAGCAATAAAAAACTAATATAGCTGTCAAAAGCTCTCATCCATCTCCCCCAAAAACGGGTCTAGATCTTCCAGTCAAGATACATAGCCCAAATCTGTTTTACATGGAATGTGCCTCCAGCTACACCCTGGCTGGACTGGCTAGACTCAAGATGCATGGGACTTGAATCAGGACAGTTTATGGGCTGTCTACACAATTCCATAATAGCTTATAAAGCAAATAGGCTGGTGGAGGTAAAGACTAAAGTCAGGATGATTTTAGTAGATAATTTAATGTCTTTTCTGATGCTAAGTCCTCTAGACTATAAGCACTCCTTCAGGATAGAAACTACTTCTTGTTTGCAACTCTGTCTTCGGAGCCTAGAACTTCAGTGCTTGACTTATGGTAGGCATTCAAGAATTATTTGTTGAATATTAAACAAAGTAACTATCACAGACTCTGACTGAAATTTGAGAAGAAAAGATAAGCCTTAAGATACTTTATGATTTTTTACTCTCAATTTTATTGTAAATAAACCTATTATATTTGTCAGGGATTCTGGGGTTTTTTTCAGTGTATAAGAATTAGAAACTCAAGCAAATGAGGGAGTTTATAATATGATTAAGAAGGGCCAGCATGGTGCCAACATCAAGTAGTCCTAAAACCAAGGTAATCCTCACACTAGGGTCCCTGGGATCCTCTCTGTTGTCTGAAAAATGATTCCGTTACTAAAATTGAAAATTAAAAATACAGGTCATTAAACCAAAGAGTCCTGATGATTTCTTTCTGTTCTGATAGCTTATTGTTTCATAAGAGAATGTTACTTGCTTACCCAGAGAAAAACAGCATTAAGATGTATTTCCACTTAGATATCTGAAAGATCTCTCAAAGAAACACTAACAAAACAGAATTTATCATATCCACTTTTAGAGACATTCATTTCTCACACCTAAAGTCAGCAGATATGACAATTATTTTTTAAGATGTATCATTAAAATATAAAGTTGAATATTCTATGGGTGAAATTACCCTTTTCCTCCCTCTCCCATAGGTTTTAGCAACAACAGAAACTGTGATAAATATAATATGATATTCTGTCTTCTAACATCCTATAATGTAACCAGGTACTGAGCTAGCAATATAGATAGGATGGATTTATTTTCTGAACCAAAAATTGGTCCGAAATACATCACTCTAGCTATCGCTTTCAATATCAATATGACTATTTATTGCTAGCTCCATCATTAGAGCAGAAATCACATATCCTTGCAAATATTAAGAGAGTTCATCTTGCTGAAGAATTACTGTATTTTTTCAATTATGAGATCCAGTTTGTTGAATCTCATTTATACACTGTAGTGACAGAATTGTGGATTATGTTGATGGCTTGTGCAATAGCACGGTAGAAGATTTAAAATTAGGACTGGTCACAACCTCTGAAATATAAGATCATCTAATCAAAAGAAAAAGTTGAAGGAACACAGGAGAAAGCAGATAAATTATGAGACTTCATTCTGATCCATAAGCTGCTTATATATAATGGCAAGTAAAATAACACGAAACCAGAGGAAAAAACAAACTATAAAACAAAACACAACCAAAGTGCGAGGTTGCATAGTACAGAAATGAAAGCTACAGAAGAAAAGAGAAATACCTGTCCACTTCAGATATTTTACATTAACTTCTACTTGAATTTTGAGTGATTGTATACATTTTCTCTTTTCACAGTCATTCATCTCAGCTCAGTAAGTGGGATTTTTGTTCAGTAAAAACCTAGCTCCTAGTCCCCTTTCCAAATGACAGTCCATGAGAATAAACCTTTTATCCTACCCACTTGGAACAGAGCCACCTTCACAATGACTTCAGCAGAACCAAAAATTAAATCTTTTAAAGGAAATATATTTGTGAAAGAAATGTGGTAACTGGAATACGCAGCCACTGATCAAGTATTATACAATAGCTGCCAGGGTAAAGTACCATTTTGGCCCATTTAAAAATAAGAAGAGTTTAAAGTTCTCTGAAGCATGACAGACAAATAAATGACTGAAATTGTTATTGGGAAGGTAATTATATGTTAACACTATAGAATGTGTAAGGTAAGGCCAGAAAACCAAACCAGTATATCTTAAGTTTAGCAGGGATCAAGTCAAGTGAATTGAACAATGTTAAAACAAGCTACATGGCTAATCTACTTTTAGTTGAAAACTGTGTTTTTAAAAACCAACCTCTTATGCTCTACTTTCAAAATCTCTAGGTCTTTCCCTCTTAATTCCTGCAGCTGACTTTTAAATAAATATTTCATCTATTTCAGAATGTAAAATTTTATCAAGATCACTTTCTCATATTAACAGTTTACTCTTATGATCTTTGTTTACAGGATCTGTAAGTAACCTAAAAATCTGCTCAAGCTGAAGGTCTATAACCAACATATAGAAATCCTGAAAGAAATGTAGGACAAGCAATGTTGCAATGATGGCGGCAACCTCTAAAATTTTCCAAAATGACACAAAAGTATCCATTTAATAATCAATAAGAAAGATTGCTATTCAATATGAAAACAATTACAAATGGGCATTTAAACCTATAGTTATTTGGTCTAGAAATAACTCAAAGTTCACAATTGTAGACATTCCCCCTAAAAATCGCAAATATTTACTAAAAAGCTATAATTACAAGAAGCTGTATTAGGGACTATGAAAGACACCAAGAAGTATAAGGCAGATCTTTCATTCAGTGAATCTATAATCTAGTAAGATGACATACAAAATATAATGAGGTTTGGTCTGGACAAAATGGTATAGACCCATTTCTCCCTGCTCCTCCACCCCTCTAAGCACAACAATGAACCCTGGAAATAACATAAAAGGCAACCAAAGGAGAATTTTGAAAGGTGTTCAGAAGAAAGTGAACTTATTTAGGATCCCAATTAGAGGGACAACAGCAGCAGGGCATCTTAAGTCCTTCCACCTAGGAGAAGGCAACACAGACCTATTTACTAACCCCCAACCTAGGGAGTCTCATTCGTCTCCACTATCCAGCTAGGGTCCCTTAGACAACAAGAGGCAAACCCAACATTACTGGATTGATCAGGAGGCCTAACAACAAAAGGGGGCCAGGGGAAGCAGTTACCTCTACCCTTCTACCATCTCCTCACACCCTCTTCAAGAATGTGTTTAAAAAGATCCAACTACATGCAGATCACAAGAAACTCATTTTAAATTCAATATAGGTAGTTTTGAAGTATAAGGATGTTAAATGGTATGCCATGGAAACATCAATTAATTTTTTTAAAGCAGGAGTGTCTATGGTAATATGTAATAAAGTAGATTCAGAGCAAAGAAAATTACTTAGAGACAAAAAGGGGGTGGCATAATGACAAAACCATAATTATAGCTGAATACTTCAAGACCCCTTTTCAGCATCTGATAGAAGTACTAGAAAGAAAAGCAGAAAGTGTTAAAAGATCTGAACAACACAATCAACTAAGAGGTTCTAATTAACTTATATAGAACATTCCACCACCAATAATAGCAGAATACATTTTTATCCTCAAGTGCTGTGGAACATTCACCAAGAAAGACTATATCCTGAGCCATAAAAGCTAACCTCAGCAAATTTAAAAGAACTGAAATCACACAGAATGTGTTCTCTAACCATAATGGAATTAAACAAGAAACTCAAGGAGACTCCATGCTCAGCACAGAGCCGCACCTGGGGCTCAGTCTCACAGCTCTGAGATCATGACCTGAGCCCAAACCAAGAGTCGGATGCTTAACTGCATCACCACGGTTCCCCATTACAAACCCATGTTATTAGGCCAGTTATACCAAACCAGACAAAGACAATTTTAAAAAGGAAAAAGAAAAAAAAGTAAAAACTACAGAACAATAATTCTCATCAACTTAGAAGCAAAAATCTTCAATAAATGTTAGCAAGTCAATTCCAAACAATCCATAGAAAGATTTATACACCATGGCAAAGTAGGAGTTACTGCTACGGAAGCCTGCTCAATATTCAAAATCAATGTAATCTACTGCATCAGTAGACGAAAGAAGAAAAATCATATGATCATATCAACTGGTGCAGAAAAAAATCATTTGACAAAATCCATCAACCATTCATGCTAAATGCAAAATTCAGCAATTGAAAAATGATCTTAATTTGATAAAGAGCATATACAAAAATCTACATTTACATTTAATGGTAAAATTTTTGTCTTCCTAAAATCAGGAATAGGGCAAGGATGATCATTCTCACCACATTTTGTTTCAACATGGTACTAGAAGTCTCAGCCAGGGCAATAAGAAAAATAAACAAAAGGCATACAAATTGGAAAGGAAGGAATAAAATATTCTCTTCTGACAGATGACCTGATTGTCTACATAGAAAATCTCAGGGAAGCCACAAAAACAACACAAAAAACCTCTAAAATTACAAAGGTTGAATAATACAAGATCAACACACAAAAACCAATTGCATTTCTAAATACTTACAATAAATGTGTGGAATACAAAATTTAAAAATGATACAATTTATAATCACTCTGAAGAAAATGAAATTTTGGGGTATAAAGTTAGCAAAACATAGAATCTGTATGTAGAATATTATAAAATGTTTATGAACAAAATCAAACATCTAATAAATGGAGACATATGGTATTCATGGATTGAAAGACTCAACATGGTAAAGATATCAATTCTCCACCACAGTGATCTCTGTGTTTAATTCAATTCCCCCAATAAGGTATTTTTGTACAGACAAGCTTATTCTAAAATTCATATGGAAAGGCACAGGCACTAGGAACAGTTAAACTAATCTTGACAAAGAATAAAATGAAAGGAATCATTTCTTTAAATTTTTTATTGTTATGTTAATCACCATACATTACATCATTAGTTTTTCTGAAAGGAATCATTTTACTTGATATTAAGACTTACTATATCGCTGCAGTAATGAAGACTGTGATATTGGAAGAGGCATACACACATAAATCAATGGAATAAAATGGAAAACAAAGAAAATTTACACAAACAACAATTATACTCAAGCGATATTTCAAAAAGGTGCAAAAGCAATTCAAAAGAAAAAGAACAGCCTTTTCAAAACATGGTGCTAGGGCAATTGGCATTCATAGGCAAAAAAAAAAAGAAAAAAGAAAACCCAAAAACAAAACAAAATAAAAACCCAAGCATCTCAATCTAAATGTCACACTTTATACAAAAACTTAATTAAAAGTGAATCATAAAAAAAAGTGAATCATGGAATTGAATATGAATACTAATAGTATGAACACTAAAAAAAAAAAAAAAAAAAAAAAAAAAAAAAAAACAGGCATGAAGGTGGTCAATTAGAACAATGAACCAAACTGAAAGTAACAATCAAACTTTTGTTTCCTTAATGTGACAGCGTAAGCAAGAGGTGCTGTCCCCCTGGTGTTCCACTTTCCCCCAAAGAATGGCACAAGATAAGGGTCATACGGATCCAGCACAAATGGAGGGAATTGTCTCAGGAGCCCTGAATAAATGGTTCCTGCCTCCTATGGATTCATGGACTGGAGAGAGGATGAGGGAAATGGCTAAAAGTGGAAAGGTATTGAGACAAAGTAGAGAAAAGTAATTCAGCCAAGGACCTCAATAAGGTCTCAATAAGGTTGGGAAGTGTCTCAACCAAGGTCCTAAATAAAGAAGCCTCAAACTGGAGGAGCCTAGGCTAGGAATGCAGATATGCATAGGAGTATAGCTGATGGGAGTTGGGGGGTCAGAGGAGAGTGCTTGTTGGCAACTCCCTCAAGAAAACTACAGTGCACTGCCTTTGTACTGGCTGGTGTGGGGAGAGAGCATCCCCCCGAGGCTTGCCAGCCACTATCCTGTAAATGTCTATGGTTGAGCCTGGAAGATCACAAATATGATTTTGATGTAGAGATAGGCAAAGTTTTCTTAGATGACACCAAGAGCATAATCCATAAAAGAAAGAAGAAAAAAAAGATAAACTAGATGTCATCAAAATTTTTTAAAAAAAAGTTCTACAAAAGACATTGTTATAAGAATGAAAAGACAAGCTATAGATTGGGGTGGGGGTGGAAATATTTGCAAATCATATATCTGACAAAGAACTTGTATCTAGAATATGCAAAGAACTCTTAAAACTCAACAATAAGAGAAAAAGACAATAAAGAATGAGCAAAAGACTTGACTTTACAAATGTAGGCACACAGATGGCAAATAAGCACTTGGAAAGATTTTTAATATCATTAGCTATCAAGGAAATGCAAATTAAAATCACAATGAGATATTGCTACATGCCTATCATAAAATAAATAACGAGAATACCAAATGCTGAGGAGCATTTGGTGGGATCTTTCATATACTGCTGGTAGAAATGTAAAATGGTACAGCCATTCTAGAAAACAGTTTGGCAGCTTGTTATAAAACTAAACAAGCAACTGCCATTTTATGCAGCAATTTCACTCGGGCATTTTTCCCAGAGAAATGAAAACTTATTTTCACATTGGGCTGGTAACAGCCCAATGTCCTTCAACAGGCAACTGTTAAACAAACTGAGGTACAGACATGCCATGAGTACTACACAGCCATAAAAAGGAACAAGCTATTGATACATACAATTTGGGTGAATCCAGGAAATTATGTTGAATAAAAAAAATCAATCTCCAAAGGTTACACATTGTATGATTCCATTTATACATATAGCATTTTTGAAATGGAGAACACATTACTTGTGAAAGTAATGGTACTAAGAGGGAAGGAGGTATAGTTATAAAAGTCAACAGGAAGGACTCTTGCATTGAAACAGATCAGTACCGACTGTGGTGGAGGATACCTGAACATATGCATTTGATAAAACTGCAGAGAACTAAATACACAGTAACAAATGCATGAGTGCAAGTGAAACTGGGAAATTTGAATAAAATAGGTGGATTGCATCAATGTCAGTATCCTGGTTGTGGTATCATACTATGGTTTTGCAAAATGTGACCATTTAGGGAATCTGGGCAGAGTGCACACAAGGGTACTCTGTATTATTTCTTATACCTGCATGTGAATCTACTATAAAAATTTCCCCAAAGATATCATCAATGTTTGCTACAAAGCATATGTCTGTTCTCAAGGCAAGTGTTTATCATAACCACTCTCAAAACACTTTAGAAACACAAACTCCCAGAAATTAAAGGGCCTTTATAGATTCTATGTTGCGCTCAGTTTTACCAATGACTGGTGCCATTTTTCAATACAAATTTTATCAGTGTGCCTCAGGCTATTTTGTTCATGAAAATAAAACTAAAATCCAGATAAAAGCTCTGTACTAAATTGAATAATCAAATTAGTTTCCAGATTGATAAGCCAAAAGTGGAAAGATAGATTTTTTAAAGTAGGCTGAATGAAATATTGGCATTTCTAATTTTATCACGTATTCTGAACCAGCAACCCATCATTCAGAGGGGGAAAAAAGTACTTGACTCAAATGAGTCATAGAGAAATCCTTGATATTTTGAAAATTCAAATGTCAACAAGCCACATAATATGAAAAATAGGAGGCACTGGCTCCATCCTTTGAGCAATGTCTACAAAATACAAAATCAAATATCAACCCTAGAGGTTTATTAACCTACAAAAAGATGTCTGGGTAATTCTGTAAAGAGATTCTGTTTCCATGGCGGTCATGACCATTTGTAAAATTAAAGGAGAATTTGTGAAAGTAAGGAGAATATTTTCTTCTGAGGAAGGGACTGTTTTTGTTTTACTCAGCATAGTGTTTTGTGAACCTGCTTATGACCCAAGAGATTTCCTGCGGTATGTGTTAAAATTTGAAATTTGATTTAAGAAAGACAAAAAAAAAAACTTAAAAGCTAAACCTATTACAGAATCATTTAAGAAAACTGCCTCCATCCTCATTAGCTACATAACACACAGGAAAAAAGGATTTATGCACTTCTCAGACTGTATGAAAGAACCTCCTAAAAATTGCCCATCACCGAGTCAGTCAGACATGAAGGCTTTATTGCAAATATTCTACTATGAAACAGCAAGCAGTTCATGAAGAGAAAAAGAGGTAGCTGAAATTTTCTTTAGGAAAAAAAACCCTTCACCTTGTCCTTAATTAACTACTCTACTTACGTATCACTTCTTAAAACCACGAGTTTTTCCTCTTTAATTTTAATTTTGATGAGAAGTGTAATATGGTAATTATAGAAAAGTTGGGAAGTTTAAACAAGAGAAAATGCAAAAGAAAAAATGTTTTCCTACAATCCTACCACCTCAAGCAAATACTAGAATAATTTTAGATTTCCTTTGACCTTTTTTGCACACTTTTTAAATATAGTTGAGGTGACAGTTTATAATTCTGAATAGTTCTTGTGTTCCAGTCATTGCTATGTCAAAAATATTCTCATATTAAAAACTCATTATTAAGCTGATTTCATAGATGTAGAAAATTCTATTGTCCTGATATACTATTACTTATTTATTCAATCCTGCAACATAGGACATCTTGGTAATTCTCTTTCATCATCATAAAATATCTGAGTTAATTCAAATTTATTTCATATTTTTTCATTGTTTTTATTTATCCTGAGTTTTAAAAAATTATGTAATATGGACTTTCCATTTCCATGTTGCCCTACTTCCCCCTTAAGCTGCAGCTTCTCTAGATTGTCCAAGGAATCTTGAACAATCTTCTCTCCACAGATACAGTTCAACCTTGCATTGCAGCAAATGCTCTTTAGCGCTCTCACTAGAATTCAGAAAGAGAGGGAGAAGGAGAATATCTCACATTCACAAAATAAATAAATCCATCAGTAATTGCCTAAATAAAATAATCCTTTATGTCTGTGCATTTGTAAAGGTAAATGTAGTGTCATGAAAATAGAAAAGCATCCGATTAAAGTCAGATATTTTTTATTGAATTATAGTTGATACACAATGTTACATTAGTTTCAAGTGTACAATATATTGATTCCACAAGTCCACACTCCATGCTAAGCTCACCACAAGCATAGCTACCATCTGTCAGTCACCATACAATGCTAGTACAATACTATTGACCATATTCCATATGCTGTTACCTTTTATCCTTGTGATTTATTCATTCCATAACTGGAGGCCTGTATCTCTCACTCTCCTTCATTCATTTTGCCCATTCTGACACCCCCACTCCCCTCTGGCAACCATCAGTTTGTTCTCTGTATTATGGGTCTGTTTCTCCTTTTTGTTTACTCATTTGTTTTGATTCTTAGACTCCACATGAGTGAAATCATATGGTATCTGTCTTTCTTATTCTGACTTATTTCACTCAGCATAATATCCTCTAAGTCCATCCATATTACCTCAAATGATAAGATCTCATCCTTCTTATGGCTGCATAATATCCTATTTTGTGTATATGTCACATGTTTCTTATTCATTTGTCTATTGATGGACATTTAGGTTGTTTGCATATCTTGGCTATTGTAAGTAATGCTGTAATTCACATAGGGGTGCATATATCTTTTCAAATTCATGTTTTCATTTTCATTGGGTAAGTGACCAGTAGTGCAATTATTGAATCATATTGTATTTCTATTTTTAATTTTTTGAGGAACCACCAAACAAATGTAAGGCTATTCCTTGTTATTCTTGTCTTTTTTATTAGAGCCATTCTGACAGGTGTAAGGTGGTTTTGATTTGCATTTTCCTGATGATTAGTGGTTTTGAGCATCTTTTCACATGTCTGTTGGTCATCTACGTGTCTTATTTGGAAAAATGTCTATTCAGGTCCTCCCATTTTGTCTTTTGTATGCTGAGTTGTATAAATTCTTTATATATTTTAGATACTAGCCCCTTGTTGGATATATCATTTGCAAGAATCTTCTCCCATTCAGTCAGCTGCATTTTCATTTTGTTGATGATTTCTTTCACTGTGCAAAAGCTTTTTATTCTGATGTAGTCCCAAATAGTTTATTTTTGCTTTTGTTTCCCTTGCCTTAGGAGACATAGCCAGAAAAATGTTGCTATGGTCAAAATCAAAGAAATTACTGCCTATGTTTTTTTCTAATAGTTTTATGGTTTCAGGTCTCACATTTAGGTCTTTAATCCATTTTGAGTTTATTTTTGTATATGGTGTAAGAAAGTGGTCCAGTTTCATTCTTTTGCACATAGCTGTCCAGTTTTTCTAGCACCATTTAAGAGACTTTTTCACATTGTAGATTCTTGCCTCTTTTGTCACAGACTGACCATATAATTGTGGGTTGATTTCTGGGCTTTCTGTTCTGTGCTATTGATCTATATGTCTCTTTTTGTGCCGGTACCATACTGTTTTGATTACCATAGCTTTGTAGTATATCTTGAAATCTAGGATTGTGATACCTCCAGCTTTGTTCTTCTTTCTCATGATTGTTTTGGCTATTCAGGGTTTTTTGTGGTTCCATACAAATTTTAGGATTATTTGTTCTAGTTCTATGAAAAATACTGTTGGTATTTTGATAAGGTATGCATTGAATCTGTAGATTGCTTTGGGTAGTATGTAGTACATTCTAACAATTCTTCTAATCCATGAGCATGGAATAGCCTTCCATTTGTTTATATCATCTCCAATTTCTTTCATTAATGTTTCATAGTTTTCTGAGTACAGGTCTTTCACCTCTTTGGCTATGTTTATTCCTATTTATTCTTTTTGGCATAATTGTAAATAGATTTTTTTTCTTAATTTCTCATTCTGCTACTTTGTTATTAGTATATACAAACACTACCAATTCTGTGTATTAATTTTGTATCCTGCAACTTTACAGAATTCATTTATTATTTCTAAAAGTATTTTAGGAGAGTTTTTAGGGCTTTCAATATATAGTATCATGTCATCTGCAAATAGTGACAGTTTTTAACTCCTTTCTTACTAATTTGAATGCCTTTTATTTCTTTTTCTTATCTAATTGCTATAGCTAGGATAAAGTCAGATTCTTCAGGCAATTCTACTTCTCTCATAGAAATCTCTAAATTACTTAAACTTTATTTCCTTATTTGCAAAACAAGAAATTTTGTAGAACTCTGAGGTTTCTTCTTACTCTATCCTTCTCTCCTGGAGCAGTTTCCAATTCTGCTCAGTTATGTAACCTCATGTACCAACCAGACTTCAGAGGGGAAAACTGAAGCCTCTCCTTGTATTCCAGATATAATAGGTCTTTTCAATGGCAATTTGAGCTTTAGCAAAGTAGGAAAAGTTGGGTACAAAAATCAGAAAAGTTGCCACCAACTATCTCAGTCTGATGTACTAATATGGGTGGTTTTCAAAAGATGAACCAAAATCTGCTACCAATCTGATGAAATTCTGGGAAGCTCCTCACACAAATTCATCCAATCTGCTCCCAGCCAATGGGTATATCTAACGGGTTCACTTTGAAGCTACTGTGAATCTCAAGAACCTCAGGTAATCTTCCACTGACCAGCTCAGTCTACTGGACCAACGTGATAATTACCAAGCCTAGAAGGAGTCTGAACTTCAGGTCTGCTCACATATCTGCTTTCAATGGTCTCTGAAGCTTCTCCTTCTCTTCTACCTCCACACACTCTCGTGGAGGACTATGTAATAAGGAAGATTCTGGGGAATGTAGTTCATGCCTTTGAGAGTCTCTTAACTTTGTCTGTAAAATATTTATTCAACAGTTATTTAGTCTCCACTATAGTCATAGTACTAAGCTTGGTACTATAAAAGTTACCAAGAAACAACAGGAGTAAACTACTGCCCTCAAGAAGCTCACAGCCAATTTAGAGAGAAGATACTTCCAGGAACTATAATTGGTTGGATATTGGGCTAGACACCCAAGATATAGGGTACACATTCCTTTCAGTGTTCCCCCTAACCCATGTTTTTAAGATACTAAATGTTACTTATAGAAGAGAATAACATGTGAAAATCAGGTAAGCCCTCAGAGATTCCCTACAGTATGTATCTCTTGCTTGAAGAAAGCACAAAGGAAAATATCATGTGGAATCCCTCTGTAGGGAGCCCATGAGACCTATACAAGGGAACTCTTCAACTTGGATTTTGAGAACGGAGACTGGTGCTTCTTTGCAATCCCTGTTTATTGTCCTTGCAATGTTCTAAGTAACTTAAAGTATATTAGATTTTTCCAAAGCTCATTTTTGTGATTCATTTCTCAGGAAGTTAAGAAGTAGGGCTTTGGATGCTCAGCAGATGCATGACAAAGGAGCCTGGAAAAGCATGAAACTGTGTTATAGGGCTAAATTGTGTCCCTTCAAAATTTATGTGTTGAAACCCTAACTCCCAAGAATGTGACTATATTTGGAGACAAGACCTTTAAAGATGTAATCAGATTAAAAGGAGATCATATGGATGGGATTCATTCACTCTAACTGGTGTCCTTATAAGCAAAAGAAATTTAGACACATAAAGAGGCACTGTAGGTACATGAATACAAAGGAAAGACTATGTGAGAACACAGACAGTGGCTATGTGCAAGTCACAGAAAAACCAAACCTGACAACACCTTAATCTTGGACTTTTAGCCTCCAGAACTGTGAGAAAATAAATTTCTGCTGTTTCAGTCACTTAGTCTATGGTATTTTGTTATGGCGGCCTTAACTAATACACTATGACAGCAAACACAGGCATTTTCGTGGAATTTGGAGCGGCAGCTCTGGACATGGGTCTTACAGCCTAGAAGATACCTCTTAACAAGTTCTGGCCAATAATCAGCATAAATTATTAAAGTTCTCTATTAGTTTGAGGCCATGCATAGTTAACTGCAGAGAGAATGTAAGCTTCGTGAGGGAAGATCCTTATCTGTTTTCCTGATTACTATATCCTTAGTTTAAGTGTACGATCGATAGGTTCTGAAAAATATATAGTCTTGTAAAGCCATCACATATAGATTGATTTTTGTCAAAATGTTTCCTCATGCTTTTCATAGTCAATCTCCTTCCCCAATCCCTGGTCCTTGGCAACTACTAATTGGATTTCTGTGACAGAAATTTTGCCTTTTCTATAATTTCCTACAAATGAAATAATGCATTGTATAGTCTTTTGTGTCCTGGCTTATTTCACTGAGCTTGTGATATATATCCATATTGCTGCATGGATCAGAACTTCATTTATTTGTTGAGAAAGTTTCATACATATAGTCTTCCAACTGCTCAGCCACACAACGGGTCTTGGGCCTGAACAACCTCTTCATCAAGAGATAAGGAGCCCACATAGCTTGTGCCAGGCTTATTGACTTGTGTGGGAATATCTATTCCTGTTTCATGCTGAATAAGTATTCTTTTGTTCTGCTTAAACATATAGGTCAATGGGCCTCAGGCATGGCCGCAGATTTCATATTTCAGACTCTACATGTGAGGGGTCAGGGTCCTTCTGCTACAGAGTGGTGCATGTAGGCCAATTTCCCTGTCAGCTGCCAGGGGTACCAACTAGCCATGAGAGACTGACACACACTATTGGAGTGGATATTGCTCTGCTCTTCTCTATGTGAACGAAAGCATCGTTCCACCCAGTGCTGGACTATGTTGTGTTTTCTTTGGCAACACTAATACCACAATCCAGTGGAAAAAAAGTGTTTGGACTTCTATTCCTGGGGGCTGGCATTGTGATTATCTTTTCTATTTTTCATGTAGTTGGAGTCCTTCCTGGCATTGATTACTGGTGTACAGTATTCTGCTCTATATTACTGTTGAGTAATATTTCATTGAATGGATATATCATATCCATTGCTTATCCATTCAGAAATTGATAGACATATGGATTTTTAGTTATGGGTCATTATAATGTTCCCCTTAACATTTGGGTGCAAATCTTTGTGTAACTATGATATGGCTTTTGTTTTCTTTCTTTCCTTCCTTTCCTTCCCTTCCCTTCCTTCCCTTCTTTCTTTCTTCCTTCCTTCTTCCTTCCCTCCCCCTTCCTTCCTTCTTGCCTTTCTTCTTCCTTCCCTCCCTCCCCCTTCCTTCCTTCCTTTCTGCCTTTCTTCTTCCCTCCCTCCCCCTTCCTTCCTTCCTTCCTTTCTTCCTTTCTTCTCGATAAATACATAGGAATAGGATTGCTGGGTAGTAATGTTAAGTATATTTTTAAATTTATAAGAAATCACCAAACTGTTTTCTAAAATGGTCACACCATTTTGCATTCCCACAGCAACACATGATGGTTCCAGCTGCTCCTATCCTCACCAACTCTTGTTATTACAGTATTTTTTATTTTAGTCATTCTACTAAGTGTGTTGTGGCATTTCATGGTATTTATCGATTAATAATGTTGAACCTCTTTTCATGTGCTTATTTTCCACTTGTACATGTTCTTTGATAATGTATCTATTCAAATTTTGGCCCATTTTTTAAAAAATCGAGTTATCTTATTATTGAATTATAAAAGTTCTTTCTTTACTCTAGCTGCAATTCCTTCATTAGATATGAGTTGGACTTCAATCCTGCTTGCAGTGGCACTGGAGCAGAAATCTTAGCCAAGGGCTCTGCCCATCTGCAGAGCCGAGGGAGTAGCCCTCTCTGTCCAGGAAGCTTCTTTGGCATGTGAAAGAATTTCAGTGTAAAATGAAACTGAAGGATATGGAATAGAGAATCTCATGCATGCACTCCCAGGAAAAGGAAACTTTAGAACTAAGAAACTGATTTTCCCTAAATGTCTGATCCTGACTTGCAAAAAACTGGAACTTATATCCTGACCAATGAACATCCGCCAAGAATCTCTCCCCATCCTCAAGCCAATGAACTTATTGCTTAGACTCTGGCTGGACTTCCCCCTTTTTGCACTCTTTGTCCACGAACACAGCCCACCCCAAAACTTCAATGGACTCACTTTTAGCTTGCTATAGTTTGCATTTCCTGAATTACAACTCCTTGCTATTCCCAAATGAACTCAATTTCTGGTAATTCAAGCTTGCCTCAGTTTAACCTCTTTAGGCTAACAGGCAATTCTGCCTGATTTGGGTACCCAGTTAACAGGCTGTAGCAGCTGTGGAATCTATTCTACCAACCTGCCCAGGCAGGAAAGCAAATATGTATCCCTGCCTAAATGTTGAGCATAGCCTCCAGTTTCATCCATTCAGGAAGCATGGCCACAGAACATGGGCAACCACAGAGTCCATTCTACAGCTCCATTCAGCCACGGAGTTCAGCCTACATACCTGCCCAAATAGGGAGCCCACCCAGTGATCTGCTTGAATGTGGAGCTGAGCCAGCAGCTCAGCCCTCCCCCACCTCAGAACACAGGCAGTAGCCTCACTTCAGAAGAGACCCTAATAGCAAGTTCCACCCATCCATGGGCTCTACCAGATGACATATCTAGTACCCCAAACTGAGCTGACTGGTTAAAGCCTTTGCCTACCTATATGAACCTAAATTTTAGCAATCTGATTCTGATGTACCTTGAAAAGGAGAGTTCAAAATGGAGCAAGCAAGCCTAGTTAAGAGAGTCTCTTTTAAAATAGGGTTGGGAGGCCACAAGGGAGGAGAAATTTATGCATATCCCCATAGGAGGAAATGTGAACTTTTTGCCAGCCACAAATCCTCAGCCTGGACTTAACTTCCTCCTCACCATGACAACTGAATCACCGCCATTCTTCACTTCCAAAGAAGCCAATGCAGTTTAACAAATTTAATCCCTCATTCGCATTAACCAGACCAATCCCAGTTAACCTAGTTTCAATCCCTGTTTTGCGTAAAGGACCTAAAAAAGAATTGCACTTACGAACTTTTGTCTTTATAACTCTGCCCCCTCATTGTCTTCCTCAGAGCACATTCAGGTTTCTACCTGAATCTGTGTCTCCTGAATTGCTACTCTAATTTTCCAAATAAATGCCTGTTTGCTTAAGTTTTCAGGAATTCTTTCTTGGTGGACAACCTCCAGGTGGTTTTGAGTCTAACCTACTTGGGGTTCACTGAACTTCTTGGCACTGGGTCTTTATAATTTTCATCAAGTTTGAGTATTTTCCAGCCACTATTTCTTCATATATTTTCCTGCCCTCTAATCTCCTTTTCTGGGACTCCAAATAAATTGATATTTTCCACAGGTTACTGAGGCTCTGTTGATTTTTTTCAGCCTTTTTTCTCTTTCAGTTGGATAGACTCTATTTTTATATACTAAAGTTCACTGATGTTTTTATTTTATAGTATCTAATCTGCTATTAATCGCATCCAGTAAATGTATTAGGTATTGTATTATTCTGCTCCATAAGTTCCATTTGGTTCTTTTTTATAGTTTATAATTCTCTTATTATTTTCATGTTTTCATTTTACGTTTAAGCATATTAATAATAGTTGTTTTAAAGTTTTTTACTGCTTTAGTATCTTATTGGATGTCAGTCATTGTTAATTTTACATTCTTGAATGCTAGATTTGTTTCAGCTTTTAAATAGTGTTTTGCCATACTTCTAAATTATGACCTTTCTGGGGTTTCTCTGGAAATGTCCTAGGTTTTAAATGAGGGCTTTCTACTCTAGCTGGTCAGAATTTTAACATCTCCCAGCCCTGTGTGCACTATGGGAATTCTCAGCTAATAACTACCCAATTATCTTTTCCTGGCCTCACTAGTTTCTACCTATAAATCTCTGGATTTGTATTCAGCATCAGACCCAAGGGACTCATATGCAGATTTTTGGAACTCTTTCTCTGCATAGCTTTCTCCTTTCCTGTACTCTGTCCTGCAGATGCCAGCTATCTCATCCCTTCTCCACACTGTGATCTGTCTCCTGAAATCAGAGGGATCATTCTGTTCATCCTAGGATTCCCATCCCTCTTCCTCTGGCAGGAAACCAAAGTGATTTTAGGACTCACCTTATTTGTTTCCCTTCTCGGGGACCAGAGTTCTGGGATGCCTATTATCTAGTGTTTTTAAAAATTGTTATTCCAGGGGCGCCTGTGTGGCTCAGTCAGTTAAGCATCTGCCCTCAGCTCAGATCACAATCCCAGGGTCCTGGGATTGATCCCCACGTGGGGCTCCCTGCTCAGCAGGAAGCCTACTTCTCCCTCTTCTCCCTGCTCATGCTCACTCTCGTGCTCTCTTTCTCTCTCAAATAAATAAAATAAAAAATCTTTAAAAAAAAGTTATTCCATATTTTTTCTTCCAGTTTTCTAGTTGTTTAAAGTTAGAGGGCTCAGCTGGTCCCAACTTCTCCATCAAGTCCAGATGTCAAAAGCCATGTCACTTTCTTTTTATACTGCAAAAAGTAGAGCTTCCAACCATCAACAGCCTCAAAAGAAACTTCTTACAAAAGGTGTACAAGAATTGTATCTCTAGCACATGAATTTCAGGAACTGATGCCATACAATCATGAGACAATTAATCTTTCAGAGAAAGTTCAGGAGAAGAGCAGCTATTTTGGAGTTCTTTGCTGCCAGCAGAGAATCACAAATGATTGATTTTTTTTTCCTGCCTGTAACTATTTTTGGCTTAGGTCACTGAATCCAGGCCCTTTTTTGTCAGAACTTTTTCTTCAGCTAGTGGAGCGGTATATTCCACAGTTTGCCAGTTGGGGTAAGTTGCTGACAGGTACTCTCATTTAGTTTGCAACTTTGGTGATGGCACAAGGAAAAAAATACCTCACCTAGGGTAACCAGATGGAATATCCAAAGGCAGGAGAAACAGAGAAGACATAATGAACTGAAGATGAATTTATTCCCTCATTGTTTCTTAGTGAAGAAATGCCACAGGAGGTGTTGGCAGAAGTTTGACATAAAAGAGTGCAGTATAATCATTTCCTTCTCTTGGATAGGGTACAGCAATTGGCTGCTCTTGGAAAAGGGAGAGAAGTTTCAGG
Source organism: Callorhinus ursinus (assembly GCF_003265705.2). Classification (NCBI taxonomy): domain Eukaryota; kingdom Metazoa; phylum Chordata; class Mammalia; order Carnivora; family Otariidae; genus Callorhinus; species Callorhinus ursinus. The sequence goes on along the minus strand of NW_027397083.1, from coordinate 18,737,498 downwards.
GAAAAGCAACAAAAATAATCAGGGAATAAAAGCAAACAAACAAAAAAAGAATCCGTGGGGGAAAAAAGGTTTATGAATTGGCATTGTTTATACTATGAAAAACACTAAGATGTCTTCACATAGAGATTAGTTTGCATTTATGGAACACATTAAAACTTCACAAAACACTGCCAGATTATCTGATGTTATCTTCATAATAAACTGTGAGTGCAGGGTCTTATTTCTGTTTTATAGAGACATAGACTAAGGAGCAGAATTTAAGGAATTTGACTCTACTCACAAAGCCAGTTGATGACAGAGACAAAACCAAACAAATAAACAAAGACAACAATAACAAAACATGGCTGTTCCAGTTCATTCAACGAGAGTATTTTGGCTAGTTGTTCTTCATCTCCATAAAGGATGCCACAAGGGAAATTAAGTTTAATAAACAAAATCAGAAGCACAACATCACAACAGACTCCAGAGTTACCCGGCATTTTCTGGACTTCCAGGTAAAGTTGGAAGACTGAATATACATACCAACTTCTACTACCTATCAAAAATCCACTAAAATAGTAAAGGGATTTTTTTTTTAAAGGCACAAATCCACAAAAACATGGATAACATGAGATGAAACAAAAACAAATTTGGGGAGAATATAAAGCAAAAGGAAAAAAAATGACTTAGGAGGCTTAAGAAAATTGAATCCTCAGCCGTGGCAAAAGACGTAGAAACTTTATCAGATATTTCTGAAACTGTGGGTTAAGGAATAAGGGCTTTAAAAATGTAAATTATTGGGGCACCTGTGTAGCTCAATCAGTTAAGCCTCAGACTCTTGATTTCGGCTCAGGTCATGATTTCAGGGTTGTAAGATCCAGCCCCACTTCCAGCTCTGCACTTGGTCATAGAGATTCTCTCTCTCCCTCTCCCTCCACCTGTCCCCCATGAGTGCTCTCTCTCTCTCAAGAAATAAAGAAGAAAAAAGGAAATTACCTGAACGTCTTGTAGGTCTCAAATCCCCAACCCACTGTGAATAGTCAGGAAACTAGCAATGCTCTGTTCCAACAAAAGACTGGAGATCTTGTCTTTAAAGAATGGAAGATAGAAATTAAAAAAAAAAAAGTAACGTAGAGGCACCTCCCTTCTGGACTGAAGTCACTGAGAACAGCTGACCTCAAGGGACACTTAACTAAAAATAGAGGATATCTCTACCCCACTGGGCTCACATGTTGCTCTCAGCCAGCTTTCACCCTCCAAGAAGGGGACTGAAGGATCTCCCCAGCCCTGGAGGATATAAGCATCAAAATTTCCCCATTCAAAAGGCCTAGTCAGAGCAACCTGCAAGGGAGTGCAGTTGACAAGCCATACTCATGTTTTCATTTTTTCAATTAGCTTTTTAGTTCCCTCTTAAAACTAAGCAGAAAGCCACAGAAAAACACACTTGTAAGGAAAGCTTCTCCCAATATGCGTTTTTTCTAACACCACCAAGCAATTCTCCAATTCTCAGGAAATGCTGACTGGGTATCCTACAATTTAACTCAATTTTGACACTATCCACCTGGAGATAGCATCAGATCCCACAGGTTAATGACTCACTCCTAGAAGACTGCCCCCCTCCACTTCAGACTCCAATCACAAGTCAAAGTTTTCACCTGTGCTTCCGACCCACTGGCTATAAATCAGAAATTCCCACAGCTCCCTCCTTGGAGTCAATTTGTAAAAGCTGCTCACAGAACTCAGAAAAACATTTGCTTATATTTACCAGCTTCTTATAAAGGATATTATAAAGGATACAGATGAACAGCCAGATGGAGAAGTACATAGGGTGAAGTCCAGAAGAGTCCCTAAAGCAAGTTTCTATCCCCATGGAACTGGGGTGTACCACCCTCCTAAGTATATGGATGAGTTCACCAACCTAGAATCTCATCAAATCTTATTGTTCAAAAGGTTTTATACAGTTTAATCTGCCCCCTTCCTCAACCCTCTGCCCCAGAGGTCGGTTGGTGGGGCTGAGAGTTCCATCCCTTTAATTTTACTTGGTCTTTCTGGTGACCAACCTGATACTGACTAGGGGTACCATCCTAAGTCATTTCATTAAAGCTCAGATGTGCCTAAAAGGGGCTCTCTATGAAGGACAAATGACACTCCTATCACTCAGGAATTTCCAAGGGTTTAAGGAGCTTTGTTCCAGAAACTAGGAAAAAGACGAAATATATTTCTTTTGTTTTGTTTTGTTTTAAGATTTTATTTGTCAGAGAGAGAGAGAGCGCGCGTGCACACGAGCGGCAGAGGCAGAGGGAGAGGGAGAAGCAGACTCCCCACAGAGCAAGGAGCCTGATGTGGGGCTCCATCCCAGGACCCTGGGATCATGACCTGAGCCGAAGGCAGACGTTTAACCAACTGAACCACCAGGCCTCCCAGACCAAATATATTTCTTATACCACACTTCTAAACTAAAGATGTAGGAGGTGGGGAGAAAAGGGAGAGGAAAGAATAAAAGAGAGACTATGTGGAGGAAGAATCACCCAGGCCGGACCAAAACAAAAAAACAAAACAAAACAAAAACTATCATCAGACAATTTTCAATCACTGGGGGCAAAGAGAATATCCCTCAATCTACCAGAAAGGAAAAATGGGATTCATAGGGGCTTAACCTTAGTACTGTAAGCTAGTTGACAATGGTGAATCCTTTTTTAAAATTCTGAAAGAAAATTAGTTTCAACCTAGAATTCATTACCAAGCCAAACTACCATTTAAAAATAAAGGAAAAATACTGTTCCAAACATGAAAAAATTTCAAAAAAAATTATCTTCTATGAGAATTAAATAGGAAAGACAAGAAAAATCAGAAACAGGCTACAAACGAGAAAAAGGGAAAAGGCATCTCAGGATGATCATGAAAGAAGGTCCCAAGAAGGTGATCAATACTCTGGTTTCTCTTCAGATCGTATAAATCTTTCGCCTTTTACCAAGAAGGTGATCAAACATGTCAGACAGAGAAGAAATCAATTCAGAATGGTACAGTTAGGAACAGTACAAGAAAGACTTCCTCAGGAAGACAGAACAGAAATCTGAATGTGAGTGAATGCACTCAGAGGCATTCTAGACAGCTGTCAAAGGCTGGATTCATAACAGGTACATAAAAAATGAAGCAAATAAACAAAAGGAGACAAATATTAAAATTGTGTAGTAAAGGAAAGGTAATGATATATCTCTACAAGGCTCAGTGTGATTAGGGAATATAGTCCTAATGTAAGAATAGTGAGTATATTAAACCAAAATTAGATCATCACTGCATTGAGAGTATGAGAGACAAAAAGGTTGCCTGTGTTTAGTGGGGCAAAGAGAGGAAAGGATTATATCCTTGTTTTTCAAAGAGAATTTAATAGCTTGGAAAAATGAAAATGTATCAATGAAACCATGTTATTTAGAGACACTGGAATAAATGTGGAACCAGGTAAGTTGTGTATCTTGTTTTGCTGGGAAATACTGAGCCTACTGACTCCACATAATGTCAAAAAGGCAACACAGCACAATTTTGAAAGATATATTTGAGATGTGAACAAATCTGGATTCTAGTCCTGACTCCACCATTTATTAGTTGTGATATCATGGGCAGGTTCCTTAACATGTTCAAGTTACAGTTTCCTCATTCATAAAATGAAAATGAAAATAATAATAATAAAGAAATATATTAAATATTATTATATCTAAAGCATTATCAGGCACATATTTGGTACTCAATATACATTTATTTAATTCATATTAGTGAAGAAATAGTGCATGTAATATGTTTAGCCTGATATATAATAAACACTTAGTAAAAATTAGTTTTGTGTTTACTAGCTGGTCTGTTTATAAGCATGTTCTAAATGTAAGCTCTACCCCTTCTCATCAAATTGGTGAGGGAGAATTAGTTATTACACTGACTTTTCTGGAGGCATAGGCATATTTAACTTCTGACTTTCTTGGCCAACCTTTCATAATAACCTCTACATTCTATTAATTCTACCTTTATATTATCTTCCACAATATCTCCTTCCTCTTCTGTCTACCCTTATTTTCTCCTATTTGTCTTTGGCAAAAGTTTCCTAAATGGTTTCACTGCCTCAGACCTCTTCTCAACTATATCTTCTGCTTTGCTGCTAGAGTTACTTTTCCAAAAATATAAATCTAATCATGTCACTTCCACGCTAATACTTTCTAGAGTCCCCCATTACTTATGGTAGGGCACAGGAGCTCTTCATAGCATGCCCACTAAGCCACTATACAATCTCATCCAAACTCACCTTAGTTTTGTCTCCTGATATATCCTAACCCTTCTCTTCCCAACTAGCTTTCCTCCCCTACATTGCTTAAGCACATTCTTTTCACAGTTCCTGTGATGCCATGCTCTTTCTCAAATCTGGGGCTTTGGACATACTGTTCTCTCTGCCTGGGAAGCTTTCCCTTCTTTCCCTTTTCAACTTGGCAAACATTTTTAAATTAATTGCTCTTTGGTCTCCCCAGCTATACTCTCGATTCCTTGAAGTTTGCCCTGTCTTACTTCTATGTGGCCCACTACTAGGTGCTACGTAATGGCTTGCTGACAAAAGGAGAGACAAAGCCATATAATGATTATTCACCCACCTTAGGGATTTTGCTTACCATTAAGTTGCTTATCAGTAAGGTGGTTGATTATGCCATGTTACAAAAATTTTTAAACAAATCAGTCAGATTTCCAGTTTTCCTTATAAAATCTTCAATACTTAAGTTGCTTAAGTACAGAGAAGTCTAATATACTTCCCATTCTTTAAATGAAGGCAACTTCCACTGTACCTTATTTCTATCCCCTCTAAAAAACAAAATCAATTGGTATGAACATGCCCATTTTAACAAACACAATATCTGCATTTTAGGTGAGTGTTTACTTTCTTTTAAAATGGCTCAATTCCCTTCTACCTCACTCCCTGGGAAACCCATGTTAACAACCAGTATGTTTGCATCTATAACTATATATCTCTATCTCTCTAAATATTGAGATATGTAAGTATACACACATAGGACACACCTATGTGTACATACAACAATCCTCTTTTCTACATCTTGCTTTTCTGACTCAGTGGAATCTATGGAAAGTTCTCTAAGTATATTAATTCCTGTTGCATTGGCTGCATAATAATCCACTATACACTTAGATTTTTAGGAAAGCTTTACCATCCTTTCATTTAAGCAATCTTCTGCTCTGTCTTAGTTCAGGTTGCTATAAAAGAATACCGCAGCCTGGGTGGTTTATAAACCACAGAAATTTATTTCTCACAATTCTGGGGGCTATCAAGTCTAAGATCAAGGTGCCAGTAGCTTTTTTTTTTTCCTAAGATTTTATTTATTTATTTATTTATTTATTTGAGAGAGAGAAACAGCATGCGAGGGGAGAGGGTCTGAGGGAGTAGAAGGCTCCCTGTTGAGCCAGGAGCCCGATGTGGGACTCGATCCCAGGAGTCTGGGATCATGACCTGAGCCGAAGGCAGTCGCTTAACCAACCGCACCACCCAGGTGCCCTCCAGTAGCATTTTTTTTCCCCTGGTGAGAGCTCCTTCCTGTTTCATTGACAAGTCTTTTTGCGGTCTTCACACGGTGAAAGGGGAGGGAAGGGTTTCTCTGGAGTCTCTTTTATCAAAGCACTAATCCATTCATGATAGCTTTGCCCACTTGAACCTAACCACTTTCCAAAGGCCCCACCCCAAATACTATCACATTGGTGATCAGGTTTCAACATCTGAATTTTGGGGTTCACAAACATTCATTCTGTAGCATGGCCAGTGAGAATGAAGCATGGAGAACCTTCCTTACCAACCAAATAGAAGGAAATCTGTAATTTAAAATGGTTGGCAATTTCAGATTTCTATCAGAATCGAGAAGATGTAAACAAATAAAATCTTAGCTGAATATAATCAACTATGAAAGTTGGGTTAATGATTTATATACATATGTTGCTAGAAACATTTTCAAACTGTCTCAGGAATTTGCATTTGATTCATTTATATTCACTACAACAAAAACAGTACTGCAGTTTATAAGTTACCTCCGGGCATTTCATTTGTTAAACTGATTTACAGTAAATTGGCTTATTCCAGCATAATAAAGAATAGTCTTTGCTATATGCCACTAAAATAAATTAATCAAGCAATTTAAAATTGAATTTTCACGCCACAATCTTGTTTTGCTTTCTCACATATCTAAAATAATAGCATCTATCATCATTTAAAACCAATAATATGATTTGTGCTTTGCAGAAGCCAACAAATTAAAAACCAAAACTTTGCATTAGTAGCAAGAGAAACAGCCAACAATGTTTGGGAAATGAGTAGGATTTTTCCTTCCGTGTTACTATAGCACTTGAAATCTGGGAGCAAATGGAGCCTGGTACAATTTTGTGATTGGTTTAAAAGCTGTAACACTTCGGGACAATGCAAATAAGTTCTCACATTAAAAAGACATTAAATCACTCAACAATTTAGAAGAAAAGGCATACAACTGCTCTTGAATTTTAAAATATATTTCTCTGAAAAATTGGCTCCGAGTTGGAGGAGACCCTGAGGCTATTGTGATGTACCCCCTCATGTGTGCTGTAAGTGATGGTAGCCTTCCCCAGGCTTTCCAGGGTTGAGAAAGACAGCACTCCTGTTGTTCAAAATATTTAAAGTGAGTGATTAATCATGAGCTCTGTCATAGGCATATGAAGCGATGAAGATGGAAACACTGAAAAACCAAGTGGCTTTGTGGAGGAGGTGTAATCAACCCTTGATTAATTCTGCCAATGGAAAGAAGTGTTGTGGATAACACAAACATCATTAAATGCCAAATGACTACCAGCCTGAGTTTGTCCCAAAAATATAAGTTGAAATTTTAAGATATGAAACACATTTTTCTCCCATGGAACTCTTACCCGTGGGGATGGATCTAAAATTCAATACAAACATTACCTTCGTAAGAATAATGCTTGCAGTGTTAAAGAATAATGCTTGCAGTGTTAAAGAAGTTAGAGTAACAACATTTGACAAAGGGAAATACATTCCAGATACCTCGCTTCTAGAATAAGCATAGTTTTCTATATATTGCCCCAATGCATATATTCCCTAGCCTTAACATAGAGGGACTAAAAATATAAAGATGAAAACTGTTAGAAAATAAAAATCCTGCTGGAGTTTCCAAAAGTCAGGGAGGATAGTTGGGTCTGATAAACACAGAGCTAAGTAATCCAAGTTTATTAAAGATTTTTCTTTAACACATATACAAACAGGGCTACACTGCATATACATTCAACACAGGGAGAACAGGCCTCTATTCACCAGCCATTTTTATCCAGCCTTGCAGAATGAATGCTCATTCAAGCTTTCAACAAATAACATTCAGCATGCATTATGTCCCAGGCAGTGTTCTAGATATGGAGGATGGATGGGTCAACAAAACAAACCTCGTCACTGCCCTCAGCCTAAAGCACCCAACAACTCTTACCATATAAATTCACAATAAATGTAACTATTGTTTTCCTTTCCCCTCAGCCTCTCTTAGCTTGTTTACTCTTCTGCTAAATGGGAATAATGATATATACCTTAGAGCATCAGTAAGATTAAGAGTTCTAATAAAATTCCAAAAAAATGTTGATTGGTTCTGAAATCTCCCTGGGCTGAGCAGCCAGCTGCTAAAATATCAATTTATATTAAAAAAGAGGGTGAGGTATAAGCATTTAGGGCAACATGCTAGCTGTCACTTCCTCTACAATGGGAAGTGCAAATAAGAAAATAAATCAAATCTAGTATAAAATCCATGGGGAAAGATAGGATTTTAGGAGTTTAACTAATGGTTGTCAATATTTAAGAACATGAAAGAAGTGAAGTGAAAGGGCATCAGGTTCCCAAGGAGATTGTTCTAAGTTTAGTGCCAACACAGAAGAATCCAAAAAAGATTGGGAAAATGTCAAAGAAACATACAAAATTAAAAATGATACTTGATGACACCAAGTGAACTTTGAGATTTGGGAAAGAAGGCATGAAAATTCCCAGTCAGTGAATCAGAGATTATTCTCAAATATTTTTACTGGATCCCTTATTATTCATATTTATTGGTAGGTTTTTATCACTGTGGAAATAAGAATCACAAGGTTTTGACAACCTACACACAAACATCCAAGCCTCTAGAATTCTACATGGAGGATTTTGTTATTTCTTATTGGGAACCATGTATATGGAAAACAAATTGTCCAGATTTCCACCACTTGTCTTTCTGAGTATACAAATCAGTTATATTCTCACTGATCTAGTACCCAGTTGAAATAAACACATATACAGTTGTTACGTTCATGTGTAAAAAAACACAGGTGAGGACAAGAAAAGATTTCTTTAGCCTCCTCTTTGTATACATGAATTAAAGTCCAACTGGAGGGCGCCTGGGTGGCTCAGATGTTTAAGTGTCTGCCTTTGGCTCAGGTCATGATCCCAGAGTCCTGGGATCAAGTCCTGCACTGGGCTCCTTGCTCCTTGGGACCCTGCTTCTCCCTCTGCCTCTCTCTCTCTCTCTCTCTCTCTCTTTCTGTCTCTCATGAATAAATAAATAAAATCTTTTATAAATAAATAAATAAATAAAGTCCAACTGGAAAAAGGAACATATACCAAAAGCCAGAAATATTCTGAAAAAGAAAATGAGAAAGTTTAAGCTCACCCTGTTAATTAGACATGGTGAAAAGCTAAATTAGTTTGGGACTGAAGAAAAAACATAAACATCAATAGAATGTAAGAGAGAATTCAAAATTGGATGTGAATCCATTTGATAAATAAGTATTTCAAATAAATCGTCAAAAAGAACAGATTATTCAATAAATCATGTTGAGGCAACTAGATAACCAATTAAGAAAATGAAAGAAGACAAAACCACAGAGGGAGACAAACCATAAGAGACTCTTAATCTCAGGAAACAGACTGAGGGTTGCTGGAACAGAGAGGGGCAGGGGGATGGGGTGGCTGGGTGATAGACACTGGGGAGGGTATGTGTTGAGGTGAGCCCTGTGTATTGTGTAAGACTGATGAACCACAGACCTGGACCCCTGAAACAAACATTATATGTTAATAAAAAAAGAACAAAAAAGAAAAGAAAGTCAGATCCTTATCTAATTTGTAGCAATTAAATAATTTCCAGAAAGATCTAAGATTTAAACACTTAAAAAAATAAATCCATGTGGTCCCAATAGTTTATTTTTGCTTTTGTTTCCCTTGTCTGAGGAGACATACCTAGGAAAATGTTGGTATGGCTGATGTCAGAGAAATTACTGTGGGTGCTCTCTTCTAGGATTTTTATGGTTTCAAGGTCTCACATTTAGGTCCTTAATCCATTTTGAGCTTATTTTTTATGTATGGTGTAAGAAGGTGGTCCAGATTCATTCTTTTGCATGGAGTTCCAGTTTTCCAAAAACCATTTGTTGAAGAGATGGTCTTTTTCCCACTGCATATTCTTTCCTGCTCTGTCAAAAGTTAATTGACCAAATAATTGTGGGTTTAGGTCTGGGCTGCCTATTCTGTTCTATTGATCTATGTGTCTATTTTTGTGCCAGTACCATACTGTTTTGATTACTATAGCTTTGTAATATAACTTAAGTCTGGAACTGTGATACCTCCAATTTTGTTTTTCTTTTTCAATATTGCTTTGCCTATTCAGGGTCTTCTGTGGTTCCATACAAATTTTAGGATTATTTGTTCTAGTTCTATAGAAAATGCTGTTGGTATTTTGATAGGGATTACATGAATAAATCTATAGATTGCTTCAGGTAGTATAGACATTTTAACAATATTTGTTCTTCCAATCCATGAGTATACAATGTCTTTCCATTTGTTTGTGTTGTCTTCAATTTCTTTCATCAATGTTGGTTTTTTTTTCAATATTTATTTATTTAGACAGAGAGCATGAGCAGAGGGAGGGGCAGAGGGAGAGAGAGAATCTCAAGAGATTCTGCACCCAGCACAGAGCCCGAAGGGGGGCTCAATCTCACAACCCTGAGATCACGACCTGAGCCGAAATCAAGTCAGACAATTAATATACTGAGCCACCCAGGTGCCCCTCATCAGTGTTTTATAGTTTTCAGAGTACAGGTCTTTCAAAGTAGAACTTTTTCAAAATAAAAAGCTTCTACACAGCAAAGGAAACAACCAAAAAATAAAAGACAATCCACTGAGTGGGAGAAGATATCTGCAAATGACATATCCAATAAAGGGTTAGTATCCAAACTATATAAAAAACTGATACAACTCATACCAAATAAACAAATGACCCAACTGAAAAATGGGCAGAAGACACAAACAGACATTTCTCTAAAGAAGACATACAGATGGTCAACAGATATATGAAAATATGCTCAACATCAGTCATCATAAGGGAAATGCAAATCAAAACTGCACTGAGATATCACCTCACACCTGTCAGGAAAGCTAAAATCAAAAACACAAGAAAAAACAAGTGTTGGTGTCTTGCCATTTGCAACAATGGATAGATCTAGTGAGTATAATCCTAAGAGAAATAAGCCAGAGAAAAACAAATACCATATGATTTCACTTATATGTGGACTGTAAGAAACAAAACAAACAAAACGGGGGGCAAAGACACAAACGAAAAACAGACTCTTAACTATAGAAAACACATGGTTATTAGAAGGGAGTTGGTGGGGGTGGGGAGGGTTGAAATAGGTGAAGGGGATTAAGAGTACACTTACCTTGATGTAATTAAGATTACACCCGAGTAACATTTGGAACGTTGAATCACTATATTATGCACCTGAAACTAATATAATAATGTATGGTAACGACACTGGAATTAAAATAAAAAATAAAAAATATATATATAAAAAAAACCCAGGGCGCCTGGGTGGCTCAGTTGGTTAAACGACTGCCTTTGGCTCAGGTCATGATCCTGGAGTCCCTGGATCGAGTCCCGCATCGGGCTCCCTGCTCGGCAGAGTCTGCTTCTCCCTCTGGCCCTACCCCCTCTCACGTGCTCTCTCTCTCTCATTCTCTCTGTCTCAAATAAATAAATAAAATCTTTTAAATATATATATATATATATAAACAAACCCCTGAGGGTTCTAGAAGAAAGAATCAATAAATGCATTCAAAATCTTAGACTGGAAAAGACCTTTCTAAGCAAGATACAATTTAGAAGTCATATGAGAACATGAAAAAATAGTCATTAAAAAAATAATATTCAAAAAAATAAAAAATAATACTCAAGACTGAGGGAAATATTTATAATACATATGTGAAAGGAGTAATTTCTTTAACATAGAAGTTACATGAATCAAGTTTAAGACAATCTAATAAAAATAAGCAAAGGATATGAACATACAATTTTTTAAAAATAAAAACAAATGGTCACTAGGCATGGAAAAATTCATAATTCAAGAAATGCAAACCAAAACTAGATGTTATTTCCACCTAGAAGATGAGCAAAAATGTTTAAAGTTTAACCATGACCAACACTGACACTGTTGGTAGAAGTGTAAATTTATGCAATATTTTGAAGGCAATTTGAAAACACCTAAAATTTAAAGTGTATTAAGCTTGGACCTAGTGAGCCATTGGAATTTGTCTATAGCCATGCTTGCAAAAGTCAACCAAGATGGATGTATAGGGTTTTTACTGTAGCTGAAAATGGAAACACATGTTTCAGCATTATAGCTCTTACTAAATAAAATATGACAGACACAGACTATGAAATACCACACAGCCCATAATACAAGGATGGAGATCTATATTAGCTGATAATGGAAAGATTGCTAAGCCATATTGTTGAGTTACAAAAGCAAGTGCAGAATAATGTATAAAGCATGATCCCTTTTTGTGACTAAAAAATAGAAAAATTTCTATATGCTGGTGAATGCATAACTTCTTCTCTGGAAGGAAGGATGAAAAACTACTAATAGTACCCATGGACAAATAACTGGAAGTCATTTAGAATCTTTCTATACTATCTGGGCTTACTGTAAGCAGGTCAAACCTCATTTTTTATGTCAGAGCATTATGGGCAATTTCCTAAAATATATTTCACCATAACTTTAAAGATAAACAATGTTATTTAACATTAAGATATTATGTCAGTTATTTGGAACTCAATAAATCATCCACCTAGCAGGATAAGGCTAAGAAACCTCCATCTAGTCATACATGTGGCTGCATTTTCCCAGTTCCTATTTTCAGCTGACCATGAGGAAAAAAGGAACATAGATAGGATTTTTTTCTTGTTAATAAGGAAACTGGTAATATATACCCACACTTTAATTAAGATATCTGAAAATACAATCATATACCTATGAGTTTGCCTATAGAATTTCCTTAATAAAAAATTCTACTGAGATCTAAGGAAGTCCTAAATCTAGAGTCCAGAAAGGTCTCGGCACAAAGGCAGTTGTGTGAGTTATGCTTAGGCTGAAAAACTGACCCACTATAATAGCAAGAGTGAGTGAACAGTAAGTATTTAAAGTCTGAGTGAAGCAAAAAATTTAAAAATAAAATGGCATTTTCTTTAACAAATGAATTGCAACAAGGAAAATAAAGAAAGATGAAGGGGAAACCAATAGATTAAAAGAGACTTACGTGATATATTCACTGCAATAGACTAATAAAAAATTGCCCTCTTCTTCACCCACCCTATGTAATTTAACTTTGTAGTCCTTTCCAACTGGACACTGTGACTTGGTAATGTTACTTGTTTTGGCCAGAAGAATGAGATAGAAATGACGGTATGCCACATCTAAGCCCAAACTTCAAGAGACTTGCATGCTACTGTTTGTCTCACTCCTTCGCCATTGCTATGGGAACATGCCTGGGATAGCTTACTGGATGGTGACAGACATATGGATTAGGGCCAAATCATCCAAATCACCCCAGGTAGAGCCTGTCCACTTAGCCAACAGCCAGCCAAACCCAGATATGCAAATGAGCCCACACAAGTTTGGCAACAGAGTTGCCAAACTGACAAAGATGGGTTGTGTTAAAAATAAACAGACCCCAAATGGAGTCACTTTTGCTAAGCTCCACCAGGACTTAATACCTGACTTACCTGAAGTTTCCGCCTCCCCCAGTTGTGGAATTTTAAACCAATCAGTCTGAAATTTCTTAATTAGCACTAATGAGGTAATATGCATGATAAGATCCCCTGTCTTCTCCTAAGGGAAGGTAACCTTGCCTGAAATAATCCACTCTTCTAACTTTCTCTTCCTAACGTCCTTCTGTCTATAAAAACCTTCCATTTTGTACAATTCAGATCTTCTCCCTGCTAGATGAGATGCTGCCTGATTACTGAATCGAATAAAACCAATTAGATCTTTACATTTACTCAGTTGCAACTTGTTTTTTTTAACAATTAGCAATAACTTCTTGTTTTTACCTCAGAAGTATTGTGGGTTTTGTTATAAAGCACTACTGAAAAATAAAATAAAATAAAATAAAGCACTACTGAAGTAATAAATGATACATCCACCAAATTGCAATATAGAGATCTTACGTTTTGATTTGAACAAACTGTTAAAATAAACATAAGTCAACTGAGAAACCTCAAACACTAACTGTGTATTTGCTGACATTATGGAAATATTTCCTTTTTTTTCTCCCATGAGAATAGTATGATAATAGTATTGCAACTATATATCTTTTTTGCAGTATGATAATAGTATTGCAACTATATATCTTAAGAGTCCTAATCTCTTAAACATACATACTAAAATGATACGATGCCTTAGACTTGCTTGAAAATAATTTGTGGAGGGGGTGATGATAAGGATGGGGAAATGATGTCTCCTAAGTTGATAATCATCAAAGATGGGTGATGGCTATTTGGGGCTTAATACCATTTTCTCTACTTTTGATGTGTTTGCAATTTTCCATAATTGAGAAGACATGCAAAAACAAGCTTGCACTAAAAGCAAACAACCAATACAACAGTACATCAGGAAAAAATATATATAGGTAAGTTGAAATCAAACTGGTTTGCATTAAATATACCATTTAAAGATTTTATTTATTTATTTGACAGAGAGAGACACAGCGAGAGAGGGAACACAAGCAGGGGGAGTGGGAGAGGGAGAAGCAGGCTTCCAGCCCAGCAGGGAGCCCGATCCCGGGCTGGATCCCAGGACCCTGGGATCATGACCTGAGCTGAAGGCAGACGCTTAACGACTGAGCCACCCAGTCGCCCCTCTAAAAAAATATATGTGTGCCTAGTATTTGTCAACTACTGAAATATAAGAATGAACAAAACAGACAAAATACTTGCTCATAAACGAACTTACATTCTAATGGGGAAACAGATAATAAATAAATAAGTAAATACATTATATATCAGACAGTGATCAGTGCTATGGAGAAAAATAAAGTAGGGAAGTGGTACTGGGGATGTGAGGAGTCAGGAGAAAGTAGTTTTCAGTTTTAAAGAGGGTGGCAAAGAAGGGGCTGGCCAATAATGTAGCACTTGAGTAAAGATGAGAGGGAAAGTAAATGCCTGGTAATTTACAAAATAGAAGGATAATAAATTTCCCATACACTTAGAAACACAGCACTGGCCTCTCATAGGCTGCAATGCAGCCTTCAAAGATTTTCATACTTCAGTCTGGGCAATAGGGATCTTTTATTTTATTTTATTTTATTTTCTTATTTTTTTTTCACTTGCTTCATTCTCTTACTGGCCATATTTCAAATATTTTTGAATTCCTCAGGAAATCTTGTTGTAGCTCTTTATGTTCTATATTCATTTATAAAGATATTTGAATAACCTTAATGAGTTGCATTTTATAGAGAATGCAAACCTAAACATGGAACTGCACACTCTGTCTATATCAAGAATGTAATTAGTATCCTTCATTTCAATTGCTACTACACAAGACCAAATTACTGTCCATACTGAATTACTATAACAGCCTCCCAACAAGACACCCTGCTTCCACCCTTTCCTAGAGTCTATTCCCAAAACAAGAGACAGAAGGAACTCTCTTAAAAAAAAAAAAAAAGATTTTATTTATTTATTTTAGAAAGATAGAGAGCATGAGCAGGGGGAGGGGCAGAGGGAGGAGAGAGAGAATCCCAAGCAGATTCCTCACTTGGCGCAGAGCCCAACACAAGGTTCAATCTCACGACCCTGATATCATGACCTGAGCTGAAATCAAGAGTCACATGCTTAACCAGCTGAGCCACCCAGGCACCCTCAGAATGAACTTTCTAAAATATAAGTCAAGGGCGCCTGGGTAACTCAGATGGTTAAGCGTCTGCCTTTGGCTCAGGTCATGATCCCAGGGTCCTGGGATCGAGTCCCACATCGGGATCCTTGCTCAGCAGGGAGTCTGCTTCTCCCTCTTCCTCTGCCTCTCCCCCTACTTGTTCTCTCTCTGTCTCTCTCGCAAATGAATAAATAAAATCTTTAAAAAAAATAAAATAAAATAAAAGTCAATTTCATCACTCTTCTTTTCAAAACTTTCTAATACCTCCCTATTTTAGAGAAACATTCAGAGTCCTGACAACATCCTAAGAGGCACTTCTAATGCTGCATCCCCCATCATTCACCTCTAGCCAATTCCTACTAACCTTATCCTCACTCACTCTATTCTAGATGCACTGACATCCCTCACATTCCTCACTCATCTGAGACATGCCTCCGACTTGGGTATTTTGTACCTCTGCCTGGAGAACTTTTCACCAGATAGCCATATGGTTAACTCCCACTTCTTCAAGTCTTTGCTCAAATAATATTTTCTCAGTAAAACAGTACCCTTTCTCCTCTTCTACAAACTTGACCTTGGGTTAACATTTTCCCACTGTTCTCTTGAAATCTGATAAAGGTGTAAGAAGAGCTGTGCTACTAAGCAACTGTTCTTATGGTAAAAACAACTCCTGATTGGTAAATAGCATCTGGATTGAAAGTTATGTATATGAACTATAAATTCCTGTTTGGAATCTATAGCTTCTGATGTCCCTGAAAGGGTTAACTTTTGTAAGTAAGCATACCTCTTGAAGGAACATGTTCTCATTCTTGAGATTGTATGTAACATGTGAGATACCAGGTCATATTTGGCACACAAAGCTTCTAAGCCAGAGTGAATATTGTACTTACCAATTAAATCTCCCCTTCTCACACCTGAGCTAAAACTTGGGTCGGGGCGCAAAACTGGCTCCTGGATGACCATACAGATTGTTTCAAGACCTACTCCCACCGAAGAGAATACATTTGATTTCTTTGCTGGCATGCTATTTTTCCTGACCAACATCTCCACAAATGAAGCTTATTTTAAGTCTGGCCGATGATAGTTTAGTTGAACCTAAGACTTCCAAGGGGTAATCACACCCGGAGCTGAAGAGTAAACAGGCTGGAAATCAGCCATGAAGCAGACAGACAGGAATGTGGGAGAACTATAAAGGCCCTGAAAGGGATATATGGGCATGTGGACAGCCCAGAAACGAAAGACAGGTCAGGAGCTAAAGTCTGCAGGCACTAAGAGGAGCAACTGTGAGTAAGCTCATCTGCACAGCTAGCCCCCTATTACCCACCCACATCTAGGATGTCTGCATTCTGCTTCCTGGCCTTTAGAGCAAACTTTTTAAAGTCCCTATTACTGCTTCTTGCACCTGCTGGTGGAATTGACAACTGTCTGCACCTGGCTGGAGTGGAGGTCATAGCCAATCAGCAGCAATTCCCGGGCTCATCCTGAAAAAATATAGTGGCTGAGTCAGCCTTAAACCAAGCCAGAGCACCTCATACCAATGCAACTCTAGCAACAGGTGGATCATGTGAGAAACTGTGGCTCTAGGTCCAGAATGTTGGGTCTGGGGACTCAAGATCTAGCTCTCAGAAGTCCACCTCCTCCTCCCCTGCTTTCTTTTCTGGCCCAATCCCTCGTCACCCACCCTCCGTCCAGAGATTCTCTGGCCACCGTGAAGCGGGGACCATGTTCTGATATGTTTTTCGCTTAATCTCAATTCCATTTCAAATTTTTGAAATTGGATGGAAAAACAATATTTCTGACTATATTTTGAAGGCCAAGGCAAAAGTTAACCTGTAAAATCTCTCTAGCATTAGCCCCTGTGGTTATATTTCTGTTTTCACTAGGAGGAAGTTTATAATATTCAGGAATGTTCTGGAGGATTTGGTTTCCTAATCAGCCAATGGGGCATGCCAGCAAGGGAATGTCCCATTGCCAGAGACCCTTCACAGTTTGACTCCCATCAGCTTCTCTAGCCTCATCAACCTCCGCTCCAGAGCCGTCTTGTCCTGCCTACTCCTGACATGCTGCACTTCTCACCACTGCTTCAACACATGAGCCTTTTCACACCTCTCTGCTTTGTTAAATATTTTCTCTGCCTGGCATGAATTGTCCATCTCACTTTCTCTATTTGACTTGGGAAAGGTCCCTGTAGGCTAGCTGAGTCTCTTGACCTAAAGTCATCTTTGCTGTAGGTGGCCCTCTCTCTAGCAAGTGCTTCTTCCTCTTTGCCTTCAGACCTGCCCACATCTTCATTACATGCTCCTTAAATTATTCAATTTCTGTGCATTCCAACTTTTTTACTGGGACTCTGACCAACAACATTTACAAAAATCTATTGAACACTTTTACTTGTCAGTTTTTTTCGAAAATTATACTTGCCTCAAAAGTGAAGACTTAATTATTTTATCTCTTTGTTCAGTAGTTTAACAAGTATTTACAAGTTCCTCCACTATTTCAGGGATTGTGCTAGAACCCCAGGGATAAAGTGACAAGCAAGAAAGAGCATGCCCTCATGGAATTTACTGTCTACTAGGGTTCATTAAAAAAATTTCGTGGGATTTCTTAATTTGGAAAGCCATGTCACACATCATGTCAAACATTTTTAAATGTACCAGTAAAAGTTATGGAAGTAGCCTTACAAATTTGTGTTTGACATTATTGGACGCAAGTAGTACACGTAACTCATAAATTGTTATGATTTTATAGCAATTATGCTTATTGAGGACTTTAAAATTAGGAAACAAACTTTTCAAATGTAATGAAATGTTTATGAATACCCAACTTAATAATGAAGTCAACATTTAATTATTTATTAATTTGGATTTTATTTTTTAATTTTGGATTTATTAATTTGAATTTCTAAATGTGGATTTTCAGTTTTATTTTCACATTTTGGAATTTTGGGTAGACATAATAATAATATTCCCCAACATCTGGCCCTCCTCACCTCTTGGCAAATAGAAAGCTGTACTTATCAGTCCCTACAGTTGAGCAAAGCCATGTGATTAATTAGTCCTGCCCAAATGAAAAGTGAGTGACAAGACTGAGAAAAGCCTGTGCCAAGTTCAAGCTCTCTCTTGCTCTACCTTGGCAATCAGGCAGCCTATGTTTTCTACATAATGCAATGTAAGAGATGGTGGAGGTCCTATCAGCCTGGGTTCTCAAAGGACTTTGTGTAGCACAGAATGCCCTTTCTCTCATCATTAGCCAGCAATGAACATGTAACATATGCCAGAAATAAAGTCTTGCACATTAATGCACTAAGACTTGGGAAATAATTGTTACTGCAGCACAATCTAACCAATGCTGACTAGTACAAAGCCCCATTTTGGTTTTTTGGCTTTTTACAGGTCTTTTATGCCCTGCCTTCAGGCCTTAGACACTCTGCCAACAATACCTAATAAAGGAAACAATCCTAAGTCTAGTAGGGGAAACAGGAGATCAAAAGAGAAGTGAACATAAAGTTTAATAAATGCAATTCATTCTACAAAGAGTTACTGAGCTCATACTATATGGAATGAAGATGAGGTCAACTTCTCCTAAGTCTCCTGGGTGGCATGAGAGTGTTAGTGGATACTGGGACAGATTCAGAGTTTACTAAGTTGGAGAAAGAAGGATGGATGCTCTATAGACAAACATTAGTGTCCACTACAGGGCAGTGAGTTCAAAGCTATAATGGCTTCTTTTACCAATGATCCCAAATAAAATACAGATAAGACGCTTCTGATACTAAAGAAATGATTATTTCTCTAGGAAGATAAACTGAGACACTGCACCGGTTGTTTTAGTCTCCAGGCTATTAAGAGAGGTTAAGGAGGATGGGCTCCTATAAGGAAAAAGAGGTCATTCCATTAAAGAGAGGAGAGCACTTTCTCTTCAAGTGGGGTTTGAGAGAGAAAGAACCTGGCCACTTGAGAGATGACACTAACCAGGAAAAAAACAAGAGAAAGAACACAAGAAAAAAGTTCTTAAAGCTTCTGGCCTATTCTGTCTCTCTTCGGCTGCTAGTGATTCTATAGTTAAAACATTACCTAGCATAATGTTCCCTGAGAAGCTGGAAGAATGGGGCTCAGCCTCTCTTTTTCTGTTGATATTTGTACTTTAAAAAATACAGTTATTTATATATTGCAACAAAAGCAGGCAACATTTTTTAATTGGCTCAGCTGAGGTCAATTTACCATAAAATTCACCAATTTTAAGTTTATAATTTAAAGAGTTCTAAAGGCATAAAAGTTGTGTAACCATCACTATCATCAAGATATAAAACATTTAAATCACCCAAAAGAGTTCCCTATTTTCTCTTTGATATGCACTTTTTTTCAAATGTGGCCTTAAAAATGCTTGCCATCCTCAACTCCTCGAGTGGACTCTCATTAGACTGCGTCAAAGACAATAATTGCATACCCATTGCTAGTGATTGGTTTGGGAACAAATATGAAAATCTAATTAATTCTGTCCTAGGACAGGACTGCTGTAGACTTCTAGGAAAGAATGGCCACCCTCTTCTGATCCCAATGCAGTAACTGATACTAAACGAGACATCTCATGATAAAAATATGGAAAACTGGACAAAATTTATGAAAGAACAGTTTTCAGACTTTAGACAACAGGTAGTACAGGATTGTGATCTCTTATGTTTACCCCCAATTTCTACCCAAAGGAACTGTCCAGACTACAAAGCAAGGAGGTATAAGCCATGCAGGGAAGGCTAATCTACAGAACTGAGAGACAGAAACCAGAGTTTGAGAGGCTAAGCAGCTGAAATCTGTGAGTCAAAGAACCAGAGAAAAGGGAACAGAACTAAGCAGAGAAAAAAATGCCAGAAATCTGCATCAGGATCTAGAGTCTTGGTTTATTCTAAGATGTCACACAGCTGATCAAAAAGCAACTACAATGAAAAGTGCAAATATCATGTTGCTATAAGCTATCTACTGAGAACATTTGAATTATGACCAGTCACAGTAGAAACTTCATGAACACCTGAGACATTCAATAGAGACACCAGAAAATCCACATCTTAGTCTATTTTTCTTAGCTTCCCTCTATGGCCTTCCAACTTAATTACTACAGGACATGTTTTAGTTTTTCTTGCCCAAGAAATGAGCGGTTTTCTTCAGCATCAACACTGTTTTATCCACCCTTAGATAACATGAATAAATTCCTTGAATGGCAACAAATTCCAAAACCAACAGAGAAAGGGAAAGAAATCTTAAATAGACATAATTACTAACAAAATTTCGATTGTAATTAGAAACGTTCCTACAAAAAAAAAATGGGGGTCCATTTTCTTCTTCACTCAGATGGAGAATTCCATCAAACATTTTAAGAAAGGTACAACACCAATCTTTCACAAACTCTCCTATGAAACAGAAGAAGACAGAACACTTCCCAAGTCATCTCATGAGGCCAGTATAACCCTAAAACCAAAACCCGCCAGACATTATAAGAGAAGAAAAGTACAGACCAATAACCCTCAAAAATACAGATGCAAAAGTTGTTAACAAAATGTTAACAAATTGAATATATCAATACAGGAAAACAATACTGTATTACAGCTAAGGTGAGGTTTACCTCAGGAATGGAAAGTTGGTTTAACACTTTTAAATCAATCAGTATAATTCACCACATTAAGATAATTAAAGATTTTATTTATTTATTGGGGGGGCACAAGTGGGGAGGAAGAGCAGAGAGAGAGGGAGAAGCAGACTCCCCACTGAGCAGGAGTCCACACGGGGCTAGATCCCGGGACCTGGAGATATGACCTGAGCCAAAGGCAGATGCTTAACTGACTGAGCCACCCAGGTGCCCTCACATTAACATAATTAAAGAGAATAATATGATCATCTCAATAAATGCATTAAATGAATTGAACAAAAACTAATATCCATTCATAATAAAAACTCTCAGAGAGGCACTTGGGTGGCTCAGTTGGTTAAGCATCTACTTCCTGCTCAGGTCATGATCCCCAGATCCTGGGATCAAGCCCCACATTGACCTCCCAGCTCAGCAGGGAGTCTCCTTCTCCCTCTCCCTCTGCCATTCCCCCTGCTTGTGAGCATGCTCTCTCTCTCTCTCTCTCGTTGCCAAATAAATTAATTAAAAAAAAAATCTTTATAAAAAAGAAAAACTCCCAGAAAACTAGAAATAGAAACACATCCTGATAAAAAACATTTACCAAAAAAACAAAAAAACCCCTACTGCTACATAATTCTTAATAGAGAATAAATAAACAAGCTGCCACTAAAATCAGAGAAAAACTAAGTCACCTTCTGTACAACATTATAATAAATGTTCTAGCCAGTACAATTAGTCAAGAAAATAACTGCCAGAAAAGAAATATACAGTTGTTAGTTACAGATGACACTATTATGTAAATAGAAAATTCCATACTTTTACTTACTCCTTCCCTTAGTGGTGACCACCTTGGTTGCCTTTGGATGACAATGGTGATGAATATCCTTAGATGCACATGTAGAAAAATTTCTGGGTGATATATACCCAGAAATGGGATTGCTGATTCTTAGGGTACAGTCAAATTATTAATTTAATATCCAGAAATACTGCACTGGTTTCCATTCCAACCAGCAGTGAATTATGTATTTTGAACTTAAAGCTATTTAAAATGTATGCTGCCATTTAAAGTGGCAGAATAATCAATTGAAATAATAATTTTTTTGTTTGTTTCTGGATACTCTACAGCTACACTCATAAGGAAGAAAGGAAGGATGTCATCTCCACCACCCAGGGAGAGGATCAGGACTTGATTCTCAGGCTGGGCCAGAACTAAGGAAGAATAAACAATCATGTTGTGTGTCAGACCAAAGGAGAAGTTACCAGGCAGACAGGAATTCACTACCAAGAAGATAGCCCCTATAAGTGATGTAATGCATGATAACTAACGTAACATAATAAACTAAAACTAAAAAAAAAAAAAAAAAAAGATAGCCCCTAAAAAGGGTTTTATGCTTCAAAGGTCTGGATCCATTTAGAGAATGAAAGAAGCTTTGGAAAGGAGAACAGAATAGGTTTTAAGGAGTGTTATCTGGCAGGCTGATAGTTGTTGATTTTCTAGGACTGCAAATTTACCATGGGTGTCAGGACAGGTCTGTATAGTGCAAGGACTATAGAAGGCTCTGATTAGTTAAGAAGTGCTACATTCCTGGGAGTCTAGGTGAGGGTCTCTCTGGTTAAACACAGTACAGTGGAAATGAAGCACACACTGGAGCAATTAACCTTCAATAGACTCTTCTGTTGGCCTTTAAGGACCTTATAAGTCCCCAGGGATCTTGTAAAAGTCAAGTGAGGGAAAGAAATCTGTGAAATAAAATGCCTGATAATGAACTTTCAAGCAATCTTAACAGATGGAACCAGATTTAGCCTCATTTTGACCCCTATCTCCCAAAAAAGGAAGTCCACCAAGGCATAGTCTAAGAATCTCTTTTCATATCTCTGCACCTTCCTTCCCTTGTTGATCTCACAGATTTCCACAGCTTTAAATGCCATCTATATGTGGATGACTTCTATTTTTATATCCAATTAGTGAATGTACTCACTCACACTGCATGTATTCCCTACAACCATATCTTCTACTTTTTCTTTATTGCATTTCTCATTGTTTGTTTTAACATGTTTGCTCTCTATCTTCCCAACTAGGTTGTGTATTAAGCAAGGCAGGAACCACATGTATTTTATTTATCAAATACATATCTTTTTTTCCCTAACCCAATGCCTGATACAGATTACACGATTAATAAACACAATAAATGGATGTGTTGTTTCCCTAGAGTTATACACCAATCCATCTTTGAACCCTTCTTAAAATCTTTTCCTGTATGTCATGCCATGCCTACTCTCTTTATTAATAATCCTGGAACAGAGGGGTCTCTGTGACCTTTACCCCATCACTTTCCACTCTTATCTCTGATGCACAGAGGGTGACCTCCTCCCATAAAAATGCAACAATGTTAATGCTCTAGGACTGACTTACCATTCAAAAAGATTTTCTTTTGCCTTATAAGTGGTCCATTTAAGGAAATAAAGGTTTACCATTGCTATTCAAATACGGAGTCAAATAGGTTTTCTGGGGCAGCAAAATTTACCAGAACCCAGTAGAGTGTGAAGAAGGGAGAGAACAGAAGCAATGAAAGGACAGAGGTCAAGACACTGAAAAAGAAGATATTTCTTGGTGCTTATCTGATGATTTTTTTTTCATTTTTAAATCATTTTACTGTTTATACCATAATCATATTAAAATTGGCAGAACTCCCATGACAGACAGGACAGAGACCTGTCATGCAAGGAAAAGTAGTGAAGGTTTCGTAAAGCTTGAGAGAAGTACCAGGGTTCCACAGGATAGCCGCAGAGATCTCAGACAACACAGTGCCACAGTGTCGGAGCAGGTGGGAACACAGGCTGCTACGGCAACTGCTGGCCTGAGGCCACTGCTGTTTCCTAAGGGGGATTTCCTAATATGCTTGGTAAGCAGATCACTCGAACAGAGGTACATGGAGTAGGGTACTGCTTCTGCCGAATAAATTCTACAGGATCCTGGACAGTTGGGACTGAAAGGGGACCCAATGGCAACAAGAAAGAAATGATTTAGGAGTATTCTCTGAACTACAAATCTGTTTCTAATAACCATTCATAAGATTAGATTCTTTTTTTGTAATACCTAGACTCCTCCATTTCCAAATGTTTCTAGACAGAGTTACAGTCTAAAATAAATCCTCTGGTTCTCAATCAATTAGAATCATTCCCCAACTATCACTTTGCCAACATCTGACTTAGGAACTACAGGGTACCCACAACCATAATTTGATTTCCCACCATTCTATTTCAGATTAGAATAAAACATCACAAAGAATAGGATTAATAAGAGCACTAGGAGGCTAGGGAATAAGAAGACCAGTGATGGGTAGTCTGGAATCTGCATGGAAGTAAGGATCTAGGGAGAAGTTTTCAGGTCCTATTTTCAGGGTCATAGAACTATCTTCCAAGCCACCAGGTAAAACAAAAGTTAATGCCCAGCATCTTCTACTTGGCTCTGCATGGTACTCTCAGCTTAAAATAGCTACGATAGATAACAAATGCCATGTCACTGCTAAGGTATTTAATAAAAAGAGTCTTCATCTGTGATTTGCCCATCTATGTCCAGCCAACTAAACTTTGCCTGAAGCAGAGAACATGCTGGTGGTTATTAGGCTGTTACTAATCCTTGTAGGCTTAGCTCATTAAAAATGATTTTGGAGCCTCTCAGTATAACAAGCATGACCTGTTGTCACTATTTCTATTTTTACTGCTTTGGGATATCACCTAGCAAGGCTGGATTGAATTATAGCAAGTGACTACAGCTAAGTGTGAGGGAATGTGAAGAACAGAGTCTTCCTAGGCTTTTGCTACATTCTCAAGAATAAGTGGGAAATGATGCTGAGGCCTTTAAAATCAGACCTGGATTTTCCAAAGGGAAGTTATTTAACCATTTTGAGCCCTGGTTCTCTTATTAGTAAAGTTGTAACAATATTACATATGCTGCAGAATTGTTAATAATTAGAAGAAACATATATCTAACACAGAAGGCATTTGATAGGTGATTGATAAATGGTACTTGTTATTGCTCTCAGAAGCTTGCCAAAAAAATTAAATCCTCATTAAATCATATGAGTTTTTCCAATACATCCCCAATATTTCATTAAGGGCTTACAGATACAAGCATAGTAGCAGTCATTTTGATACCATAGAAAGAGACATAACTATATGGAAATAATGGTAATAATAAAGTGAGTCTCCTATGAATATTAGTAAAGCTTGCACCAGAATCAACCATGACTGCAAGTGAAGTGGAAGGAATTCTATTTCCATCTATAGTAGCATAGCCTGTAGCAAACAAATGAATGCTCACATGAAGAAAAAAATGGGAAAAAAAGATTAAAAAAAAATCTCTGAAAGCACTGAAAACTGCTGAGGCAACCAGGACTTAAGGGATCAAGATCCTAAAGAAAGGGGATACAGAGAGAGATGAGTGAGCAAGTGTCTCTTGGGGAATTTTCAAATTCTTAGTTCTGGGTAGAAGGCTAAGAATCTGGTCGGGGTGTAGTTGCTAAAAGGCAGAATAGCTGAAAGAGTTTTTGGTAATCTCACAGGACAGAAAAGACAAAAACATAGATTCCAGGATCACCAATATAGCAAGAACAAGGAGAGGCACAAGGCAAGCCTGAGCCACAGTCAAATTTTTTAAGATACACAAAGCAAATGGTTTAGTACTAAGTAGAATGCCACTTAAAAATATGGTGTTGAAAACAAAAGTAAAGTAAGAGTATAAAGTACAAAAGTAAGAGTATATGACCCAGCAAAAAGGAGGGGTCCTATTGAACACC
This sequence comes from Callorhinus ursinus, assembly GCF_003265705.2. Lineage (NCBI taxonomy): Eukaryota > Metazoa > Chordata > Mammalia > Carnivora > Otariidae > Callorhinus > Callorhinus ursinus. The sequence goes on along the minus strand of NW_027397083.1, from coordinate 18,711,876 downwards.
CCAGCCTCTCAGTTAAAATTCTTGGAGGGTTATATCCCCAAGAGTGGTAACAAACCAGTTGTATATTAATCTTAATAAAAAGTGCAACACAGGTGATTCATGGCAATTCAGTTGTTGATCAAATGAAGACGACCTGACCCTAGCTTCCTAACAGAGAAGAGAGTGAACCCTTTCTGAGGTTAGATAAAAGCGTCTAGAAACTTTGCAATTTTTCATATACAATAGGTTTTATTTTTTTTAATTTTTAATTTTTTTTAAAGTGGGTTCCACACCCAACATGGGGCTTCAACTCACCACCCTGAGATTAAGAGTCACATGCTCTACCAACTGAGCCAGCCAGGCACCCCACAATCAGATTCGTTTAATGAAAGATGACAAGACATACCAAGAAACAAGACAAACAGAAAGCCCAGATGATATAAACAGACCTTTGGATTATCTAGATCAATACTATCCAATAGAACTTTCTGCAGTGATGGAAAAGTTCTATATGTGAGCTGTCCAATACTGCACACATATGGCTATTGGGTACCTGACCTGAAGAACTGAAATTTTAAAATTTTATTGTCACTAATTTATATTCACATTTAAATTTAAATAGCCATATGTACCTAATAACTACTCTATTGGACATCACAACTTTAAACACTAATAGAATGTATAATTCTAATGAATGCATGTATTAGATGCACTAATAGAATGCATAATTCTTTTTTTTAGTGCTTACAAATACTCTTTTTTCTTTTTTTAGCTTATTTATTTATTTATTTACTTATTAAAATAATTTTTATTGTTATGTTAATCACCATACATTACATCATTAGTTTTTGATGCATAATTCTAATCCATGCTTTAAAGAGAAAGGATAACAAAAATATTTGATTAATCCAGCAAAGGAGAAAAAAGCAACATAGAACAAATGAGGCAAACAGAGAGTATAATAGTATACACCCAAGTAGATCAGTAACTGTTAATTACAAAAAGAATCTATACTTTAATAGAAAAACAAAGATTGTCAGACAGGAAAAAAATTACTATGTGCTATTTAGGACCATCACACTTTCAATTATAGGAAGTTCTTTAAATACCACCTCTCCTATCCACTCTCCCTCCTTTCCCTCTAGAACGCTCATTATGTTAAACAAATGCTCACCCCATCAGTTTATCCTCTATGTCTTAACCTTCTTTTCCCTAGTTTTCATTTTATTTATCTTCGCTGCATTTTGGTTTTCTCAACTCTTTCCCAGAGTTCAGTCATTCTCATTTTTACTATGACCCATCACTTAACACTTCCATCAAATTTTTAATTTCAATAATTTTATTTCTAAGAGTCATTTTCAATTATTTCTCAAATTCACGCATTCTAATATCAAATACCCTATTCTTTCCTTTTGATTTTTACTCCTTCTTTTGTCAATAATGTTAAGCATAGTTACTGTATAGTATTTCTCAGATTGTTGTATTTTCTCAAGTTCTTAAAGATCTGATTTTCTTCTTCACTATGTCTAATTCATGGTGAATTATTTTCTTCTGTGATTTATAAGTTTTAGTCACTAACTCTTCTTGAGAGTCCCTTATTGCCCTGGACTGTTGGAAGTATTGCTACAAAGAGTTTTACTGCTACTGGACATCCTAGGATTTCACTGGTGTGAAAGATAAGCATTCATATCAAAATCCTAGGAAGAATGTCAAATGAGACTTCACATCTATATATGGAAAAATCTTGGAGCTTTGATTTATCAGGGGAACTTTTATTAGTTTTTAGTTTTAGTGCTTAGTTGTTCTAATTCCCTTTTCACTGAAAGAGAGCATTCCAAGTTCCTGACTTTATGCAGGGACTTCAGTTCTGACTTTCTGCCTCACACAAGCCAAAGCTTGTCTTCTGTCCCCAAGAAATCTTTGACACTATAGCCTTTAGTTCCTAGGTGCTATATTCAGTCAGCAGCTCCCCTCCTTCAAGATACCAGAGCATCAGCTGGTAAGTTTATTGCTCTAGCTTTAACTTTCCTTTTCTTGAACCCAGTGACATATTACAAAAAAGTGTGGGTTTGCTTTTTAATCCACAATTTCTTTTTGGTTATTGAGAACACATATCTCTGCTTTGACTCAGCCCACCAGGCTCCCAGAACTACCTTCATGATTTCTACAGTATGCTTTCTCCTCTCTCTGCCTCTACTCCTGAATTTGTTCACATCAGCTTGCTCCTATGCCATCTCAGATCTAGAAGCTTCATTAGCTTACACAATACTTCCATTCATACCAATCTTATCTACATTTTTATAAATTTCTAAGGGAGAAAGAGAATCTCATTATACTGTACATTGCTATCTAGGTTGTTTTGTTTTGTTTTGGGTTCCCGGTAATTCTTTCCTAGTGTATAGAGATACAATTAACTTTCTATATTGATGTTTTGAGCCTTTGCTTAACTTATTAATTCTTGTAGTGATTTTACAGAATCTGTAGGATTTTCTACATGGGTAAACACATTGTCCAAAAATAAAGTTTTACTTCTTCCTTTCTAATCTGTATGTCTTTTTATTTTCTTTCTTTTTTTATCTTTTTTTTTTTTGTCTTTTTATTTTCTTCCTTGCACTGGTTACAACCTCCAGTACAGTGATGAATAGAAAAGGCAAGCACCCTACTACCAAAGTAGCTTATCAGCTTCTCATGCCTTCTTATGTCTTCTAGATTTTCAAGGTGGGAGTCAAGCATTAGTTCATTATTTACTCTATTAAGCTCTTTAAATAATCTTTGAGAGCACTCACCCATGTAAGTTTCTGGTGCAGGACAAAGTATCACCGACTCGTCCACCTTGTGAATATAATGGAGCAGAGAAGCAGCTTTCTCCCAAGAAATATCTTCCCTAATCCTCACCAGTTTATTTTGATCCTTTTATATTTATAAGTGACTGTTTCTTCTTTTCTTATTAATAGCCATGAAATTAGCTTTGGGTTATTTCTTTTGAGAATCTGAATATGGTTAATATCCCATCTCATTTTTTTTTATCTAATAGCTATCTCTTTACACTTTAGTCCAAACTTCTGAAGTAATATCCTTTAAAGTGCTATTACATGAGCATCCTTGATTCATTTGTACAACTGTCCAGACACAATTGACCCAGTAAAATTTAAATGGTGGATCAATGTGATGGTCTGTCTTTACTCCTCAGTCAACTAGAAAGCTGAACACTGAGAATACTCAAAACCGTACTAATTGTTACCCTTATCAAATGTGATCTCTCACCTTGGCTGAACTCTCATTTAGTTTCAATCCTTTACTCATCTTCAGTCAGTCTGCAATCCCATATCAAATAATGACTATTCTATAATTTCTTCTAAAGCTCCTACTCAAAGCTTCCTGTTAAATCAAGAGAATCAAGCCCATCAAACATGATGTCTCTCAAAATTCTCCTTCTATGCACACATTCACATATATCTCCACTTAACTTTCTTTTAAGCTCCGAAGTTCAATGTCCCAACTCCTAAAAGTGAACTCCTCCATCTATAAACTTTATCTTATTCCCTCTCTCCTTTGTGAGTCATTTTCTCCAATATCCTCTCCTGGATACCTTCAATCTCTCCACAGGCTTCTTTCCCACAGCTGGTAAAGATCCTCAATTGTCTCTCTCTTCCTAAAAATAAAAATGTCTCTTTTCTCTCAGAGTCTTCATCTAATGTCTGACCTCTCTTCTCCTCACTGAAGACATTTGAAAATATTATTTATTCTTCTTGGCTGTACTTTCCAATCATTTTTCAACCATATGTAGTTTGGCTTCTACCAAACAATTTTATTAATATTGTTTTTTTCGATCAACAATAAACTCCTGGCTGTCAAACCCAATGGACAGTATACATTTCACAGGAACTCTCTGCTGCAAATGACACTATAGATTGTTCCTGCCTTCCTATTTCCTTCTTCCTAAATTCCCTATTTCCCTTTTTCCCCATGGCACCATACTCTCAGGGTTCTCTAGTCTTGATCAATCACTCTAGTGTCTCCTAATATTTCCCAAGGTCTGGCTTCTACCCAGTACTCATCTTAAACAGCATACTTTCCTTGTTAGACCCCACCTAATATCTTTATTTAACTGAAACTTCATGAACCATGAATCCAATTCTTCAGCAATAGAGTTTTAAAACTCATACATTAACTTGCAGCTGGACATTGTCTTGTGGTCATCCCACAGGCCTCATTCTCTATATGTCCCATATCAAATTCATCATCTCCGCTGGAAGTATCCCTACTCTGTATTCTCTGCTTCAGCTGGAGACACCATCATTCATCTATGATAGAAAGCTGGGAATCATTCTTCACTCCCCCTCTTCACATCTATGTATAATATAGTATGGTAATTTAGAGATTAGTACTGAATAGGTCTCTGCTTATAATGCATTACCTACACCAGCAAGTTACTAGATGGCAAATTCATATGGTTCGACCTAGTTCTCAGTCTCTTTAAGGTTCTTTTTTTCCTCCATCTGTAAAATGGGGGAAAGTGTGATACACATTACACAGAGAATGGTTATGAAGATGAAATAAGGTAATGCATGCAAAACCCTCAGCCTCCCGCTTAATGTATAAGTGCTCAATATATATAGCTAGTTTTATCAAACTCATCAAGATCTATTTCCAAAATTATCATGAATTTATTTCCTCTATCTCATCACTATTTACTCATTTATTGACTTAGCAAATTTTTATTGTATAACCCTGTGTTCCAGGTACTAACATGGAAAGAAATTACCTCATTTAATTATTTTGAGAATTCATGATGAACAAAGTAGATATGGCCCCTGCTCTAGTGGTACTTTCAGAATGGAGGGGAAGACACACTGTTACAAAGTAATTCAGTGAAGTCATAAAAAGTCAGCACATCATAGGCCCCCAGAGGAAAGAAATGTGAAGAAACTCCTGGCAGAGTAAGCCATCTAAACCACAGATATCACAATGTCACTGTGCAAACTATTCTATGGGTCTTCATTGCCTTCAGGGTAAAGTTAAATTCCCTAAAATGACAGATTTCCCACTTCATCTGTTAGCATTCTTTCTCTCTTTCATTTATGTCTTAACAATACTGAACTATTTATATTTCTCTATACAGGCCATGCTTTTTAATGTTTCAATGTTTTTGCTCTTGCAGCCCCTGAAATGTCCTTCACCCTCTCTCTGCCTTGGTAACTCTTTATACCAGCTGGGATTCAAAGAAAAGAAAGTCAACTCATACTAGTTTAAGAAAAAAGAGAAACTTATATGGCTACTGGGGTGTCTCATGAAACAGAACAGGGAAGTAGCTGCACATAAACTGTGGGCAACAAGAGAGCCAGAGCCTTGAATGCTGGGAGGACGCACTCTCTCCAGAGTTTGTCTGTGCCTCAACTTATATGTGTCAATGCAATGTCAAAGTTATTATGGTTGTTTTCCTCTAACAAAAGGCAGAAAACAAAGTAGCTGACAGTTCTCCAGTTTCACTGGGTCCAGTGTTGAAAAATCCTAGGGAGGGACACTGATCAACCCAGCATGTTGAAGGTGACCACTTGTGAATCAAAAATGTTTAGCCTAGGAATGCAGAGTAATAGTTTACTGAATGGCTGCTCTCAACATAACCATGTGGATATGGGAGGGAAGATTTAAAAATGCATTGAATAGAATACATTCCTACTGTTCCTTTATGTCTTAGCTCAGGTGGCCCTCCTCCAGGACTCACTCCAGATCTTATTGGGTTGGATGCTTGCATTCCATGCGCTCTTACTGCCCCACCCATATGCCTCATTGTCTCATACTGTCATTACATTTTTCAATGATCTGTTTCTGTGTCGATCTCCCAAGAACTCAGTGAGGACAAGTGTGTATCACCTTCAGTTTTATACCCCAAACTCTGAAGATACAAAAACAAAGCAATAATGAAGGTATAAATTTACTGGAGATTTCTGGAAAAATGAGTAGATGATTACTTCAGCTGACATGTGGACTTTATTTCTAAAACTCTAGATGTAAAAAGTCATCATTTCAAACTTTCTCTGGGCTCAATTTACATTCATCCTTTTACAGAGCAAAATCAAGTGACTAATTAGAGAATTCCAAATTTTATTACATTGTTAGTTTCTCTTAGAAGTAATTATTAAAAGATAATCTATATATTTGATTACGTATATTTAAAATCACTTAAGTTACCCAATATTATGCAGAAAAGCACGTGAAAGCCACACAAATCCCTAATATGCTTAAGGACTTTCCAAACCCAGCTCATTTGATAGCCTGTTGAAAAATAAGTTAAATAAAACCCCAATTCATTGATAGAGGCAGTCTCTATCCTCCCCCGAAAAGCAGGAAAAGGTAGTATTTTTCTCATCACCATCAAGGAATATATCGAATATGTGCAAAAAAATGAACAAAAGGTAAAACAGCAAGGAGGAACTTGGTAAAAATTGGCAAAACAATGTTCTGCTCTCCCTCTGCTGGCTCCTAGGCATATTGCTCTTCAAAGATCTGCCCAAAGGCCTAATGAGGGTTCTCTCATATAATCCCTAAAAATATTTAGAACTGTTCATATTGTTCATCTAAATAAGCCCTCTCAGGTCAAAATATCCCCACCAAAACCATCAGTACTCACTTCTCTCATTAATAATGGCCAATATAGAAAACATGTAGACTCAAAAGGCTTGACTCCTAATTTTCCAAGAGAGTAATTCAAAAGAGAGTTATATGTAATATTATATTTTCTGGTTTTCTAAGAATATGATTCTTACTCATAGATTGTGGTGTAGGCTGATAAAGCAGGGGAAACTGCATTTTGAGTTAGATGACATGGGTAGGAGTCTTGGCTTTCCCTATCACTTACTGGTTGTGTAACCTTTACTAATTGTCACTTATGTATTGGTTGTATAATATTACTATTTCTGGAGCTGAGTTTTATCAACCTCTAAATAAAGAAGCTGTGCAACAGGATTGTTGGATCCTTTTCCAGTTCTAATATTTTATGATTCCAAGTGCTGTTGAATTACAAAATTTTAATGATTTATTTCTGCTTTTTCTTTATACCATTTGGGTCATTCTCAGACATAAGCAAAATGGTCGAAACTGTTTCTGTGATCATCAGCTTCCTTCCTTGATGTAGTGCCAAACACACTGTGGACATGCAAACGAATCTTAATTGATACAATAATGATTATAAAGGCAATGAAGAGCCCAGGGATTTTAATTTGAGCCAAATTCTCTCCTGGTTATATGGCTAGTATTTTGAGTAGCAGCTGTGAACAGATCTGCATTTCCTTCCCCCACACCACCCCCACAACAGTCTGAAAGCTTTGCTTCAAATGAGAAAAATCAGAAGCTAAAAATGCAGCTTCAATCTGTCCTACTGTCCAGTCGTTAAATTCCCTATATCGCATTTCTTTAAATCAAACGACTCTTAAATATTGTTGCAAGGAAAGAGGGTACAAAGTGGTGAGAGGAAAGTCAGAAGATACAGGTTCAAATAACAACAAATAATAACTCAGGTTAATATCCATCTTTCAAGATTAGAACATAGCATGTCACGAATGATAGAACATATGTGAGCTGATCACTCCAGTGTTTCCAGATATAATTAGAGGTTCATAAATAGTAGCAAGAGTAATTATAGCTACCAGTTACTGAGGGCTTACTGTGTGCCAGGTACTTTCTATATGTGTGTATGTGTGTATGTGTGTGTGTGTGTGTGTGTGTGTGTGTGTGTGTATTAATGAGATATATGCATATATATGTGAAGGGTACTGTGATATTGTGATACTGTAATTTATAACAAGAAATTTATATTTGGTCTTGGTCTCCTTTCCTAGCAGGAATTTAAAACACTTGGAATTTCCTAAGTGGTCAGTGTGATAAAAGTGTCTTTTGTGATTCATAACAAGCCCCTTAAACCACACCATAGTTTATGTTAATGAAGGGACTATTAAAAAGCCACAAAGTTTGGAGGAAAATGGGGCTGGAGATTAAGCTAATCACCGGTGGCCAATGATTTAATCAATGATATCTACTTAATGAAGCCTCCCTAAAAACCCAAAAGCACAAGGTTCAGAAAATTTCCCAGGTTGGTGAACAGATGTAAGGTTCTAGGAAAGTGGTGTACCCCAGAGAGGGCATGGAAGGTCTCTGTGCCTCTTCCTACATACCTTGTCCTATGCATCTCTTACCTAGTGCTTCCTGTTATACCGTTTTCTAATAAACTGGCAATCTATTAAGTAAAATGTTTTCCTGAGTTCTGTGAGCTACTCTAGCAAATTAATCGAACCTGATTTATAGCCAGTGGATCAGAAACACTTTTGATTAACATCTGAAGTGGGGAAGGGGCAGTCTTGTAGGACTGAACCCTTAACCAGTGGGACCTGACATTATCTCCCAGCTGGTGTCACAGAACTGCTGTAACTATTAGTACTGTTGCAGTACTGTGTCTACAATACCTCAAACTTAGTCACCAACAGAAATCACAGATTTTTTTTGTATCAAAGTTGTAACATATCTTGAAATATTATTTATATTCATAACTACTTTGAAATGATGGTCGTTATTAGATTTGGTACTAGACTATGATATTTTATGCAGTTTTTAAACATATCTGCTAATTTTTTTATATTCCTCCCATCAAGAGGTAGGAGCTATGTTCCCACCTCTTAAATCTGGACCAAGCTCAATGACTTGCATATAACCAACAGAATGAGGTGCAAGTGAAATTCATGACTCCAGGGGATAAGTCATAAAAGGCTAAGCAATTTTCACCTTGCTGGAACACAAGCACTGGGAGCTCTGAGCCATGTAATAAATCCAGGTACCCTATGGTTACTACTCTATGTGGAAGACCAAACAAGCCTAAGCAGAGATACCTGAAAGACAGAGCGAGCAAGTTGACCAGCCTCCAACTATTCTTGTTTTGATTGGTAAAAATGTGTGTATTACAGTCTCTCTACTCTGGCAGATGGGAACACAAACTATTCCCAGCCCTGTGCAAGCATCAGAAAGAGTTTGGCCTACTGCTTTTTGGTGCCAGGTCTCATGGAGTTTGTCTTCATTGCACAGATCAATACTCAGCCAAAGGACAAGGGGAAAGCTACACCTGGGCAGACAGACCTCTCTCGGTGCCACTTCCTCCTCTCTGATATCTTCTCAATGGCTTCCCTCAATTCCCATCTGTCCCCTCCATTCAGTGAAACCACTGGTCTCTGTTAAACTCCCTCCCTGTTCTGCCCTCCAGGCAGTAGGCTGGAGTCATTGTAGGACTTACCTTATTTCTCTTCTCTCAAGGATCACAATTCCGTATTGTCTGTTGCCCAATGTCTGAAAACAGTCACTTCATATATTATGCCCAATTTTCTAGTTGTATCCAGGGGGAAGGCAATTCTGCACAAGCAGAAGTTCAAATATTACTGTTAAACCTTACATAAAAAACTTTATTATGCTATCTGATCTTAAATTCATACTCAAAAGACAAAAAAAAAGCCCCTCATACTGTATTATTAATAGCAAATATTCTCAAAAATGTTCTTTATGGTAGTTGTTACCATCTCTAACTTCCTATTCTTTACCTGGGCATATTCCGGCTTCTTCATTGAAAGGGTTCTTATCACACTATCTATGAGCACCGTTATTACTATAGCTAAAGATTACACTTAAGTTCTTTTCTTACCTGACCTTCTACAGCTGTGCTATCCAATGTGGTAGCCACTAGCCACATGTAGCTACTGAGTACCTGAGTTGTAGCTAGTTCAAATTAAGAGGTGCTAGAGGTATGAAAGGCCACCAGCTTTCTCGGACTTTGTATGAAAAAAGAATATAACATACCTTATTAATTTTATATGAATTATATGTTTAAATGTTTTAGATATAATGGGTTAAACAAAATAGAGTTCTAAAATTAATTTCACCTGCTTCTTTTTACCTTTGTGATACTGCAACTAGAAAACGTGACTCGCATTATACTTCTAATGACCAGTACTGCTTTATAGCAACCTCTTGTACTAATAAAACCCCTGCTTTCAACTCTCTCCTTCCACGGTTTTTGGGACTCTGCTCTTCCCTAGTGTTCCGGCTACCTCACTGCTCCTCAGACCTCTCTTCTGAGACCGAAAACTATTGTTCTCAAATTTTGGCATGCTGCAAGATCACCTAATTGCTTGCCAAAAATGCAGATTCTTAGAGTTTATCTGTAGAGATTCTAATCTAATCTGGTACAAACATTTCTTATTAAGATTCTCTATTTTCTTCTCATCTCCTGTTTTTTCCCAACTGCTTACTGCGCATCTTGGGGATGTCTCAAACTTATCTAACATTTAATTCTTTGTCTCTATTTTCCCTAACCCTTTGTCCTCCTAGTTATCCGAGCTAGAACCCTAAAATCGTTCTCTCCTTCTACCTCACATCTATATCTAATCAGTTATAAAATCCAACGGAATCTAATTGCTTAACCTCTATCCTCTTTATGCTTTCTTAAATCCCTTACTTCAGGATTTCTCAATCTTGGCACTACTAATATCACAACAGTTCTTTGTTGTGAGGGATGGTCTTGTGCTTTGTAGGATGTTTAGAAGTTTCCCTATCCTTACCCCAATAGTTATCAGTAGCACCCCCTACTTTGAACAACCAAAATTCTCTCCAAACATTACCAAATGTCTTGGGGGGGGTGGGGAAATCACCTCTAACCCCATAGAGCCACTGCCTTAGTTGATTGAGGTCCTCATTATTAATCACCTGCATTAGGGCAAGAGATTCCACCTGGCCCTCCTGCCCAGAAGTGGACCTCTTTCCTATTTTCCACTCTCCTTATAGTTTTACAGTTTTCCTCAGTATAAAATCTAGTATTTCTAATATGCCACAGAAAGGGTACTATCTGTCTACTTACCTCTCCAGCTTCCCACTCCAACTATACTGAATTCCTTGCAGTTTCCTTAAGGATGGAACAAAGTCAGAAGTGTTAGTCAGAAGAAGTGTTAAGTACACTAGTAGCTTATGAGATAAATGCAAAACTCCTAGGATGTTTTATATATAGAGTATGAGTAACTATGTACTTTGTGAAACATAGGCAGAATTGTGTTAAATATACATAGTAAGTTAGTAAACTATAAGGCATGCCAAAGTTAAATAAAAAATATGGAAGAGGGTCATTTATAGTCAAAAAGGGATAGAAAAACTAAGGTATGAATAACTGTGCCATCTCTGGGCTGAAAGTTTGGTCAGCCCTAAATTAGCTACCCATGACACCTCATATAGTCTCATATATATATGCTCTATCCAAGAAATGCAAATAAAATCAGTGGTCTGTTCATCAAACTAACTACTAGGCTCTGGTTGTGGCCAGGCAAGTTTCCCTGCATAGCCAACAGAACAGGGTGTGCCACTGGCCCAAAGCACTTTCCACCTGTGGGCCTCCTTGCTATAACCACAACTCTAGTCCTTATAAGCATATCATCAGTGGAAAAGGCTGATGTGGCAGACAGAACATATGAATATTACATAACTCATGATTTAGGTGACGTTGTCCTTCCACTTGCTTGCACCCTATCCTAAGTATCAACTTACTCCAATTATTTCCCTTGCTTCTCACTGGGTATTTAAATTGATTCAATAAACCAGGTTATTCAAGCATCTTAATTTGGTCTGTGAGCCTTCTGTTTCATTACCTCTAGGATAGCTTAACTAGTAGTATACTTGGAGGCCACCAGTGTATCCAGTTATTTTTTCATATGACAGCTCAATTCAAGCATTAATCTCCCCCCTGAATGCCCAGGCTTTCATGCCTCTCATTTTATCCTGCTCATATCCTTGTGTTTCTATTATGGCATTTATCACACCACACTGTTTACTCCTCCATCTCTCACTAGTCTGTGAATTCTTTCAAAGCAGGGATAAATTTTATTTTTTGTTTTATTGTTTCTTAGCAAAGTACCAACCACAAAGTAACAAAAGAACGACTGAATGTGACCTCCTGCAGACACAGCTGAGGGGATTGTCCCTTGTTTTTGCCTTTCTCCCATTCCCTAGTTCTAAGACTGACTTGATTTTAGTGAGCAGCAAAACCCTGCCTGGTTGCAGAGCAGAATGGAAGTGGCCGGAAGGACCACAGATAGGCTCACTATATTAAAACAACCTACAGTGGTGTGTTTCATATTACTAGCAAGCTGGGGTGTTGGTATGCCTTATTTCCCCATCTCACATTTTTCACTTGGCTGGTCAAAAAAACAATAGTTTAGGTGTCCCCCCCACACACCTGAAAATTGTTGAAGGCTGAGACCCTTCGGTCTAAGAGATCACAAGCTCTCAAAGACTCTAGACGAATAAAATCCACTTTAAAAACTAAGCACCTAAACTGTGGCAGAAAATAAGGATACAAGAAATACACTGTTTCTTCCCTCAAAATTTACAAGCATCTTCCTGGAGCCTACATTTTACTTGAAGTAATAAACACAGCTATTTTTATAGTTTAAAATAAAAGAGATGCATTTTGGAATATATTTTGCTTGAACAAAAGAAATCACATAAAACGTGAGACCATAAAGACACGGTCTGTTCTAGAGCTTCTTGTAACTCATTCACTTCTCCAGAGATTAGAGGAGTGGGGTGCAAAAATTTGGCCACCCGCACAGGCGCAGAGATTTGCGAACACAATCTAAGTCAGCTGAACCTGTATCTTGTAAGAAATGGCCCCAGGGAGCGCCCAATTCCCTAACCTCAGAACAGACAGCAAAATTGAAGCAGCTTCTGAAACAACCATTGCCTCACGTTGCATCTTCCGCCAATTAACGCCGCCCCGCCCTTTCGGCTCGGGAGGCCGACCAGGTTTAGATCGCTCTAGGCTTCTCCTGGACGTCTCTTTATGGTAACGCTGAGCCTCTCTAGCCCTCATCCGCCGTCCTCTCAGTGGTAGCGCGGGGAGGAGAGGAAACGCTCTCAGCCAAGTCGGCCGTACGTGGATGCGGGTGCAGCCCAAACTCCGCAGAGGAGAGCGCGAGCTAAGGTGGGAGGGACCGGGGGGAGGCTCTGGGAAGGGCGCGAGTGTGGAGACAGGTCCTTGGGTGAGAGGGGGAGCCAGGACCGGTTCACGGAGGTCTCTAAGGAGAGGTGGGAGAGGAGGCCCAGACACGTGAGAGGGACTTTCAGCTGCTGGCTGGGGCCTCCAACAGCCGGCCACCCCGCAGTCCTCGGCCTCCTCCAGTTCATCTGCGGGCCCCCTGTCAGGACCCAGCACAGTTTCTGTCGCATCTGTTCGGGAGACCTGCAGCCCTCAAAGCTATGATTTAGGCTTGTACCGCTTACAAGAGGGTGATTATGGCCTTGGACCTAGTCCGTAGCCCATATCGCTCCAGTTTCTTTTTTTTTTTTTTTTTAATTTTTTAATGAGCATCCTCCCAGCTCTAGCTGTTTGGTTGAGGCTAGAGGCCGATCAGTATTCATTTTTTCCATCCCAGTAGGATGAACATAGTAAATGATCCTTGGACATAGCTGGTAGCTTGAAACATTACGATGTGGCTGTCAGCTAGGGGCGTTACGGTTGTGACCACCATGCTGTTGGGGTTGGAATAATTGCAGCCTCCTGTGGACCTAGTCACCCTGATTTGGAGAGATTGATCCTCCTTGGTGTGAGATTGTGGCAGTTTCCGAACGTGTATTCAAAACACGTTGTTAGTACTAAGTGCTAGTATGGAAGCTAGAGAAGCCACAGCTGTAAAACAGGAACTAGGTGGTTTCTTGTCCTCACAGCTTAATATATTATTGAAAAACTAACAACAAAAACCTGTGATGGTGCTATGAAAAGGGAAGTCCCTAAGTTCCTCTTTTGCCTTAGGTGATGCGGAAAATAAAACCATATAGCTCCTGCTTTCCCACAGCTGAGAATAAAGAAAAAGTTTTAATGCACTGTTAAATTGTTCTGCAGACACAGAGGAAGAAGGACCTATAATAATAGTATCTGGGTAAGGCACACCAGATAGGTGAAGACACTGAAAAATAAGCATTGCCTGGCACAGAAAGGGCCATGGGCTTTCCAAGCAGGAGGTCAATATAAAGACTTAAAGTGTAAAAGACCTTTGCAGGGAGTGTAGTTTGGCCTGGGGTATGTGGCATTTGAACAAGTAATGCCATGTTAGAGAGTCCAGACTCTTATTTTTTAGGAAGAGATGAAAGTATTTTCAACAGAATGATAGAGTTCAGTTTCACAATCACTTAACAACCTTAGTGTTAGGTATTGTTTGACAGTTTGGGCCACATCCAGAATCAGGTAGAATAAGGAGAACTTTGCTCATTCTTCTTGGTCTGGAAACAATCTCTCCACTTGTTGAAATCCCACTTCAGTTCTCTTTGGCCTTTAAGGACTAGAGGACTGGAGACAAATTACAAATTTGGAAGGCTGAAGGGTTTGCTAACTTGTTCCCCAAATGATCTAAAAGTATGCTAGACAAAGCATTAAAGAATCTGAGGGGAGTACATTAGATAAACCTAGAGTAAATCATTAGGGCCTAATTAAGAGGGATTCTTCATATGAAGTAAAATTAGTTTTTGTGGGTTTTTTTTTTTCCATTAAGCAAGAACTTGAATGTTATAACAGGCTCTGTGCTAGGTTTGTTAAGTAGAGCTCTAAGTTTCAGTTTCATCATCTGTAAATGGGGATGATAGTACTTCACTGTTAAGATTAATGAGATGATGTTTGTTCTTAGTACTGTACCTGGCACTTACTAACTACAGGCACTTTAACTAAATATTTTAAATGGTACTATTGACTGTGTTTTGGTTTTAAGTTCTTTACTTTTCTTGTTGGACCTGACTCTTAAGGATTAAAGACTATCTCATTTGGCTCTTTAATCCTTCTGTTAGTGTCCATTCACTTGTAGTGTGAGTAGTTAGTATTTGAAGATAATGGGTACAAAAAGTTGACAGTTTCAAGAGGCATGACTTGTATACCTATGACCAAAACTGCTGATTTATAAAGTGCAGATGATTTTTTTCATTAAAAGATAATCTGGGAAAATGCCTTGTAAATTTCTAAGACCCCCCCCCCCCAAAAGAAAAAAGGCATTCGTCATGAAAGGGAAAGACTCTTAACCTAAAAATTCAGTAAATTTCTTGTTTGGCTAAATTTCCTCCTAATGCTACTTTTTCCCCACTAATTAGCACACTGGAAAAGCTGTATTAAAGGAAACCAACATATTGGAAAATATTTTGGGACATTTCCCTCTAAATTTTAGGAAGAAGAAAAAAATTCTCCTTGAGTAATCCCTACCTTCATCTACTGTTTTGTTAGTGGCAGTGATGGCTGTGTTGTCCGGCTTTAATTCCTGTAGGAGCCCTGCGGTAATGTCCTAGACCTTGTGTTATTAGGAAAGCTTGCTAGTGTCATTTCCTTGTATGACCTTCCTCAGCTACATCTAGCCTGCCTCCCTCAGAGTTTGATTATGGATAGCAAGTGATAATGCTTGAAAGCTAATTCCATAGAATCTAAATGTATAAATTTTTTTTAAGATTTTTATTATACGAGAGAGTGAGAGAAGGTGTGCACAAGCGAGGGGAGGGGCAGAGGGAGAAGCAGACTCCTCTCTGAGCAGGGAACCTGACCGTGGACTCAATCCCAGGACCCTGAGATCATGACCTGAGCCCAAGGCAGACGCTTAACCCACTGAGCTACCCAGGCGCCCCTACATGTATAAATTTTAAATAATTAAAAACAAAAATTCATAGATACAGAGAACAAATTGGTGGTTGCCAGGGTGGGGGTTGGACAAAATGGCTGAAAGGAGTCAAAAGGTACAAACTTCCACTTATAAAATAAGTAATAGGGATGTAATGTACAGCATGGTGACAATAGTTAACACTGTTGCATATTTGAAAGTTGCTAAGGAAGTAAATCTTAAAAGTTCTCATCACAAGAAAAAATTGTAACCATGTGGTGATGGATGTTAACTAGACTCATTGTAATCTTTCACAATATATACGAATGTCAAATCTTACCTTGTACACTTGAAACTAATGTTATATGTAAATTATACCTCAATTAAAAAAACTTGTTTCTTGAGCTTACAGTGTTCAAATCATACAAGGAGCAAATAATTTTGTTTACTGCCTAAGGTGGTAGAAGTAAAAGAAGGGGTCTAATCTATCTACACTTATTTCATTGTCTTTTGACTCTTCTAGTAGTGCTATAAGAATATTATATGTTAATTTTAGAATCACAAAATGTACTATATGCAGGCACTGAATAAAATGTTGGCAACCCTAAAGCAAAAGAAAGCCCAAGATGCAAAAAATTTTTAGGGATTTTTCAAATAAAAAAAATCCAGAGTTAGTAAAGAGAGACTTTATTTGAAAGGGTTATGGCAATAAGGGAAAAGGAACTATTGCAATGGAGGGAATTCTCTGACCAAAAGATCTACCAGAATCTCAAGGGAGGAGTAAAGGACGCTAGAACAGACTCCTTGATTTGATTGTAGATTCCAGAGTGTTTTACCCTGAGGCCAGCCTGCTCCCTGGAGGGGTTGTGGGCTCTGGCTGAGGGTGGGCCAAAGTTCTGGAACCTGGGGGGAAGGAGAGAAACGTAAAATCCAGCTAACGGACATTTTTGTTCCAGTTGGTCACTTTTGACCATGCAGTTAAGATTCACAAATTTATAGGGGTGCCTTGATGGCTCAGTCGGTTGAGGGACAGACTCTTGGTTTCTGCTCAGGTCATGATCTCTGGGTTGTGAGATTGAGCCTGGAGCTCCACGTTGGCATCCCCGCTCAGTGGGGAGTCGGTTTCCCCACTCCCTCTGTTCCTACCCCCACTGGCCTGTGTATGTTCACCTGTGCACGCTAGCCCTCTATCTCCCTCCCCCCCCCCCCCTCAAATAAGTAAATCTTTAAGAAAGATTCACAAATGTATAAAAGAGGCAAAGAATAGGAATTTGGAGAGCCTTTGTCTTTCCTAGTCGTAGGTAAACAAGGGGTTATCCTCAAGAGTCTTGTAGAAGCCATTAGGAGAGGAATGGGAGGATTTTTTTTTAATCATGACTCTTAAAGAACCAGGAAAAATTCAGCTTCTCAAAAGTCATTTTTGCTATTTGAAATGGAAAATAAGTTTACAAATAAAATTCATCCAGACCTCTACAGGAAGGCCTTAGGAGACTCAGTGACCCCTCAGAAATTAAGTGCTAGTATTTGTAAATCCTACTTCACTAGGTGTAGTTTAAAAGTACTTGAAGACTTGGATCTGATTTGTATCATAGTAAAATCTTCCCAAAGGTGGGGCAAAAGAATTAAATCAGGTCTAAATGAACACATTTAAGGTTTTTCATTTGTTACTGGTTTTCATCTTATCCATTTGAAAGCAGTACTTTTTTTTTCCTTCCACAATGAATACTAGATATTATACTGGTTAAAGTGATTGGCTAGAGCAAATAATCTCTTCCTATGTCTAAAAGAATATTCCACACACTCATACACAAAGTTCCACAAAAAAAGGGGGCGGAATTAAAATCATGACTGTCACACAAATATAAGATTATGAACACACAGCTTTTGTTTCCCTTACTAATGAGGGAACCGGGATGATGTTATAACCAGTTCAAATGATAAAAGAACAAGACATATTTATTGATCAGGAATATTAAAATAAATGAGCACATGGAGGCAAAATGGTCTTCTACAGTAGGCCAGGGAGTCCACTGAACCTCCACTAGACAGAAGTTACAAGAATCTAGACAAGAATTGTATTTGCATTGCTAACCATTATCTATAGTTGTCAGCTGTAAACTAGCAATGTAAGACACAGAACTCTCATAATCAGAAGTGAAAACCTTGACAGCTGTGCTTTCAACAATGCATAATGCTCTATACATCTGTTTTATCAAATTTATGACTCCCTTCCCCTCATAATCATCCTTAAATGTCAGACTTCCTGGAAGGCAAGTTCATGTTTGAGTGCGTATTTTCCTTTTTTTTTTTTAATATGCTTTATAAATACATACGATGCTTGGTTAATGTTCTCATAACTGAATTACCTAAAGCAGTGGATCTCAAACTAATATGCTTACATATCACTGGAGATTTTTTTTTCTTTTTTAAAAATGTGGATCCTGATTCAATAGGTCTGGGGTCCTTACTGAGATTCCTCTTTTCTAACAAGTTCCCAACTGATGCCAGTACTGGTTCGTGGACAGGGAATGGTAGGGCATTCTGACTGTTAATTAAGGAAGGTTCTAGATTGATCATTACATCATTGCATGGAGAAGATTGCATCCTGTAGGTGAAGGGAGCAACATGAAACTACTGGACTGTCACTTGAAGGAAAAAAAATATTAATCGTGGGCCACATTGCCAGAACACAGACCAAAGCTAGCAAAAGAAACAGTTGCTGGGAAACAGATCCAAAGAGCTCTACAGTAGAACTTTAGGGAAGGAAGAAAGAAATAAGGACATTGAGTAATACAACAGGGGAGGAGCAACCAGAGGCTGTAATTTTTAGAAGGCAGTCAGTAACCACTTACGATCACTGGCTGAAATTTTGTGCTCCTTGAGCTAGCCTGACTTTTCTTTAGCCCTGCATTAGCCATGCATGAATAAACTGCCT
Source organism: Callorhinus ursinus (assembly GCF_003265705.2). Taxonomy (NCBI): domain Eukaryota; kingdom Metazoa; phylum Chordata; class Mammalia; order Carnivora; family Otariidae; genus Callorhinus; species Callorhinus ursinus. The sequence goes on along the minus strand of NW_027397083.1, from coordinate 18,693,315 downwards.
AATAGTAGATCAGGAAACAAACTTATGTAAGACTTTAAGCAATAAAACTTCATTAACACAGGTGTGTACATTTTTACTATGACAGTTTTAAATGATTTGGTACCGTTGTGCCATTGAGTTTTAATGTGTAAAGTTTATTTTTTTACTGTAACTGGCAGGTAGTTTATCTTCTGTTAGGACATTTTAATTTTAAAACAGAGCAGGTCCTATAATTTATTAATGGGGAGTTCAGCTTTCTTTTAGCAACAAGTAAGAAGTGGGGCATAATGTGAATCTGGTACCAAAGAAACATCTCTACTTACTGGAAGATGCAAAAAATGCATAGTAAATGAGATTGCCAAGTTTAGCAAATAAAAATATAGGATGCCCAGTTAAATTTGAATTTCAGACAAATAACAGATTACTTTTTAGCAGTATTTGGGATACAGTTAAAATATATGCATTATCTAAGATTCATATTTAACTAAGCCTACTGTATTTTATCTGGCAACTCTAATAGTAAATCTACCCTAACAGTGACACCTGAGGGATGGCTGCTTACAAAATGGTATTGTGCAGCAGTTTAATTCCTTCAAGTGTTCCTCCAAAAGTTAGAGCACTCAAAAGTGTGCCAGGAGCTCAAAATAGTTGGAAGCACCTGTTTGCCAGAAGATGTTTTCAGGGACTGATAGGGTCATGGCTAAGTTGAATTAAAAACACATTTAACACTATACTCCCCAACTAGGAGTTCAGGTTCATAGTGGTTTAAGGTTAATAAAAGAATTTATGCTATTATGGAAGATGTCCAAGCAAATACTATCAGAAAAAAGTGATTTAATAGGAGTTTAATCATATTTCCAAGTTTCTAAGGGAGATCACCTAAGTACACTGGCACAACTTAGAGTGTTGCTAATAAACTCTCATGAACTATGTAGTAATTTAGACAAGATAAAAGGAAAGTAAACACATGAACAATTGCTTACTTGGTCTTTAGAGATTGCACTAAGTATTCCAGTGATATTCCACTCTACATTCACTGGAGTATTTTTTTTTTTAAAGATTATTTATTTATTTGACAGACACAGCGAGAGAGGGAACACAAGCAGGGTGAGTGGGAGAGGGAGAAGCAGGCTTCCCGCGGAGCGGGGAGCCCCATGAGGGGCTCAATCCCAGGACCATGGGATCATGACCTGAGCTGAAGGCAAACCCTTAACAACTGAGCCACCCAGGTGCCCCTGTAATATTTTTTATATTTTTATTTTTTATTTTCATTTTGTTTAAATTTTAGTGAACGTAGAGTGCAGTATCAGTTTCTGGAGAATTCAGTGCGTCATCACTTACATACAACACCCAGTGTTCATCACAACAAGTGCCCTCCTTAATACCCATCACCCATCTAGCCCATCCCCCACCCACCTCCTTCCATCAACCCTCAGCTTGTTCTCTACCATTAAGAATCTCTTATGGCTTGTTTCCCTCTCCCTTTTTCTTCTTTCCCCCCTTCCCATATGTTCATCTGTTTTCTTAAATTCCACATATGAGTGAGATCATATGATATTTGTCTTTCTCTGACTTTTTTCACTTAGCATAGTACACTGTAGCTCCATCCATGTCATTGCAAATGGCAAGATTTCATTCTTTTTAATGGCTGTCAATTGTTTATCATGTATTGTCTATTTATTGTCTGTATCTTTTTGAAATGTCTAAGTCTTTTGCCAATGTTAATGGTTTCTCTTTCTGTTTTTGAGTTGTAGTTTTTTTAATCTGGATAAAAGGATTTGGCTGATAAATACTGTTTGCATATTTTCTCAGTATATGGCTTTCCTATTAATATTTGAAATTTTGACTTATGAATAAAAATAGTCTTTATGAAATGTAATTATCATCATTTTTTCTGTATGGTAATTGCTGTGTCCTGAGAAATCTTTGCCTACACAACATCATAAATATGGTCTCCAGTGTTTTCTCCAGAAGTCTTTAGTTTTAGCTTTAGTGTTGAAGACTATGAACTATCTTGATTTTCATCTGTAGTGTATGATACTGGCCAGCATTCATTTTTCTCATATGGATATCCACTTACTTCAAAACCACTGTCAAAAAAAACTTCCTTTTCCTGTAGGATTGGCTTTGTACCTTTACTAGAAATCACTTGTGCATATAAATGGGGGTATATCTCTTGGGTTTATATTTAATTCCATACCATCCTGATTAGAGTAAGTCCATTCTGATTGGAATGGAAGGCCTTCTAGGTTTGTTCTTTTCTGTGATTGTTTTGGATATAGAAAGTCCCTTTGCATTTCTATGTAATTTTTAGGTAAAGCTTATTTATGATTATGATTGCATTGAATCTATAAATTTAAGGAGAACATTTAACCAATTCTGTGTCTTCCGATATATGAACATGGGGTATCTCCCCATTTATTTTGGTCTTTTAAAATATCAACAAATTTTGTAGAAAAAATTGTAGTGTACGGATCTTCCATGTTTTGTTAAAATTATTCCTAAGTATTTCATGTTTCTTTTTTTTTTTAAAGATTTTATTCATTTATTTGAGAGAGAGAAAGAGAGCACGGGAGGAAAGAGGGTCAGAGGGAGAAGCAGACTCCCTGCTGAGCAGGGAGCCGGATGTGGGACTCCATCCAGGGACTCCAGGATCATGACCTGAGCCTAAGGCAGTTGCTTAACCAACTGAGCCACCCAGGCGCCCTTCATGTTTCTTTAATGACACTTTCAGTGGTTGTGATTTTTTTTGTATATATTGCTGGATTCTGTGTACTAAATTATTTTTCATGAATTTTTGCCTATGTTCACGAGGAATTTTTTTTTCCTGTTTTGGAATGCCCTTGGTTTTGTATCAAGGTAATGCTTGCCTTAAATACGTTGAGAATGAAAAAAAAAAAAAAGATAAAAGGTAAGTAAGGAACAGATGCCCCAGTAGCCAAGGAAGAGAATTCCCTAATGGGTAAAAATATATTAATTCTATGGACAGACAATTTCTAAAACGAATTTTCTAAGTTCTAAAATACTTTTCCTATTAAATATGGTCAGTGTAGTCCAAGTCTTTGAATGCTTAGAAATAATTTCATGTTCAGAAAATCACTGATTAGTGGCTACAAATTTTGTGATAGTTACCTACAAATATAAAGAATCAAGCATCAGTGAGAGATTAAGCATTAGCAGTTTCTATAATGTGCTGAGGAGGTTGTTGATCAAGTTTCTTTCCTTGTGTTGACTGTTAAGAAAAGTCAGAGCCAGATCTGTGCCCCATATCTGTTAAAGTACAGTACAGCATAATTAGTTTTTTTTTTTTTTAAAGATTTTATTTATTTGTCAGAGAGAGAGCACAAGCAGGGGGAGCGGCAGGCAGAGGGAGACGCAGGCTTCCCGCATGAGCAGGGAGCCCGATGCGGGGCTCGACCCCAGGACTCTGGAATCATGACCTGAGCTGAAGGCAGTGGTCTAACCAACTGAGCCACCCAGGCGCCCTCAGCATAATTAGTTTTATAACTCTATCTCTGGCTTCCTCTTTTCCATTCCTTCATTTATTTTAACTCACATTTCTGTAAAAAAAAAAAAAATCTAATTTGTATAATACAAGCCATTTTAGCTGATGCACTTGGCACCATTACTGGGAAGTTAAATTTTAAAAGTTGGTTGAAATAGAATAAAAATATATAAATAGGCTCCATCTTAATTAGCTTTTAAACATTTTAAGTTAGAATGTTCAGTGACATTTTGAACTTTAGATTGTATTCTATTAACTTTAAATTTAGTATTTTAACTGAAAACAGATATGTATTTATTCACAATTTTTTGTTACATGAGACCAGAGTCATCTTTGTATATGGTTTTATGATTTTATATGATTCTGATTTTTCTCTGAAGAAAACATTGGGAAGTATCTAAGCTTTCTAACCAGTTTTTTTTTTTAATATGGAGCAAAGTTTATAAAAACACTTGAAAAATTGCACAATCCTAGATATTTCGACATTCTACCACCACACAGATTTCAGTGGTTCACGTGTATTTTCAACACTTTTTTTTTCCTAGTGACTTCTATTTGTTGACTCTTTCCTTAAGAATTCAACCAAGTTTTTGTATTTGCTTTGAGAAATATTTATGAAAATTTTCAAATGGAAAGTACAGAAATAATGAAAACACTTGTGTACATGCCTTCAATTTAATCTTCCATAAATCTTTTTAAAAAGTTGCCTTCCTCAGAAGTATGTATGCCACAAATTTGGTATTTCTTACTCATGTATATATTAGCATGATTCATATTTCATCTCTAAACCATGTACACTATTTTGTGTGTTTATTTTTTTTTTTTTTAAAGATTTTGTTTGTTTATTTGACAGACACACAGCCAGAGAGGGAACACAAGCAGGGGGAGTGGGAGAGGGAGAAGCAGGCTTCCCGCAGCGCAGGGAGCCCGATGTGGGGGGTCCTGGGATCATGACCTGAGCCGAAGGCAGACGCTTAACTGACTGAGCCACCCAGGCGCCCCTACTTTGTGTTTTTAAAATTTTACATAAATGTATCCTTTTACAACTTTTTCTCTTAAGATTATCTTTAAGATTTGTCCGTGGTGATTCATATAATTTGAGTGCCTGCTGAGTAACCCATGGTTTCTCATCCTTAAAATTAGACAATTTCCAACTTTTCACTGTCAAAGACAATAAATGCTCGAAGTCCTTTATATATATAATAAACAAAAATCCTTGTCCTCTTTTCGGACATATATATTTTTTTTTTTTGGCAAATACCTAGAGCTGAAAATGCAAGGTCCTGGGATGTGGACTTGTTTAATTTTGTGAAAAATTGCCAAAAACACTCTAAAGCAGTTGCAGTTTACGTTCCTACCAATGTATAAGGAGCATGTAAGAGTTGGCCACATTTTAACCAGCACTAGGTTATCAGATTTTTAAAATTTTGCTAAGCAAATGTTTGAGAAATGGTATTTATTTGCCTCTTTTTTTTGATAACTATAAAGGTTGAACATCTTTTCATGCATTTATTGGCTATTTCTCTTCCTCTGTGAATTGCCTCTCTATATTTGCTTAGTTTTTTTTTAAGAGTTTATTTGGGAGAGAGCACCAGCAGGGGGAGGGGCAGAGGGAGAGGGAGAAGCAGACTCCCCACTGAGAGGGAGCCCAATGCAAGGCTGGATCCCAGGACCCTGGGATCATGACCTGAGTGAAAGGCAGACGTTAATCAATTGAGCCACCGAGGTGCCTCTATTTGCTTAGTTTTCTAATGGGTTCTTTGTCATTTTCTAATTGATTTGTAGATGTCAGAATTCTTTATGTATATTTGGGATAATAATCCTAACCATACCTTTCAAGTGTGGCTGTTTTTCCTCCTTTAGAGTTCTAAGGAAATGTTTAATTTTGACATATAATCAAATGTGTCCATCTTTTCCTTTGATATGTGCTTTCTTGTTTGAGAAATTCTTCTCTATCCCAATGTCGCAAAGTCTTCTAGGTTTTCTTATAAACAATAGTACAGTTTTTCTTGTTTAATTCTTTAATCCATCTGGAGTTGATTTTTGTTTGTGAGAAAGAGATCTTAGTCTGTCTTTTTTGATGTGGTTAGCTAGTTATCCCCTAATCTTTTATTAAATCTTTTCCCCATTAATGTGCACTACCCACTGATTTTATAAAATCACATGTCCTATACTGCACCAAGCTGTATATCTTGGATCTATACTATACTATATTTGTCTTGGATCTATACTATACTATATTCATCTATACTAAATATCACACTGTTTTAATTACAACAGCTTTATAGCAAATATCTTACTTTGTTTTCCTTCAAGACTATCTTGACTTTAGTGGATTTTTACTCTTCCATGTAAACTAAATGCTAAATTCCAAGGGGGAATGGGTGGAATACCTGCTGGGATTTGATTGGAATAGTACTGAATTTATAGATAAATTCCCAGAGAATTTATATACCTTGGTGAGATTTCCCATGAATAATTTCTACATTTATTTAGGATACCTTTTTGTATTTCTGTTTGATGATTTTCTCATAAAAGTCTTGCATGTCTTTTGTAGGATTTATTTTGTAAGGTCTCTTACTGTTTTAGGTTTCTAGCTTCATTGTTGAATTATCTTATTAGTTTTAATAGTTTGCTGAATCTTTTGTATTTTCTCTGTAGATATTTATATCATCTTTGAGTAATACTTCTCAATCCCAATACCTTTTAATACAATATTAAGTGGAAGCTTTACTATAGTGTTAAATAGCAAGTATTCGTTTGTAGTTCTAACTTTACAGAGAATGCTTCTAATGTTTTATTAAATGTTTATTGTAAGCTTTTGGTAAATGTCTTTCTATTCCTCTCATGCTAAGAGTTTCTTTTAAATAGATGTTGAATTTTAATAAAATGCTTGTTCAGTTTCCCAGATAAAAAGTTTGCAGCACAAATCTGACTTCAGTGTTTTCTCTAGGGTGATCAGCACGTGACCTACTAGAGCGACAGATCCCTAGACAAAATCAAACAAGGGAAATTTGCTGGAATCTAGAGTGATGGATCCATGTTCAGTTGGAGTCCAGCTTCGTACCACGAATGAGTGCCATAAAACCTACTACACTCGTCACACTGGTTTCAAGACTTTGCAAGAATTGTCATCAAATGATATGCTTTTACTTCAACTTAGAACTGGAATGACACTTTCTGGGAACAATACCATTTGCTTCCATCATGCAAAAATTTACATTGACAGATTTGAGGATTTGCAGAAGTCATGTTGTGACCCATTTAACATACACAAAAAACTAGCCAAAAAAAATTTGCATGTAATTGACTTAGATGATGCCACTTTTCTGAGTGCAAAATTTGGAAGACAGCTTGTACCTGGTTGGAAACTTTGCCCAAAATGTACACAGATAATCAATGGAAGTGTGGATGTTGATTCTGAAGACCGGCAGAGAAGAAAACCTGATTCAGATGTATGTATAGCAGTCATTTTTTTCTTTGTGTACTTCTACAATGTGAGGTTTTGTTGAACTATAAAGAAATCATATTTTATGTTATTTATTCTAATTGTGAATTAAAGTTGGAGAGGTGAAAATAAATGGTGTTTCTAAATATTTCTGGATGATAAAGTATGCTTGAGAAACTAATAACATATTATGTCCAAGACTCAAGCTGTAACTCCTAGGGCTAAGATGTTGGGAGTGGCTTTCAGAACATTCTGGTAAAGCCAGGACTTAATTGTTATCTTAGTTTCTTTTCTAATACCAAAGTAATTCTGTGAGACCTGCTCACCAGTGAGTATTTTTATACCAAAATGAATTCCCCTTTCTTATGAAGGACTTAAAAATAACTGCTTTAATACGAACACCAGAGAAATGACTTGCAATGATTGTTTCTTCAGCCTTTCTTTCTCCTTTGTCACTAATACCATTCTTGTTTGGGTTTTTTAGATGCTTGTGAGTTTCCTTTGCTTCTAGCTCTGAGTTCTTATTTGGTATGATCCAGCTAATTTAAGAACTCCCTGTGGTCAAAAAGCATACATTTTTACATTGTAAATACTAAATATTTATAACTCCCTTATTCACATGCCTACATTCAGATTATTTAACTATATCAGAAAAAAGATTTCATAAAGCTGTCTTTGGTGTAGAACAAAGACAAGTATATCAAAGGAGCACTTCTCAAAATTTCTATTTATAACCAATTTGTAATTCTTGCTGCTGGGATATTTTTCTCAATCTCTTCCTTTTCATTATATTAATAAACCAAATTAAAAGATAATTAAAATTTTAAATTATATGTAGTGCTTCCCTTTTGTTCTCCCCTTAGAGGCATATCTCCAGGACCCATTGTTCCCTTGCAGTTCATACTAGGTACTTGCTGCTGTCACTTAGATGTTTTCTCCATTTCATTTATTTGTTGCTCTCGTGGAATATATCACATAAACTGCTTTTTCCCCAGATAATGAACTTAAATCCTTAACCATCGAAATTTTGTTTTACCAAAGCTTTTTAAAAAGATGATAATACTATTTCAGAACATAAAACCATATTACCTCCTTGCTTTTAAAAATATATATAATAGAACCTTTCCTTCAGGACTCAAGATCCTATTAGGAACATCAGTTTTGTTTTTAAAGATTTAATATTTTTTTAAGTAATCTCCACACCCAACACAGGGCTCAAACTCATAACCCCAAGATCATGAGTCACAGACTCCACCGCCAGGCGCCCCAGGAATCTCAGCATTATGCCGTTGGGTTATACAACAGTTTTTCTGCCTTTTCTGCCATCTTAGCAGCAGCCATTGCATTTTTACCATGCTTGTTGCCCTTCCTGATATGCCAGAGACTAAAATTAGGTAATGAAAATATTACAACTAAATTAACCCATAAACTTTGGATATTGTCTAGGGCTGTGTAAATGTTGTTGCACTTGGGCTCTAAAACCTTTTTCTTTTTTGTGAATTCCAGACCATCCTTCAGGTTAAGGAATAATCTGGATTAACATTAAGTTAAATATTAATCTGTTCATGGTCTTTTGTCAAGATTTGAGTTGATAATTTGTTTACCTTTTTTCAGGGAAGAACTGCTAAAGCTTTGAGGTCATTGCAATTTACAAACCCAGGAAAGCAAACTGAATTTGCTCCAGAAACTGGTAAAAGAGAAAAAAGAAGGCTCACAAAAAATGCAACCGCTGGTTCTGACAGGTAGGCTGTGTGTTCACTTAAGACTTGTATTAAGTTGCTGCTTCACATCTGTATTGTTTCACTATCTTAAGTTTTGAATTTTCTGGGTAGATATTTTAAATTGGATGATCTGGGATTAGTAAGAATCTCCAAGGACTGCATATAAAATGAAGGCATTCCTTTCAACTCTAAAAATTTATTTCTAAGAAAGTGTCAGTGAAGTGAACAAGTTAACATTTTTGGCATGAGAATTAAAATTAAAATACTTAAAACAATTTTTTAAAACATTGGTATTATATAATTGGTATGTCATTCCTCTATGGGTGGCATCCAAAAAGTCAGTCTTAGAAGAATTCAAGGTTGCTTTTTATCTTTTTACATGTCTAAAATAGAAACAGTTATGGTACAGTCAACAGAATGAATGAGAAAACTAAATTGTTTAGAATATGACTTTTTAAATTGAACATTTCTAAAGCACAGGTTGACAAATGTTAGTATAATCATTCAGAATTATTTTCTACATATGCCATTTATTCCATCTGTTAAGGTTTCCATTGAGTCATTTAATTGTTTTTAAGCCAGATTTGCTAGAGTCCATTAAAGAACAAGAAACAGATTAATTGCAGTATAAAAACCAATAGGGTAGGAGAAAGAGATTGGTAACCAACAAAATGTACCACTATTAAGCTGCTATTCTCTGTTGTTGCTGTTAAGGTAAGGGGAAAATATTTTAAACAGAAATATATTTTTTGGAAATAGTAAAGGAATGGACTGAGTTGACTTTTAAATGGACTTCTAGAGGCATATTCAGGCTTTTTGGATTTGTCTCCACACTTTAGAATGAGTCTCTTCTCACAGAGCTCATTTACTACTAATTAGGCTTGAGTCTGGTAAGTTATGTACCAGTTTTGCAGGACGTCATCCCTAATTCAAAATATTACACCTCCTTAAATTTGTTTTCATTGTCTTATTTTCAATAACATATTCAAAAATCATGTGTTTGTGAGGTGTAATTTGTCTTGTGTTTTATTTTACAGACAAGTGATACCAGCGAAGAGTAAGGTCTATGATAGCCAGGGTCTCCTGATTTTCAGTGGAATGGACCTTTGTGACTGCCTTGATGAAGACTGTTTAGGATGTTTCTATGCTTGTCCTGCCTGTGGTTCCACCAAATGCGGAGCTGAATGCCGCTGTGACCGCAAGTGGCTGTATGAGCAAATCGAAATTGAAGGAGGAGAAATCATTCATAACAAACACGCTGGATAATTTGTGGTATCAGATTATGGGCTCTTTAAATATCCCTTCTTTATTTCTAAAACTCTGTCTCCCTAAGATACATTTTAAAGTTGACTGCCAAATGACAAGAATTTGAAAACCACCTCAGCATGCACTCACTCTGTGCTAATGTTGCATTTAGGGTGCTTTAAGATTCATTATCTGATGTAAATTAAGATGAGCTGTTCCTCAGCAGTCAGCTTTGAGCCTGTCCGGGTCAATGTCAACAAGTAGGCAAAGGCAGTCCTCCATTAGCACAGCTCAAATTTCAGTTACCATGGTCTATACTGTGAGCAGTTAGGTGAAGTATAAACTTCACCTAACTAAAGGTGACTAAACTAAACCTCAAGAAGAAACTTTGCTTCTGCTAAGCAAACTTCCCTGCTAGCCCTTTGGTCCACAAATCATTATGTAGCAGACATGCTTCATCATCACTGACCAATCACAGTACTTCTCTCAGATTCTGCTAGTGATTGGTTACTGCACATCTGTCATTCAGTTCACTCCCAGACAACAAAGCATGTGGTTGTATTGTCTCCTTGTCACCCATGTGACATTTTACAAAAGTAGATCATCAAAAGAACTGGCCAACAAAGATAAAAGTGAATGAAGAAAGGAAAAACGGTAATGCTAGACGTGAGATTTGAACTGAACGTAAGTGGAGTTGTGGAAGAAATCCCCGGTGGGAATGTTGGCGCTGCTGCGAGGCTCAGTACACAACTAGGGGAGCCTTGTGGAGGCAAGCGTAAGGGAAACTGGTTGTGACGAGAAGGTTGAGTAGGTCCCAGAGGAAGTGATGGTAAAAACTTCACACTAAAGGAAATTAGAGTTATTTTACAACATTGAAAGTACGAATGATAAAATGGAGGAAGCTGATCCAAACTTGAGTATGACAGTTCGCCATGGTATAGAGTGTTGCTTACTTAGTATCCTAAGTTAACAAAAAGTCAAGCACTGTTCAAACCCCTTATGGTTAGTTTTTTACAGTGGAATAACACTTTCTCATTGTTTCTAATGTTTTAAATTACAGTGTACTAACATTTTTACAATGTTTTTCTTTATAACACCGAGTTTTTAATATTTTGACAGATTTTTAAAGGTCACAGAACATTTTCCCCCATTGATTATTAAGATTGCTTTGAATGGCCATTGTTTATGGTCCTACATTACTGTGCAAGCCAAGGACTCTAGCTGAGAACAGTGCCCACCTACTTCAGGAAAAATTGATTTTGATAAAACTAGGTGGTTGAGTGTTAAAAGTATTTTGGAAATAATCTGCGTATCTAAATGCTAAAATTCATCTGGCGATTTACCCTTAAAAGTTTTAGTATTGTAAACCTTTCATTGTTTAGACCATACATTCTTGGTGAAAATTTGTTTTTGATGGCAAAAATCTCATTCTTTGTAGAAAGCATGAATATACATATAATACATAAACAGGAATACGTTGTATCTGTGGTATTCACGTTTTATGGGTGGTGATTAGGATTAAGAAGCCTAAAAAAGGCTTTAAGGGAGTAATAATGAGAAAAAAACGTTAGAGAAACACAGAGAGTATGAATTATTTGGAAATTGAATCTTGTACAGGTTTTTATGGAATTTGTAAGGGTGCTGTTTGGAGGATGAGAGTGGGTGATAACTGCTCTTTTTTTAAGCAGCTACCTGTTTGTCTAAAATTGTTCATCTAGGGCATTGCCACTAAACTAGGTTTTTGCTTGGTTTTCCCTAAATTAGAGTACTTTGGTTTAATCAGATGAACTTTTAGCAGTTTGAAATATTTTTTAGCTATTGAAATGAAATTTATACAACCAGTTTGATTAAATTGACCAGTAGAGGTTTATTTTTACTCCTGTATACTTCTGATACCTGTTTAACAGGTTTTACTTTGATGGAATGCCATTTTGAACCATGAAATTGTCATTAAATTACATTTGTCACTGACCTAGTTATCAGAAGTATGGTTAGTATCATACTTTTTTTTTTTTAAAGATTTATTTATTTATTTGACAGAGCAGGAACAGAAGCAGAGGGAGTGGGAGAGGGAGAAGCAGGCTTCCAGCCGAGCAGGGAGTCCGATGCGGGGCTCGATCTCAGGACCCTGGGATCATGACCTGACCTGAGCTGAAGGCAGTCACTTAACGACTTAGCCACCCAGGCGCCCCAGTATCAGTTCTTTAATTCACATTTCAACAGAACACTGGCAAAAAGAATATTTTGGCTTTATATACTTAAATCAGATGCTAGATTTTTTTTTCCGAATTAAGGAAATACTTTGTTACAGAGGATTCACAGACTTCCAATTTTATCTGAACTTCTGGGTTCATTAGACATTAGTTGCATTACTGCCAATGTTTTTGTTGGTTCTAAGTATGATTTAGTATATTGCTTAAGCTATTCGTAGGGACAAATTTAAGTCTTAGGTTTTTTTTGTTTAAAACGAATATATTTTCAAAAGAATAAATGACTTTAAAATTCAGATTGTTTATATTTCAGCATTCCTTAGTGGAACATTTCTTTTTTTTTTTTTTTTTCCAAAGATGGTAATAGTTAATTTTAAGTTTCAAGGGTAAATTTCTTGCACAGTTTTGTTTATATTTGTTCATTATACCTGTTTCCGAAATAGGAAGCACTCACTCTTCATGAGCATGCACAATGTTTACAGAGAGAGGTATGTCTAATTTAGAGTATGCTATAATAAAAGCTGTGTTTGGGGAAAATTACATCATGAGTTCGCTTACTATTTTTTAATGTAGAATCACAGAAATACAGAATACAATTAAATCATCTAGATTCTTTTTATATTTTGCATAAATAGGGTTCCAGGTGGCTAAATTATTTTAGGATACTATTAGTCTAAGAAGCAGAAATAAAAGCAATACGAACACTTCTGCCATATATGGCTCCTGCTGGAGAAGTTAATGTAAGGCCGTAAACATTGGTCTTACACAGTATTGGCCACAAACATTAAAATAAAAATGCATGTGTATATTTGAAGTAAATGGCATCCCATGTAATCTTTTTCCTATTTCTTTTACAAGTATAAGATGAAATATTATACTTGATTCTTCTATTTTTAAAATGTTATATCTACTTCTGTATAACAAGCTGTTCTACCACCTGACAGAAAACTCTCCGGAAAAATGCTTTCATGATCTCTCAGATATTCCATGTTCAGAACCCCTAAACACATATTTCAGAGCCTAGGTAATAGGAGTATTCTGTAAACAAACAAAAATGTTTGTTTTTTAATGGGGATGGCTGTCTGGAGTGTAGTTATGTCAAGCGTTGTAGGTGAGTTTCATTGGACAAAATCCGGGCTGTTCAGGTCTTTGAAAGAGGTGTTGCTGCACTGAAAAGGCAGATCGCACTGAGACCCCATCCCTCCCGGGTCAAGTAACAATGTATAAAATGGAGGGGTCTTAAAAGGACTGCACTTCGGTAATTCGAGATTTTCTGTTTACATTGCGGATACCCTGAAAGAAATAGCTTAAGGTTCTTGTACAAAGTCATGTGGCACTGCCTTAGTTTTTGCTGACATCTGCTGGTATTTTGATGTAAATAAACTCTCTGCTGCTACTCCTTAATGCTTAATCTCTTCACTTCTAAATTAAACTGTGAACACTGGTAACTACGTTGAACTGGGGTATTTTATTTTATTTAAGATTTTATTTATTTTTTAGAGAGAAAATGAGAGCACGAGAGGGAAGAGGGTCAGGGAGAAGCAGACTCCCTGCTGACCAAGGAGCCCGATGCGGGACTCGATCCCGGGACTCCAGGATCATGACCTGAGCCGAAGGCAGTTGCTTAACCAACTGAGCCACCCAGGTGCCCCTGAACTGGGGTATTTTAAAGAACCCTGGTAAAGTAGAATGGTTTCTCTTTGTAACATTCTTAGGCTTCACCCAGCAGGACTCAACCAGGTTTGTTTTTTTTGGAATATGAGTGAGGATATGAAAATATGCACGGGTACTTCTGGATTTCACTTATTTTTATAAAGTGGAGAAACTTGGAAAAATAATGCATTTATCTACTTAAAAATCATCAAACACTCCATTGAACACTTAATTTGAAAGGCATAATAAACTCCTGTAGAATATATACCCCCAACCTATAGATTATTTGTAATGGCATAGTTGTGAGGATTGACTAATTTTACCAAGATAATCTAACTTCCAGAAGATAAAGGAGATTTACCAGATAAAACATTAACTCAGTTGAGTTAGTAATACTGCCATCTTTAAGTGCAGTTTGAAAGTATTTAATTACAGCCCTATCAATGGCACTTAAACTAAATGTATTAATTTTTTTCCCCTTAAAGCCATGAGGGAAAAATATCTTTGAGACACTTAATGATTTTAAAACTTCAATTTTCTCATTTCATATCACTGCAAGCAAACAACTGTTTTATTAAAGAGTTGCCATAATCTTCAGCTATGGTTTTAAGATAAATGGACCTATTAAAAGTAAAATGCTTACAAATGCTGCTAAAATGGCCAAAACCTTCCAGTACTCCCAACTCCATCATATAATGCATGAAAACACAAAAGTTTTGGCTCATGATTTTCATTGTAAACATGCTGGATGATCCTTTTACTCAGTTCTTTTCAGAGGGACATTTTGAGGTTAGGGCACATTTTTCTTTAATGAAATAATATAAAAGCTAGACATGGGTCAGAGTTGCAGGGTATTTGTCCTTTTGAGAGAACTTCTGTAAAACCAAGAATAGAAGAATATGGCCTGTAAAAGACCTGAAACGATAGAAAATGTAAATACTAGCTCTGTAAGTATCCCTTTGTTATCAACAACCAATCAGTTACATTAAACAACTTGATAACTACACATTAAGTTTTGGTTTTAATTTTATTCTGGTAGCCCAAGTTTATGATTTAGACTTCAAGGTAGGAATTTTTTTTTAATTGGTGATTTAGTGGCCTAAGATAAAGTAATAGTGACAGTACTGGTACCATGCTGTAAGTGGGTTCTACAAGGTTCTGGGTGAAGTACAAATTTTTGGCACTGAGAGGTAAAACGATTCAGGAATGGTTCAATGAATTCTGGCATCACTAGGGTTACTTTTTTTTTTTTTAAGAATATATTTATTTCGACAGAGACAGCAAAAGAGGGAACACAAGCAGGGGGAGTGGGAGAGGGAGAAGCAGGCTTCCCGCTAAGCAGGGAGCCCGATGGGGGCTCGATCCCAGGACCCTGGGATCATGACCTGAGCCTACGGCAGACGCTTAACAACTGAGCCACCCTGGTGCCTCATTAAGGGTTTGTAAATAACAAACTCATGCCTTCCCCAGAGGTTAGTTAACCATTTTGATTTGGACTGAACTTTCCCGTTTTTCAGTTCAGCTTAGTATAGTGAAATCAGATCAGGTCTCATTAAGATTTTATTTATTTGAGAGAGAGCACGAGCATAAGTCCTCCTACCAGCAGTGGGGCGCAGAGGGAGAGGGAAAGACAGAGACTCTCAAGCTGACTCTGAGCTGAGCAAGGAGCCCCACACAGGGCTCTGTCTCACGACCCTGAGATCATGACCTGAGCGGAAATCAAGAGTCGGATGCATAACCTCCTGAGCCACCCAAGCGCCCCCAGATCAGTTGTTAAAATGGAGCCTGGAGGGCCGGTCTGATGATCTGGAGAAAACTATCCCTTGAGGGTTTTTTTTGTTTGTTTTGTTTTTTTGGTAAATGAGGTTTTTAAAATTACCAACATGCTTTCGTCATTTATGCCTTAGTGAAGGAGACTATGCAAAGAGCACTTCTGCATAAAATATAGGCCCTACAATCTGGTGCATGCAAATAAGATGATTTTCCAAAATAACATGGCTTATGGCTTTTCTAAACTTGGCCACAAGACTTCCCTATAGCAAATATTGAAAAGAAAACATTCCCAAAGTTTTTCTGTAAAAGTTTCCAACTCATCCCCAAAAGTTACAGTTGAATAAATGCTTAATTTGTCCTCGATGTCTTTTTGTATCAAAGAACTTCACATAGATTTAAGGGTCAGAGAACAGCTAAATGTCTTTAACAGACCAAGCTTCCCACTGTGTGACATACCCACAGCCCATGTTAGGGCCCTCAGACCTTTAGGTAGGGAAATGGCCTTAGGAGATTCTTACTCTGCATTTTGTTTTCCCCTGGCCCCAACTACTTGACTTTAGTAAGAGACCTGACCCAAGGGAAGCCAGTTTGGCCAGCAAAGCTTACAAGTTGGGCACACGTTAAGGAAACATCATCACCAAGTGATGAAAGAGATTGAGCCAATCAAATGCTCTCAAAATTTTAGACTAGATAGAGGAGAAAGAATTTGGTGGTTTGTATAAGGGGACATGAAAGGACAGAATCGCTAAGGCATGCTAGGGTTCTAGACCTACACATTTGGGAGGCAACAGCTGTCGAAGCTGTCAGTGAGTCCCCAGAGCTGCTGTCAGATTCGTACATCTGTTGTATCTCGAAAATGCCCACTCTCAGTGCAACCTGGCCACAGAGTCAAGATTCCATAATTTTCATTACATATCCTTGCAACAAACACTCGATTACTTAAGAAAACCTTAATGAGTTCTTTCACCCAAGGAGACTTACTAACAGACCTGCTCTTCTGATTAAGAGACCAGAGAGTGGAGGAGGTGTAGTGTTAACACTCCTGCACGTGTTAGCATTGTGTCATTGGAGAACTCTAGACCAGTGGTTCTCGAATTTGAGCAAGCATCAGAATCACCTGAGGGGCTTGTTAAACCCCAGTCTGCCGGGCTAGGGTGGAAACCACAGTTTCTGATTTAGTAGGCTGGAGGAGGGACAGAGAATTAGCATATCTATCACCTTTGTAGGTGAGGTTTGTAGGTGAGGTTGAAGTGGCTAGTCTAGAAACCATCCTTGAAGAACTGCTCTACGATGGCGGTTCTCAACCTTGGAAGCACACTGGAGTAACCTGTGGAACATCAAAAAAATACCTTTATTTGGACCTCACTCCCAGATACCTGGTTTAATTGGTCTGGGGTTTGGCTTGAGCATTGGGAAGGCAACTCCCTTCTGGCTCAGTGTGGAGATCACTCAGAATTCAAGTGGGTGACAGATGGTTGATTTTCTGTGGCACGTCGGTTAGATGATGGTATCCAGTTTTTCATCAGACATTACTCTAGATTTATTAGGAAAGTATTTTTTAGATCTGATTAACCTATCAGTAGACTTTTATTTTTTTTTTTTAAGGTTTATTTCTTTTACAGAAAGAGACACAGCAAGAGAGGGAACACAAGCAGGGGGAGTGGGAGAGGGAGAAGCAGGCTTCCCTCGGAGCAGGGAGCTCGATGTGGCGCTCTATCCCAGGACTCTGGGATCATGACCTGAGCCGAAGGCAGATGCTTAACGACTGAGTCACCCAGGCACCGCCCCTCAGTAGACTTTTAATTAAGCAGATTACTTTCCATAATGTGAGTGGGCATCATCCAACCAATTGAAGGTTTTAAAAAGATTGATGAACCCCAACGAAGAACGAATTCTGCCTCTCGACTGCCTTTTCGTACTCGAGCTGCAGCATCAACTCTTTCACATTTTGGACTTGCCATCCCCACAATCATGTGAGCCAATTCCCTAAAAAATCTGTGTGTGTCTGTCTGTGTGTCTCTCTCCGTCTCTCTCAATCTATACACACACACCTTCTTCCATTTCTCTGGAGAACCCTGGCTAATACAATAACCCATTTAGTCTCTATTTCAGATTGTTTCCCAGAAAGATCCTCGCTCTAAATCAGAATGTAATTTCTTCATTAGATTTTTTTTCTTTTTCTATATCTCTGGCCTTCAGTGAGTCAGTGAATATGTAACTCAATCATTTTTACTCCTTTCTCCTATTCATATTATCAAATCCATTTAGCTCCTCCTTGGAACATTCTTGAATCTGCATTGGTTTTTTGTTGTTCATTTTTATTTTGTCTTCACCATTCTGGTTAAAGCTCAGTCCCTCCTTTTGGTGTTAGCACTGAAATTTGCCTTTGAGCAACCACCCTCATACTCAGCCTGTGTTCACGTGGTGTTGACCTCACTTTGTGATTCCTGGGGTGGGTACATCACCAAGTCCTGGCCTTTGAGAGTGCAGCATCTCCCCAAACTTTGTGAATGTCTCAAGGGTGAATACACGATTAGCTGATCCGATCAAAGCCAATAAACATCAGCATTGCTGGGCCCAGAGAAAAAGATACTCATTTTTCAGCGAGAGTTTCTAATGTTACAGATTTAGGGCTGGATCTATCGGTGTCTTATCCAGACACCACTTAAGAATTGGCCTTTGAATGAAAGCAACATAGGTAAAAGCAGAAGTCACAGTCAGACAGATAGACAGGATTTGGGTACCCAGATCCAGCTATGTCTGAAGTCAATCCTGGACTATTCAGTCACATGAGCCAGTCATTTTCACTTTTCTTCCCATGATTGGCCATTAAGTGAATACAAGGTAGTGACCAGATGAAGAGTTAACTCTGTTCATCCAAGGATGAAAACCACCAGAGCTCAAGGGTCAAATGGCCTGTTTGAAACTCATGCCCTTGGAATGTATATGCATTTTAAAGAAGGAGCGCAAGTACCTGTGACCTACAGCCACATCTTTATTCCTCCTCCAAATTCTTGCAGAAGTTGCTCACTCTATAGTTGTTGTGGACCTTAACTCAACCTATCCTTTGAAGGATGAATGTAGCATGGACTGGGGTGATTTGCCACTAGGGTCTGAAATTCTATAATAAAAAATGAGAGACTTATTAAGGTATCAGTGTTTGGTGTTTCAGTTGGTATTGCTTGCTTTTAAAGCACTTAGAATGTTTGAGAAGTGTTTGTAAACCTGATGCATTTTTCTCTATAACCCTATGCTCATAGTTAGAACACATTCCTAGGTTAAATGATCAGATGTTTAATAGCTGAATCTGAGTTAATTAACTTGTCAAGCAATTGAAGGTGTATCATTGCCTCAAATTAGTGATTTATAATACATTTCTAGCAAAGTGAAATTTAGGCATTAACAGCTCTGGTTCTTCTTCCCTTCTGTCCTTTCCAGGACACTTAATTCTGTATGTTGAAGTAGAGAATGTGAGGCAGTGGTTCTACCAGAAAAGGGGGAACAAGGCACAGTTCAACATTTTCTGTATGTCACTTCCAATGATAAAAGTGCCAAAAAACTAAATGTACAGGGACTTTCTGATACTTGATAGTATTTTAGAAGCTGGATATTCTAAATCACTTATGATAGGGATATTTGGATGCTTTCATTTTTTTAATATTCTATACTGATGTATTTTTAAAACTTTCAGTTTTGAAATTAAATGAAGAAAAGCATAGATTATTTTTGCCATGAATTTCACAGGTTGGCATATTTCTGAGGGTTTTTTTTTAAGGTTTTTTTTTTTTTTTTTTTTTTG